>NW_004567133.1:1149406-1324944 GCF_000260355.1 Condylura cristata
CACCCCCACCCCCAAACCTCATTAGGTTATCACTAGGAGGATACCGGAAAGACGGGGTGGCTGCCAGAGGGTTCTGGCAGAGGCTGTGGAAAGAGACCCTGCTGAACTAGATTTTCATAACAAAGGTCAAACCTTCTTCAGAGGGTGTTTCTGCAATGGCTTCAAAATTTCTTCCCAGCTTAGTCTGCTCCCTCATTTTCCCTCAGACTCAATAATCTATCATTTACCTTGCCTTGCTGCAGGCTATGCTATTTATAACAATAGAAATAGCATTTGGGGCTTGTCACCTTTCTCTAAAAGAACCCACATTGTCTCTAAACTTTTAATGTGCATACAAAGTATTGGTGAAAATGCAAATTCTAATTTAGCCGGTCTAGGGTGGGCCTAAGAATCTGCATTTTTAACTTGTGTCAGAGTCAGGCCTGTGCTGTTGGTCCAAGGAGGAAGCCCTGGGTAGTGGAGGGACACAGCACACTCTCAGGGTGAGGGGAATGGCCTACCTCTTGGCGGTGGGTGTGGTTACAAGTGTATACATTTATCAAGATGCATTCAACTGTACTTTTAGTGTGGGTGAATTTTATTGTATGTAAATGATCGTTTAGTAAAGCTGATTTCAAAGGGAAAAAGCCATGCTAGATGGATTATAGATCTAAATGTGAAAGTTGAAACAATAAAGCTTGCAGAAGGAAATATAAACCTGCGGTAGGCAAATCTTTCTCAACCAAGACTCAAAAATGCTAACCAGAAGAAAAAAAAAAAACTCTACATGAATTGGAATAAATTGAAATTTAAAACATATGTTCATCAGCAATCTCTATGGTCATCAGTGGAAGGTAGAAATCTGCAATACCCATATCTGACAAAGACTCTATCTACTATCTGTACAAATTCAGTTTCATATGACACATAGAAAAACACTGGAAGAGGCTTTCCATCAAGGTCAATAAATATGTGTAAAGGTACTTGAAGTAATTAGCCATGAGTGAAATGCAAATGCAAACCACAAAATTATTTGTTTTAACTACACACCCACCAGAACCACTACAATAAAGATACAGAAGAACCCCTGTCTGAGGAAGGGTGTGGAGCGACTGGAACCCTCCTCATCACCGACCGGGTGTACTTTGGAACAACATTCTTGGAATACCATTTGGCAGTAGCTACGAGAGCTGAATATAAATGTGGAAACATGGATCCCGTCAATCCACAGGCATGCGTCTCCAAGAGGTGTTATAGGCATGTGCATGGCAGAACTCTTCATGATGACCCTGAATTGGATACAACCCAAATATCCATCAGAAGTAGTCTAGATAAAATGTGGAATATTCATGAAATGATCTGTTACTGGCACTGAAAATGTGAAAGAACTATTGCTACAATTTGTGTGGAGCTAGGAATGTCAGATAAAATATAGGATGCTCCATTAGATTTGTATTTTGAATAAACAGCAAATAACTTTTTAGTGCCTCAATGGCCCATGCAATACTTGAAACATGCCTTGCTAAAAACGACTGTTATACTGAAAGTCATTATTAATGTTAATCGCAGTATTATTTGTAGCTGGCCACATATTGTTTCCTGGCCTGGGTGCTGGTGACATGGGTGTGGTCATGTTGTGAACATCTCACTGAGCTGCACACTCAGGATCTGGTACAACTCCTGTGTTTTACACTTCAGTATCAGGTTTGTTCAAAATAACAATGAAATGAACCTTGGCCCAAGTCCCATTGAAGGGCCCCCCAACCCCCGCCTTTTGCCTGGAGTCTCCCATCTGCTTGCCCACTGCTGTCCGTGACCTTCTAACCTGCGCATCCATCATGGCCCTGCGTGTCTGCTCAGCCACAGCTCTGGCTGCCCCTGCTCCAGGATAGCACCCGCCTCCTGGGCGCAGGGTCCTGCGGCTCCCCTGGCCTCTCTTCTGTGCTCGCACCTTTGACACTGACACTAACCACACTTCCACAGCTTTGCAAGTACTGTTTCTGCTTTGAAGGCCTCCCCAGATGTCTCTGTCTGGCAAAAGTCTGGTTGTTTTCGAAGTCCCCTTTCACCCTCCACCAGCTCTGGGTGGCTTTTCTGACTCCCTCAGGCAGACCCTGGCGCCCCTCCCTTCTCAGCCCTCTTCACTGTGTACCTCTTCCTTTGCAATCACTGTGGCTGTCAGTGGCCTGACCCCTCTCCAGAACCTAGGCTTGCTGGGCAGGGATTCTGGCTTTTCGTTTTTCATCCTCACCCTTTAGCAGAGTGCCCACTAAGGACAGACACTGGGTTTGTGTTAAGGGATGACTAAGTTGGTACTGGTGGTGATAGATATCGATGTATACGGACCAGGCAAAGGAACATAAAAAATGTTTTGCAAATGGCTCTCTAAATTTCAGACCTGGGGGGACTCTCCAGAACTTGCTCCTAGTACCCTACTGATGAGTGGCACACGCCTACCAATGGCGTGTGTCCCTCCATGAGTAAAACTCTCAGGAGATGTTATCGCAGGCTTAGTTTCCTGTGAGAAGGATGAGGTTACCAACCCCATTTCATAGATGGGGACAAAGTCATAGTAGTTCAACAACTTGTCCAAGGTCAATGCCTGGGAAAAGCCACGCCCACTTAATCTTTTATGAATAACACTAGGTGTGGAACCACTGACTGTCCCCTGGAACAGGAGAGGCAAGGGAGTGAGTGTCAGTGCCCACTCTGTCCCGGGCAGCATTTTGACTCAGACAACTATTCTGGCACCTCTCAAATCAGTCTTTGTGGGTGGCCACCCCCTCGCCCATGGAATGGCCCATCGGGAAGGGGCGTCACATCAAACCCTGAAACACAGCATCCAGCGGTCCAGAGACTCTCGACTCCTGCCTGAGATTTTCAGGTTTTAGACAAAACAAAAATCTGATTCACTGTTTCCAGTCCTACAGGAAACTCAAGTCCTTTATTTTTCTGCCGCTCAAGAAAAAAAAAAAAAAGATGAAAAAAAAAAATCAAACTGAAAAAAAAAAAAAAAGAAAAAACCCTTTATGTCTTAGAAGAGTTTTGAATGCTGCTCATTTCACACCGCACCAAACATTGTTCATGACACAGGCTGCGGAATGAAGCCCAAAGTAAAAGACAGAAGGAAATGAAACGCATTACAATAAAACACACATGCTAATAAATAAAAGCCCGAGCAATGAATCTGACTCAGAATATACCACTGGCAAGAAGAAATGCCCCAAAGCTTTGCTTAAACCAAATAATGTAAGAACAGATGGCTCCCCTGGGTCGCTGGGAAAAGTTAATGCGTACAGGAGGCTGCAAACGGAGGCTGTTTGGGATTTTGGCAGAAAACACAGGGCATTAGCAACACTCAAGGTGAAAGAAGAGAGACTTGTAGGTTTAGGGACAGGGGCATTTCTTCATGTTACAGAAATAGATACACCTGGACCTCTCCGTGGAGTCTCACAGGTGCAGGGCACGTGCCTACTCCAGAAATGAGCTGGGGCTGTATTCAACAGCACTCCCCGAGACCTACTGCTCCTGACTGTCCAACTTGGAGAATTAATTTAATTCAGAAGATCTGGAAACTAAAGCGAAACCCTTAAGAGGGACACAGCTTTACTTTGGGGGGGAGGTTTTCCTACCCAATCTGCAGACTCACCCTGAAGTGGTGGGACATGGCAATGCTTGTCTTGACTGAGAACCACTCCAGCAGGCTGATGTGCAGTCTCCTGCCCAAGGGCTTGTTAAATATGCTGAGATCACACCCCACACCCAGTCATTCACATTGATCCTGTCCTCATCAGCACCAGGGAAATCCAAATGGTACTGTCATGCCAGAGGGGAAGAATGAAATTCCAGTAAGATGGTTCAGAGGAAGGCAAGACTAACACGAATTCATGACTGGAGAGGTCAATTAATAACAATAAAACTGCACATTTATATAACATTTTGTTATTTTCAAAGCAATTTTTCACTCACTATCTCACATGGACCTCAGAGCAATTTTGCAGAGGAGGAAGGCAGGGATTATTTATCTCCATCTTGCTTGTGAAGAAACAAAATCTTGGGACAGTGAAGTGATTTGCTCAAGGTCATGGTGCAATCATGGTTTTTTTTTTTAAGCTGGAGAGTTCTTGGTCATGACAAGCAAGTGCACAGATGATTAATGAGTGGGGGTTGGGGGTGATCCTGGCTTCAGTTTTCAGTTTCACACCCACAGCAGACATTGGCAATTGATCACAGAGTTCCTCAACATCCAGCTCCAGCAAGCCCCTCTGAGTTGCCTGGAACTGACCTTCAAAATGAAACCTATCTGTCACCGCAAGTCCTGTCTAGTCATCTCACTTTACATATGAAGAAACAAAGTCCAGAGGGCAGAGGGACATCAGGCCATCTTAGGGGTCAGAGCTCACGTGCCCCCTCTTTTAATCTGTGTCTCTCTAGCACACCACACCATGCCCCATTGGGTGAGATGACACGACCCCACCGGAAGAGGCACTTATGAGGCATGAGAACAGTTTTCTGCATGGCCTAGCCAAAGCAAAGGAGCTTTCTGTACTAAGCAAGTGGGCAAATTCCTGTTCAGGTATCAAAGACTGTACCAAGGTTTTTAAGCCCGGGCATTTGGCATGGTGAGTGAGAGCTCAGGGGTTGAAAAGTCAAAAGCTTGATTTTGTACTTACTCCATGTCCAAGTAGATAAATCAAGCTGGTTGACTATTAAAGTCCAAAGTTCAAGGCAGGGGGGAGGGGTAGTCTGGCAGGCTATCTGAGTTTGAGAGTTGCTAGCATGGAGCTGAGACTAGATAAAATACTCAGGAAGGGGCCCTCCCTGGTGACGCAGCGGGTTAAAGCACTGCACTAAGAAACTAAAGCCACTTCCGCATGAGTTCGATCCCCGCCTGCCCTGGAGGTGACCCACATGGCGTGGCAGACCTCTCCTACCCGCCCGCTGCTCCCCTCAGCAGTGTACTTCATCCATCTGCCTGTTCTGCTCCCCACTCTGTCCCTGGTGAATCCTCTCACCTCCGTATCTCTGGCCTATACCCCAGTTCTGTATGAATAAATAAATAAATCTTTAAAAAAAAAAATAGGAAGGAGAGCAGAGGGAGAAGGGCCCATCACACTTAGATTTGGAGGGATCAGAAAAGAAGAACCAGGAATGAGGGAGGAGACAAACCAAGAGATTGGGGCCCCACAGTCAGAGGGACATCGCCTCCGAAGGAGGGGGGATGGACCGTGTCAACGCCGCTGAGTGGTCAGGTCTCGTGGAACTAAGAGTGGACCATTGGACTTGTGACGCTGGCCATCAGTGAAGTGATAAGGGTGATTTAAATTGAGTGCTGGGGCCAAAAGTCTGCTGAGGTCCCAAAAGACTTCCTCCTCCCAGAGGGAGGAGGACCCAGGACAGAGACCTGCTGTGAAGAGCAGCATTGAGTCCACCAAGTTTAACGCTGAACCCGTGGCCTGCCACTTCAGCATATGAGCGCACTTGCGGATTAAATCTTCAAAGAGATGATAAATTAAAATGAGGCTGAGAATGAGTCTGCATCCAGCATGAACAGTTGCAAGAGGCATCTGGGCAAAGAAAAACACCAGGGATATGTGCGCTCAGAGGAAGACAACCAGCCACACACCCAGGGGACAGTGGCCACAGGAGCCACCAGCGTGGCCGCCCTCCAGACTGGGGACAATCAGTTCCCATGGCTAAGCCGCTGGTCTCTGGTACTTTGCTATGGAGGCCTGAACTGACACACAAAAAGAAGTTACACAGTGATGGGCACGGATCAAGGCAGGTTTGAGTGTTTTAAAGATGGTGGGACACCATCTGGTGACCCCTGTGGCTGAGGGACAATTGGCACAGAAGAGACAAGCACTAGAGAAATATGTTTGGGTAGATAAACTGGGCTTTGGTGCAGACATGGGAAGCAGGCCTGGCAGGGGGACGGGGTGGGACAGGGCTCTGAGTCATACAGGCCAGGTAAGAGGTTGGTGAAGAAGGATGGTTAACCCATGGCTCAAGGCAGGTGGGCCCTCTTGGCCCCAGTCAACCCAACCGTGACACAAAATGTAAAAGGTTGGGTTTAATAAGTGGACTTTAGAATTAGTGAAACTGCAAAATTTTATAAAATTTCTGTAAAAACTGAGGGAGGAAGAGGGAGATCCGTTTCCTGCAAACAGCCCCTGCTCTGTCACAGCTGGGGCGTCTCCTTACTTGGGGTGTCGACAGGAAACAACTCTTTCCCTCCCAGGCATCTTTCCTCAGTCACCTAACACCTCCTGACTCGCAACCTGGGCATCACTAGGGGCTTGTGAGGCATCACTCCGTCCTCTGAGGGCGGAGAGGTACGCTTTTCTGAGAAGCCCCAAGGGAATGGGTCTCAGCATGCACCTCCATCGATTCTCCTGCAGTCAGGGATGTCCGTGAGTGGGACCCTCGGGTTATAGGGAGATTGTCGGGTTGGTTTGAAAATCCTCTCAGATTATAGACAGGCAGCTTGGAAAGAAGTTTGAGGTATCATTATTATTCAACTGAACATTTCCCCCTAAACCAGCTATACTCGAATCCCTTTAAAAAGGCCATTTCCTCTTAGAAAATTTCAATGAATCACATAATCCTTACTCAGAGGCAAGAGAACAAAGCACTAATGTCAATAAAATGCAATTTTACCTCATAGCAACATTTATGCACTGAAATAACAATTTACTAATCTCACATGATGTTGGCACAGGACCGTGTTTGCCCTCAGATCAAAAACAGGGGCATCAACACCAAGACTTCTGCAAGAGTGTTCACAGCAGCTTCATCATAATAGCCCCAAACTGCAAACAGCACAAATGTTTGTTGACAATAGAATGTACAGATTGTGATAAAGTCATAATAATAAAGTCATAAAAAGGCACACACACACACACACACACACACAGATGAATCTAGGGCTATACACCCAGGAGAAGCTGCTGTGTGCTTCTATGGATGTGGTTTCAAGGGCAAGAAAAGGGTGGGGGAGGTTAGAACTGGGAAGAGTACCAGACTCCCAGAGCCTGAAC
The DNA here is from genome assembly GCF_000260355.1 of Condylura cristata. Lineage (NCBI taxonomy): Eukaryota > Metazoa > Chordata > Mammalia > Eulipotyphla > Talpidae > Condylura > Condylura cristata. The sequence continues at coordinate 1,156,426 of NW_004567133.1, forward strand.
AGGAGCTGTGTGCCGCTCTGCGTGACTGGCTTTGTGGGTGTATGTAAAGCCTTGTCAAGGCATGTACTTCAGATTTGGGAAGTGCTCGCTGTGTACTATACCTTAATTAAAAAAAATCCTTTCTGGTCAGGAAAAAGACAAAACTTGTAACTTTGGAGGTCCCTACTAGAAGTGCTTATAAATGCTGTTTTCTGCCAGAACTTCTTGTGTGTATCCCTCAGACCCACCTCAGTCTTAATGACCCAAGAATTCCATTGTAGGGCCCTCCCTGGTGGCGCAACAGTTAAAGAGCAGCATTATAAAGCTAGCTGCAGTTTGATTCCCAGCTGGGGGGGTGACCCACACGGCACAGCAGACCTTTCCTGATCTGCCCGCTGCTCCCCTCAGCAGTGTGCTTCGTCGATCTGCCTGTTCTGCTCCCCTCTTTGTCTCTGGTGAGTCCTCTCACTACCCCTGCACCTCTGGCTTGTACCCCAGTTCTGTATGAATAAGTAATTAAATCTTTTTTTTAAAAAAAGGAATTCCAATGTATGAATAGACTTTCCAGTTTCAAGCTTTTCACATAATAAACAACAGTACAATTAATATCAGCATACAAGAAGACATGGGCAGGTCTACTGTGAAATAATTTCTTAGAAGTAGAATTCCTGGACTAGAGGATTTACTCATTAATGATTCTGGCGAATGCCAAATTTATAGCTTATGAGTCCTGTTTCCCCTGTCCCTTGCCAATATTAGGGTTTCTCAAACTTTTTGACCTTTGCCAGTGTGAGAGGTGAAAGATATAGCATGTCCCTGTTGTATTACTTCACATTTATTTCATTATAAATGGAGAGTGTTGATCAGTCTCTTCATGATCTCTGTTCATATTCTATAAGCCACTGGACTGCATTTCCAAATTGTGGGCTCAGCTAACAAAAGCCAAGGCCCCAATTCTGCACAGCCCACTTTGCACCACTGGCCAAATCCAGCCTCACCCATCCCTGTCTCTGGTGTGGCAGGTCACACTACTATGACTAACCTGAGCCTTTTGGACAGTGACTAATTTGAAAAATCTAGAATATTTACTATCTGGATCTTTACAAAAAGGTCCACTCCTGCATCTAATTGGCTTATTTGTAAGAGTTCTTTATACATTAAGGAAATATGTTCTATTTTGCATGTAATTAATTCATCACTCTGTTCTTCCTCCGAGCCTTGACTCCAACAAAAATAAACAAATCAGAAGCAAAACCTTAAAAGCAGAAGCTCTGAGCACTTCAATACAGATGGTGCATTTGGAAACACACCAGACTACATGAAGCTCCAGATGGTACTTTTATACCCATTTTACACAGAAGGCAATGGAGGCTCAGGACCCTCCCTGACTTTCCTGGGGTCACTTCGCTCAGGAGGAGGTGGTAGAGCCTGCCTGCATGGCTCCAGGTCCACAGATCTTTCCACTGCAGTGCCTTGCCTCTACATGGATATCGCCAGGAGTGGCAATGTCTGTAAAATGCAAAGCCGGACAGATTTTATCTCTGGCACCACCAGGATCTGTGAGGTACTTGGCAAAGAATGTGGGGGAGCTGGGAATTGTCACTGGGCACAAAGTCTGCACATTCCTGAGTTGGACTGAGGGCAGGAAAGAAAGTTGCTCCTTCCTTGAAACAGAAAGCACATGGAAAGGCAGGAGCCCTCTTTTGAGGTCTGAATTTTGCACTGCTTCATTCACTTAGAAAGAGCATCACCCACTGGGGAATGACCCCAACCGGGTGGGGAGGACCCAAGCAACATGGCACAGCTATGTGGAGCAGGGACTTGAGCCAGAGTCGGAGGAAGGAAGGACAGAACTCATATTGCCCCATGGTACTGGGCCATGGGCATCCATTACACAAATTTGACAGCGACCGTTATAATCTCTGAGGCCTGAACAAATCACAGCCCTCCTGAAAATAGTCACCCCATTCACCCACTGACTCACGGAGCCGGAATAACTCAAGAGGAGTGGGGGAGGATGCACCTGGCATGTTCTTGTCAGGAACTAGCCATGTCCTCCCATGTGCATGGCGTGGAAGGAGGCTCCCTGTGACAACTGGCAATCTGCTGGTCTAACTTTTATTTAGCAGAAAAGTATTTTTAAGTACTTTTAAGACAACCTTCCTCAAAAGTTGTCTTTCCCTTTTCTTTTGGTCCCTGTAGTCTAATCAATATTTATCGAACACCTTCTAGGCCAACTGGAAAATGCAATGTCCCCACTATGGCCCTGGAAGGTTGGGACTGAAAACAAGGAAACTAGGTGACAGAGCCCGCCCACCTGGGCACAGAGGGAAAGCCAGCATTCCAGCCCCAGAGCTGGCCCTCAACATCTGGCCTCCTCCAAATCTCGTGATAACAGCATAGGTGACATTATGTCATTTCTGCTTTCTCAGGTGATGGCTGGTGTAACTGACAACCTTCAACCAATAAACATTATGAATACCTGGATTTCAAGGGGAGAAATGACTCGTAGGGAGCTGAAATGACAACGAGGCTGTCCAGGTCACCAGGCCTGCCCAGGCGAGCAGCAGAGACTGGCACTGATGTCTGTGGGCCACAGCTTCATCTCATTCCCACTTTCTCACATGGCCCTGACCCCAAAAATGACATTTATTGTCTGTTTCCTTTGATCTTTTTTCTTTTTTGAAAGTCAGTCTCACAGATCTGGTTTTGCAAAAACAATACTGACATAGTCACTCTCTGTCAGGATGGTCACCTGGGAATTCAGGCCACGGGGACCCAATACCTATCCCCATTACAGGAAGCACTGACTTCAAGACAAGGACAGGGGCATGAATAGAAAGAATTGCAGGCAATTTTAAAACTGATTTAAAAGGCTCCATTTTTCAGCATTTGACACTCCTTTTCATCATAAGCATTTGAATATTGGGGCTGACTCAATATGGCCTTGCATGCATGAAGAGCTATAAGGAGCAGTAATCACAGGAGCTGAGTGTCCTCATTGTCCACTGCTCCCAGCGCTGCCACCACCAAGCCAGACGCACAGCCCTCCAGTCCCACAAGCAAGTCTTAAATTGAATGTGGAGAAACATCACCTAGGTATGTAGGGAAAGCTGTAGAAACACTTCCTGCCATGACCTAGGCTGGAGCCTTCTATTGATCCCTGGGCCCTCTGGGTCCTGGCATCTCCCACAATTGCCCTCTGCTGCCTTCCTGCCCTGAATTCTTTTCTTCCTGAGTGTCAGCCACACTCTTCCTGAATGTCACACTTTTCCTGAGTATCAGCTCCATTGAGGGCAAGGTGGATCTCAAGTTCCCTGATGAAAAGCCCCTGATGGTGTCACCTAGAGGGGGCACTGTCTTCAGAACAAGAGTGAGGATTATAATTCATTTAAAAATATCACATAAGAAGCAAATGGATAAACAAAGTGGAATATACCCACAATGGAATACCATGAAGTCTTGAAAAGCAAGGACATCCTGACACATGCGTCCACATGGATGAACGTTGAGGGCATTATGTTGATTGAATTGAAATAGATTAAAAACAAAAGACAAATAGTGTGTGATTCAACTGGTATGAGGTCCCTAGAGAAGTCAAAATCATAGAGACAGAAAGTAGAAGAGACTGGGGGAAGAACAAGAATTAGTGTTCAATGGTTACAGAGTTTCAGTTTGAGAAGATGAAATGTTCCAGAATGGATGGTGGTAATGGTTGCACAATATGAATATACTTAATGCCACTGAACTGTACACTTAAAAGTGGTTAGGATGGTAAAGTTTGTTATGTGTATTTTACCACAATTAAAAAAAAAAAGCACATGAAGGGTCATTTGTGATTCAACATTGGACTGGCGGGGTTCTGGGCCTTCCTCTTTGCACTCCTGCTGTGGCAAAGCCAAGTCCTGGGCTCCCTTATCGTCATATCACTCTCAGCCCACGGTGGAGCCATCGTGTCTTTCCAGTTGCCTGGTGGGAGACAGGTGTAGAGATTCAAGGAAAGGATAGAAGTGGAGTATTTGAGCTCAATTCCTGTCCTGGAGTGAATCCAAGGTGCATGAGAGTAGTGCAGAGAGTAGGCACTCTCTACCTGCTAGGTTGGTAGCCTTCTATCTTCAAGACAAATTGTAAATGTCAGACAAAATACTTTCCAGCTGCATAGAAGTTTGGGGAGCAGGGCTGGCACATGGGGTCAGTATGGTCCAAGAGCAAGTTTCTGCAGGTAGCCCTCTGCCCATGGTTTCACGGGTTGTGGATGGAAGTTCAGGAGAGGGTCCCTCCAGTCCATCTATCACTCCCTGCTGCCCCTTCAACTGTGCTTTGAGGCTGGAGAGGCTGAGAGCCCACCTGTGCCTGCCTCCAGGGCAATGAGAGCTCAGGAGGTTGGGGGTTGTGGGGTGGAGATTCCAGCTTCCGGGGTAGCTTCAGGCCCAAGGCTACTGGGATCTCTTTCTGGACTTGCTGGGAACCTGGGCACCTCCTGGGCCACCACAAGCCTCCCATACACTCCACATGGGAAAGGCTGTCCGTCCCCCTCGCAACTCAGGGGCCCCACCTTCTCAGGAGCGTCTGAGTCAGGGCTGGCTGTGGTCTGGAAACTTCCGGTCCTTTCAGGTGTTAGAAAAGGTTCTTTTCCTCCCTCTGGGGCAGGTGCACTGAATAGGGTCCTGTGGGGTCCTGCCTGGCCATTGTTGCTTGGGCCCCTTTTCATTCATTTCCTCTCTGAGGGGAGTGGGGGGCTTTGTCAGAAGGAGAGACAGCATTGGAGAGAAACTTCAGTGGGAGATACAGGAGCACGAATAGTGAAGTAAGAAGGGTTGGGAGGGTAAAGGTGGAAGGACAGGGAAGAGTAAGATAGAGAAAGAGGGTTAAGGGGAAGAGGGTGGGGCAGGGCGGGCGGGTCCAACACCGAAGCTGGGGTGAAACCCCTGCCCCATCACGTCATCCCTCCCAAGTCGCCCCATCCCTCCCTCAACTATACCCAGCTACTTCACACCTAAGGCCTTCCCCTCCCACTATAGACCCCAGCACCCCACGGGTGGGCGTTTCCTCTCCCTCCAGTCCCAGCAGCTGCCCCCCAGGACCCCACCTCCCACTTTCCCCCTACCCCCTGTATCCCTCCACAGCATCACCCTGCTTCCCCAATCAGCCACCTCAGCTCCCTCAGGGAGAGTGGCCCCTCTCCCCCAGAACCCCACCCAGCGTTCACCCAGCCTACCTAGGTCGCTCATGCTCCGAAGCCACGAGGGTCACTGGCTCTGCTGGCCTTGGTTTTCCTGTTGGGACAAACAGTCCAAAGGGCGCTGCCAGCCCAGGGGCTGCAGGGCTGGGAGGGGGCTGCTGCGGCCCAGGCAGGTGTCCGGAGACCAGATGAGGAAAAAGACAGAAAAAAGGAGAGAAAGTATGTCATAGGCTGGGAGGGGCCGAGGAGGGAAATGCAAAACCCGACAGGAAATGAGACTTAAAAATGCAAAAGGTTAGAAAAAGAGATAAGGAAGGGGGGAGGGGCAGAGTTTGGGTTCAGGGTCTTGGGATGGGCTCTAGGGTGCCCAGCCGGGACACTAGGGATGGGCGGGCCTAGGGTGACTCAGGGGTCTGAGCCTGGACAACAGCCTGGGCTCGGACCCAAATGGCGGGGCTCAGAGCACCGGCCCATCCCAGGTGTGGCCTAGCTCTCCAGAGGGAGCTGAGGCAGCTGGTTGGGGGTGGCTGAAGCTTCCTAGGGGGTGCCCCCTTCTAGGTTCTCCAGACTCTGAGTAAGAGGGTTGGGCACCTGTCCTCATAGAGGAACTGGCCACATTTTGAAGAACTTCCAGAACATACCACTGTGATTTGGGGTGAGAGGTGGTGATGGTGGTAGGATTTTTCCCACCAAAGAACCGGAAGCAATTTCTGCAGTCCTGTACCTCTCACTATCCCTCTTCCAGACTTTGTTCTGGAAAATGTCTAGGATTTACCCAAGTCAGCACCCTCCAGGGCAGGGCCTCACACACCCCTCCTGGAGTCTGCCTTGCGACAGCCTGCCTTCCTCAGGCTGCCTCAATCTGGAACTCTCAGAGCTTTGATCAACCGAACCACACTTATAAGAGACTGACTTCCAGATGTCTTTGTTTTAATAACTTACCCTAAAAGCTATAGGGGTAGACCCCTGGGTATATACTATTTCACAAAATCTACTGTCTGGGTAGGCATTTCCTGATTTTATCTGAGTGGTGAACTTTAATGTGTGAACAATGCAGGCAAATCCAGAAAGTCTTGGATTCTAATTCTCCTTCAGATTTGTCACTGTTACCCCAGACCCTCCTGTTGTGCCTCAGTTTACCACTCTGCTCTCTCCTTTCCCTCCTTTCATTCTCCTGTAACAACGCTATAGAACTTACATGTCTTCCTGAGAAAGTTCCCTTGATGTCCTGATCAATAAATTAAACTAACAAGATAAATACATAATAGTACTGTAGTGCAAGCACAGAAGAATCTGAAATGTTGGCAATTAAAAAATATATATAATAGTTTATTTTTACATCATTTTGTGCATTTTCCCCTCTTAGTTGTAATCATCATGGGCTTCTCATCACCAAAGCACCCAATATTGGCAATTTAAAAAAAAGATTTATTTAATTATGTGTACAGAACTGGGGTACAGGCAGGGGGTGTGAGACAGGATCGGGGGAGGATTTACCAGAGACAGAGTGGGGAGCGGAACAGGCAGATAAACTGAAATACACAGCTGAAGGGAGCAGTGGGCCAGACAGAGAGGTCTGCTGTGCCGTGTGGGTCAGCTCCCTGGCAAGGGACCAAACTCTGTGCCACAGTGGCTGCGATAGCTTCATAGTGCTGCGTTTTAACCCATGGCACCACCAGGGAGGAATTTTTAAGGAATGTGATTGTACTGGTACACACAGCCCAGAGACTAAGGAAGGCATGCAAAGCAAGGTCAAGAACTTATTGAGAACCCCAAAGGAAAAAAAAAATCCTAAAATAAACACCAGCATCCACAGCATCAGTCCCCAGTGACTGCAGGGGGTGGAAGGGAGCCAGAGAGGAAGCTCCTTTGTGCTAGGTGAAACCTTAGATCAAGCAGTGTGGTTTTAAAGGAGAACTCTGTCTTTCCTCAAACTGGGTGTGAAGGGTAGTGTAAACATACTGTACATTTTCTGGAGGCCAACACTGCCTCTGGTCTGGCAGGCAAAGAGCAAAGTCTTCTCACAGGCTGCATCCTGTATACAGCAATCTTTGCCTGAAGGCAAAACCTGTCTTTCCAGGTTAAAAAGACGTAGCTGTGGGCACCCAGCCTTTTGATCATTGCAGTGCATTCATTAGAGTTACTTTCTTCCATCATCAGCATAGATTTAGGCCTGGACAACTATGAGTAGAAACCTTTCCTATCAAGAATAATGACATTCTTTTTGCCAATGACCAACTGTTCCTACCTATAGAAACTAAATGCAAACTTCTGGTTACCTGAATAACTTTCACAGAGTGAAATCTGTCTCCTGGGGTGGAATCCTCTCTTTGATTATCTGATAAACTCTAACTACTGTTGAGACTTTGTCAGTTAACAGTAAACAGGCCTTAAAATAGCAGCGAACCTGATTATTGAATAGAACTACAATAAAAGTACATATATTGTGCAAAAAGCTTGATCAATTTCAGGAAGTGAACATGCCTGTATCCAAAAATAGAATTTTGTGTTTACCCAGAGGTCACCTCTCTGTTCCCTTGAATGAAGCTTCTTGCCCTCCCCACACCATACTGCTGCCTAGAATAACCAATTCTGACCTCTACCAGCACAGACACTTTTGTCTGATCTCTCATCTATAAAGTTTTTATTTTATAAAATTTTTGTAAAATTTTATACAAATGGAACCTTACATAGGTTCTCCTTGGGGTGTGGCTTCTTTCATGTAACATAATGTTTCTGAGATTAAGTGATGGGATTTTATGCAGGTGTAGTTAATTGAAGATGTCTCTTTCTCAATATATTATTAAAATTTTTAAACATTTGAAAAAATTAGAAAAATTATCTAGTAAACACTCAAATATTCCTCTAATCATTCTACATGAACATTTTGGTATGATATTTGCTTTATCAAATATTTATTTATCTACATCAATTTTTTTTGATGCATTTCAAGGTAAATTGATGATGTTAGAATCCTTCACCTCTAAATATTCATCATGCATATAATTAACTAGAGAGGTTTTTCTCTTAGGTAAAATTTACATACAGATTTTAACTATGTCATGAAACGAGTCTTCATAAATGTACACAGCATGTCACCCAAACCCCATAAGGGTTTAGAATTGTGTGGTTCAGTACGGTCACCACTAGGTACCTTTGGCTGTTGAGCACTGACAAGTGGCTGGTATGAAAAAGGAACTGAATATAAATTCCATTACTTTTAATATAGATCTAAAAACTGATACTTGATTCTGTTATCAAAATGCTTTAAGTCTGTTAACAGTTTGAGTATATTAATCTACTTTTTCAACTAAAAATGTCACAAAATCTAAATAGAAGTGAAGTTCTTTAAGGAAAATGTAGTGCCTGAATTGATGTGCTGTAAACAAATATAAACGATACACCAGATTTTGAAGACTTAGTATGCAAAAAGGAAAAAAAAAGAGTAAAACCTTTGTTTAATGTTTAGATATTGATTGCATATGAAAATAATATTTTAGGAATGCTGGATTAAATAAAGCATTATTAAAATGAATTTCACCTGTTTTTAAAATTAATGTTACTACTAGAAAATCTTAAATTGTACATTCTACTTTTATGGGACAGTGTTCATGCTATAAGAACATTAGCATTTAGAAAGTTCCCTCCTGCCAAGGCATGCCCTTTTTAAACTTGTTTCCTCTGTGACCCAGAGGGAAGGTGATTCAGAAGTCTTTGAATAAGATTTCTGGTTCAAGACAATGAACTAAATATAAACATTCACCTTTGCTACTGAAAACCTGCTGAAATGATAGCAAAGAACAGTGGGTGATAAGTCAATGATGGTGCCAGAAAAGCAGGGGAGTGGTCGGACTTATGGGAGGCAAGGATGTTTCTGGAAGACTGCAGACCAATGAGCAAAAGGTCCAGCTAGGAGCATCAGGAGAGAAAGCAATCAAGATGGGAGTGGTTCTCCCACTTCAGAACCCTTCAGACATATCTAGTTCAGACATATCTAGGGTGCAGAGGAGTGACGGGGGCAGACACTGAGTGATGGATGGATTATAGAATTATCCAGAAATTTCTGTGTGGCTTCAGCTTCTATCCCAATTAAAACTGAAGAAGTATTTCTGATGGAACCTAATCTGAGGGTCAACAGCTTTCAGAGTTGGGTACAATGACTCAAGGACACCCCTCCTCAAGTGTTATTTAGCATAGATTTCTCTCTGTCTCAGTCCCCTAGAGAAGTGCCCCCCAAACTATTTATACTGAAAGATATTGCCCTCATAATACAAAGGAATTTCTGATCTGTTATGGACTGAAAATTTTCTAAAATATAGTAAAAACTAATTACTACAAAGTGGAAGGCAAGTCTGTTAATCATAACCAGCTATTGTGTCAATGTCAAAATGCTGAAGAAATTTCTAATGATCAATCTTGATTCTATTCTTATCTTATTGAGAACTGGTACACAGAGGAACACGTGTCCAGGTGTTCCTATAGCAAAGGCCACCACTGGAGACAACAGCACAGCTGACATTCCTTTGACCCTGGTCTGCTTGTGGACTCCATAAGGAGTCCAGAAACATCAGTCCACTTGGGCTTTGGGAACGTGAGCAGAAATCAGCAACTAGAAAGAGTAATAAGCAGATGAACAAGTAGAACAAGTATCTCTCCTAGTGGAGAGGGGATGAGCTGAGTAGCACGGGGAAGAGGATGGAAGTTCACCTCTAAAACTTCACCTCTAAAACTCTCCTTAATGAGAGTCTCGAGAGAGATTGATGCAGAACTCACACCCATGAGATAAGAATAGGTTGCTGTGAAATGGGCTGTGGGACTGTAGGAACCATTCATGGAAATTCAAAATGACTGCCCAAATAATAGAATAGAGAAATAAAATGAACCAAAGGGCTAGAAGAAGATGTCTGATAAGTATAGCTCTTTGGCTAGATAGTCACAACAAATAAAACCCACAAATGAAAAGCATGAGCTAAAAGTTCAGATATGAGTGATCAAGCTGAAAAGACCAGTATCCTTTTAGAAAAGCATTCCAGGTAGGAAAAGAGAAAATAGAGGGGGGATGCAATCACAAAATGACAGTAACACCTGTCGGAGTAGAAGAGTGAGGTGATCCTCCACAACAAGAGTCAACATGAGGGTTCTAAGAGACTTGCTCCTAGGTGAAGCCTCATCAGCTTCAGGAAAGAAAAGGAAAGGCACTTAATGAGATGATCCTCAGATCTTTCAGTGAGGGGAGAAAGGAATGCAGGTGGATACCAAAGACCAAATGGTACTTGAGGTTCTCAGCCACATGGGGTTACCTCCTGGCAAGGAGATAATGACGCCATGCTTCATCCTTCTCAGGGAAACCTGATTTAAATGTAGAGTTCTCTGTTCAAACAAGTATCAGCCAAGTGTGAGAGAGAAATAAAGGATCATAACTTGCCTAGAAAAAGTGTATGTATCTGAGCTTTCAAGACAAATCCTAGCTACCAAAAGAACTGGGAAGGACGGCTAAATTATTGGGCAGGAGTAAGTCATTTGACAGGTGGATCTGAAAGTCTCTTTTTGTCAGAAATGGCTCTAAGGAGCAGCCCCTAGTGGGTGTGGTTACTCTCCAATGGTGTTTTTAAAACTGGGAAATGTATATTTCCTTATCTCTGTTCTATTTCAAAATAAAAAGAAACCATTTGTACAAGAAGGGGTTGGGAGAACCCAGGTTGTGGGGGCAATCAGTTTAGTCTCATATTTGCCTGTATTGGGCCCCCAATATTGCTCACACCTTGAGTGTGTATTTAGAGAAATACACACTATTGGATGTGATCTTGTTTTCCTTCAGTACTCTTCTTCCATGTTAGTAGGAAAAATGAAACTTTTAGCTCTATTGGCACTAAAATGTATATGTCTACCAATCAGAAATTTAACAGCAACATAGGTTTTCTGGAATAAAAATGTCTAGTCTCTTCTGTGACGCTCTCTATCTGCATCCCCCTCCCTGTCCCTTCATGTATGAGTGTGTGGGAGGAGAGCAGCTTGAAGGACCTGCAGCGCCATCAGGAAGACATTGGGTCCTGCCCCATCCTTGGGCTATTTGATGTTTTTCTCCCTCTCTCACAGGATCGCTGTGAACCGGCATCATCAAATGGATGTAAACAGCAGGGACCTTGTGTCTGTGCAGAATGAGTGGGGCTGCAGATGCCAAGGCATGCCAGGTGGTCTCCCAGCAGTCCTCCCTCCCTGCCTTTCCCCCCAGGGAAGCTGGGAGTGGACTGGGGAAGCTCGTGCCTTAGGCCTTTCTGCAGGACATGCTGGGGTATGAAGGGTTTGTAGGGACAGCCAAAGACTGATGACCAGGGCTCTCTGACCCATCTGTGCAACTGTGGGGAGAAGTCCATCTTCCTAAATGTGGTGAAGCTAAGAAAGGAAAGAAGTAAGTGTCCCCGCTGCATTCTGACATCTATGGACATGTGCTGGTCAGCTCTTTCCCATCTGTACCCACAACCAGGAGCAGGTTCTGGTGTAGGGACTCTTCGGTGGGGGGGTGGGGGGGGAATCTCAGGCGGGGTACTTTCAGGACAAAGAAAGTGAAGAGAGCAGAAAAGTACAGTAGAAAATTTTGAAGAGACAATCCCAATTGGAGTCTAGCCCAAATCCACTGGAGCTCTGAGGTAAGGATCACACCAGCGTGAACCCTCCTAAGATAATGGGCTCCAGTGCTGGTCGGCCACTGGCTGAGGGTGGCCTGGGGGCGGTGCACCTCAGAAGGCAGGAGCACCCTCAACAGGCGCCTTAGCAAAGATATAAACAGCAGGGGCCTTGTCATTGATGCAGAATTGGATGCAGTCCATTAACTAGTTCCATTCCTGAAATTGTCAGCTCTGTCTGCCATGCTTCCCTTGTCAGTATTGTTCCCCAGGAGGTCTCCGTACCTCTACCAACACCCTCCCTTGAAACATGTTAGTTCTGTACAGCAGCTTAAGAATTAGCTGAACCCCAACAAGAGGTTATAAAGGGAAGAAAATGAAGGACTAGTTTAACCTAGAGCCAAAGCTCCGATCCCGTCAAATGCTGTATTTGAGGCATTTCTTTTTTGCACTGAGAGCAAAATGGAATGAGAGCAGAACCCAGGGGATGATGTGGTTCTGTCTCTTAAATGACCCTCCTCTGCTGGTACTCCCCTCCCCTCCACCCCTCCCCTCCAGAGAGCAATCTCCTCCTCTGTCGGCTGCCTTCAACTCTAAGAAAATCATTCCTTATCAGTGAAACAGTCACACGCTTGGGACAGCAAAAAGGCATTTCACAAACTATTGATCTGAGAATTAATATATTGCTTTTTTCCCAGATGCCACACCTCACTACCATTGTATATATTAATACCCCCAAAATAGCATCGAGAGCAAAACAGACCCTTCCAGGCCTTTAATTATATTTTACGTACTTGATACTTTTATGCTGTTATTGCTCTCTTTTCCCCTTCAAGCTCATTCCTCTTAATTTCAGGTTGTTTCCATGCCATCTTCCTATGCAGAGATGCTTCCAGAAAGACATCAATGCACCCCCATTACCCCATACTGATAAAAAAACAGCCCATTGAAAGGTCCATTTACTTTCCTGTATGCTGAACACCTTAAATGACCCTTGACATTTTTTTTTTAAATTTTTGCAGAAAGTATGGCTTAAATCCAGAAGGAGATGTTCCCATCTGTAGGCTGGTAATATACATTCAACAGTTTTCAATTGCTTGAGCTATGAAATATGATGATAGCCATCTATATACCTCATGGGGGAAAAGATACCTTAAAATTCATTCTACCACTGTACTGTTGGGGAGGATTTTCTGCAGGAAACATGCAAAATGACAACAGGCGTGACCATGCTACTGCTAAGATGAGCATTGGCTTTTTGTGCTAAGCCCTGGAGGGTGGCCCCATGAAAGGCCAGAGAGGCGCCATCTTGTGCAGCATGAAGATGTCGGTACAATGCAGAATCACCCCAATCACGACTCTGCTTTCTTCTGTCCACATCTCCTCCCCAAGGGCATAGATGACAGTCCTGAGACTTGACCACATTTCCTTTCTCAGTTAATCAACATTAGAGTAATTGGCATATTACATCCATTTTACAATGTGGTGGCTGTGCTTGAGGCTCTATATAAATAATGAATAATTGTGGTAATGACCAGAAATGTGTGTGAGCTATTGTGGCAAGCACATAATGGATGCTTTGTTTGTCTTTGGGGACTGTATTACCAGCATGTAACTGATTAGGCTTTAAAACGCTCTGGGTTACCTGGGGGCTGAAAGGTGCTCCATCAAGCTGGAGTGCGTTCCTCTCTGCACAGACCCTAAGAGTGGCCCAATATTTGCTTTTGGTCCCTTGCTTAAGAGTGGAAAATATCTAGCCCTGCTCATCAATCACCCTGCCTGCCAACTGCTTCCCCCAACCCTTTGCTTTTAGAGAGGGCAACTAGAAACACCCAGGCAGTATAAATGGCTCCAAGTTACTGTTTTTAGCACATGGTGTCTAAGCAGGAACGTCAGGGCTCATTAAAAATAGGAATGTTGTAGCTTATGGAATCGGCCACTTTAAACAGTCATCTATACATCAGTGGTTCTCAAACTGCTTTATAGTAGTCTGGATTTTTATGAGGCATCTTTCAGTATCGATGTGCACAACACACTTCAGTTTATCTCCCCAGGTTCAGTTGGGCACAGAATTCACAAGACAGCTCCAGCCAAGGAAGGAGTGAGCCCACCTTGCTTCCTGAGAAAAGGACTGGTCACTATCAATGTCCACACCGGAACAGTCGTGTTACGCCCATGCAGAGGAAGTATTTGCATTTCTATGCGGGCACTTACCTAATCCTTCTAGTTTCTTTCAGCCTTTGAATATCTTACATTCTATAAAATCAGTGTATTGGTTTCTACTATGAACTAAACAGTTTATTATGTTCTGACCTTTGATTTTCTTAATCAAAGAATTGTATTCATTTGAAATGTCCACACTGAAACGGCCGAGTTCAATGTGTAAGGACATGAAGGAAGTGTCCAATTACTAAGGAAGGATTTGTTGAAAGAGCAAATAGGGGTAAAGGAGATGTCAAAGAAAGAAGAAAGTTTTCTTTCTCTGAAGAAAGAAAAGAAAGATTGGAAGTGAGAGGAAGAACAAATCACCCTAGGATTGATCAGACAGAAGCAAATGTTGGGTATAATCAATAAAGTTCAAAAGTATTCAGCCCAAAGTACAGAGGCTAGAAATAAACTCACAGAATAAATACACTAAACACTGTCGAGGTGGAAGGTTTCACTTGGCAAACTGATGCGGGCGAGAGCTGCCAAGATGCTAACAAAGTCAAAACAAAACAAAGCAAGAACAAGCAAACAACCAACACACACACACACACACACACACACACAACCTTGTGCCATTTGGATATTCTGGAAATAAACATTTTTTTGGCATTGGATTTTGTATTAGTGGATGTTGAAATGAAATTATGATGTGGAAATGGCTTATACAGTGTTAAATAAAATTCTTGAATAGTTACATGAAAGATATCAATAGATTATTAATAACTATTGAGATCCACTGACTTGCATAGATTACCCAAGAGAACAACTAATTTCTTTAAAGTGTGCCCTTCCAACACTTTCAGACATGTTCCCATCACAATTAGCCCAGCAGATTTGATACCTGGACTAGAATATTTCCAATAATTTCTATATCCCAAAATAATATTCAGTAAAAGTTAGACAATAATCATTCATTATTTGTTGTTTGGTTTTATACTTTATAAAAAGGATAAATTTAATCCTTTTATAAAAAGGATAAATCTCAATGCAAATGATACTATTCAAACTCAGGGAAATACTTTCATGCAGAAACTAAAATTTGTATTTACCATACAAAATTATCATCACTTGTGATTCATCCTCTGTTTCACTGTTTTAAATTTTAAACATATGTGACAACTCCTTGTAGTTACAGAACGGCAGAAATGAAATCATCTGAGTTCTGTATTGGTCTTTACAGTCACCATACTATTATCATTTACTTGGGATCTACTGTTTAAAGACAGGAAGGTGGAGTGTCACAGGGACTGGAGACAAGATTCAGCCTGAATTGACCTCAAGTAAGTCTTCTGAATCATTAGGAAGTTAAAAATTTTAAACTGTACCATAAAGTTTACCATTTAAAGAGTACTATTCAATATTTTTCAGTCTATCTGTATACTTGTGTAAACACACCATAACCTAATTTTAGAACATTTTATCACCTCCCAAAAACTTCATACTTGCTGACATTCTCCCACTGTCCTCCACTGCCCCTGCGCAATCCCATCCTCCCCCAGCCATCCACTAATCAACTTTCTGTTTCTATGCTATGACTATTCTGAACATTTCCTATAAATGGAATCATCTAACATGTGGACTTCTGTATCTGACTTTTTCCACTTAGAAAAATGTTTTCCAGGTTCAGTCCCAGCTTGTATCAGTATTTTATTCTTTTGTTGGCAAATATTATTCCTTTCTATAAATATACCATATTTTGCTTATCTATTTATTGTTGGTGGTCATTGAACAGTTTTCACTTGTTGATCACTATGAATAATGCTGCTAGAAACATTTATGTACAAGTTTTTGTGTTGACATATGTTTTATTTCTCTTGGGTACTTACCCAAGTTTGGAAATTCTGAGTCATATGTAATTCTATGTAAGGTTTTGAGGAACAACCAAACTGCTTTCCAGAGCAGCTGTACCATTTTACATCCATCTTCACCAGCAAAATAACAGGGTCCCAATTTCTCCATTTCTTTGTTAACACTTGTTATTGGCTGTCTTTTCTATTTTAGTCTTTCTAATGGTTATGCAGTGGTATCTCATTGTGGCTATATTTTTCATTTCCTTTGTCTAGTGACATTGCCATCTTTTTATGTATTTAATGGTTATTTGTATATATTCTTTTGAGAAGTATCTATTTAAATGATTTGCCCATTTTAAAAATGGGG
The DNA here is from genome assembly GCF_000260355.1 of Condylura cristata. Classification (NCBI taxonomy): domain Eukaryota; kingdom Metazoa; phylum Chordata; class Mammalia; order Eulipotyphla; family Talpidae; genus Condylura; species Condylura cristata. The sequence continues at coordinate 1,172,575 of NW_004567133.1, forward strand.
TTTTCGTGGAGTGGGGAGTGGGATCAAAAACGGGGGTGGGGTGGGGAGGGAAGTACATGGGATTATGGTGATGGCACACGGGTGACTTGGTGATGGGAAACCCGCCGGGACTACAATTGAGATGGAAAAAAAATGTAAAAATGTAAAATAAACTATTATAAAATTAAAAAAATGGGATTTTCTTTTTATTCTTGCTTGTTAAGAGTTTTTAATGTATTCTGGGTACAACCAGCTTGTGAGATTTAGGACTTGTAAATATCTTCTCCCATTTTTGTGGGTTGCCTTTTTGTTTTCCTGATGGTATTATCTGAACCACAAAAATTTTAATTTTCATGTACCCAATATTTTTTTTCTTTTGCCACTTGTGTATTTGATGAAATATCTAAGAAATCACTCACTAACCCAAGGTCACAAATATTTGCTCCCATATCTTAGTCTAAGAGTATAATAGTTTTAACCCTTACCTTCAGGTCTGTGATCAACTTTGATATATTACTTGCATGTGGTGTGAGGTAGGGGTCCAAATTCATCCTTTTGCACATGGACTTCTATTTGCGTCTGTACCATAACTGAAAACATGATTCTTCCCCCACTGAATCAATTTCCCCTTGGCTCCTCTGTAAACAATCAATTGAATATAAATAAGGGTTATTATTCCATTATTTTAATTCCATTATCTACATGTCTATACTTATGCTACCTAGTCTTGATTACAGAGCTTTGTAGTAAAATTTGAAATTGGGGTATATGAACTCTTCACTTTTATTCTTCAATATTGTCTTGGATATTCTATTTCTCTTGAATTTCCATATCAATTTTAGGGTCAACTTGTTAATTTCCACAAAAAAGCTAGGGAAGATTTTGATAAGAATTTTAATGAACTATAAATCAATTTGGGGAGTATGAATATGGGTTATTGTCCCATTTATTTAGATCTTCTTTAACGCATTCCAGTGATGATTTTATAGTTTTCTTTGTATATATTTTCACTTATTTTTTAAATTTATTTTTAAATATTGTATTCCTTTTGGTGTTTATCTACTGATGCTTATAAACTGTGTTCTTAATTTTGTTTTCAGATTGTTTATTGCTAGTGTATATTGATATAATTGGCTTTTGTAAAATAATCTTGTGTCTCCCAATCTTGCTGAATTTCTTTGTTTTAATAGTTTTTAGTGGATTAATTTGAATTTTCCCTATCAAGATCATGTCATCTGTTAGTTTTGTTTTTCTTTTTCTTAATCTTTTTCTTTATTTGTCTTGACTAATTTTCTTGGCGGAACCCTCCAGTAGTCCAGAGGATGACAGGGAACAGCTGGTAGGGGCTGCATGTTGAGTTGGCACGTCTTTGGGTGGAGTGAAGGCATTCAAGACCACATGGTTCTACTGTTAACTCATCCTGTGACCCTGGGCCCATGACTGTAGCACTTTCAGTTTCTCTTCTGTAAAATGGGAATAAATGAGGAGTCTGAATCTTCTGCACCCCCTTATTCTCCTCCCCTCTTTCACTGCCCACCTCACAGTGGAAAGTTTTGTTAACTGACTTTGTGACTGAGCCTTTGGAAGGAGTGAGGTGTTATGAATGAAAATAAAGAAAACAACTTGCTCATAGCATTCCCACCCTATAGGGGTTCATATTCTTGGGCTTGTCAAAAATATATTTGAAAGTATGTTTTTAAAAATATGGATTGGGGGAACTGGACAGGGTATGAGCCCAATAATTGAGCAAGATCAACTATTTTTAGGGAGAAAGGAGAACTGTTCAGAATAAAGAAGTTCATTGTCCTGAAGAAGCTATAAAGAGAGGTCATTCAAGCCCCCTGGTACTCGCCACTTCTGGATACAAAAGCCCACCACTGCCTGCTCATTTCAGTTGTTGTATTGAGATATAACATGGTATTAGTTTTGGTTGTACAACATAGAGATTTGACATATGTATATATGGCAAAGTGGTCACAATATCTATAGTTAACATTATCACTTCACATAATATGCTTTTTTCTTATGATGAGGACTTTTAAAAACTGTCTCTTAGTAACTTTCAAATATACTATACAGTATTTCTACATCTTCATTTTAAAAAAAAGATTTGTTTATGCATACAAAGCTGGGGTACAGGCCAGAGGTTTAGGTATAGGCCAAAGGATTCACCTGAGACAGAGTGGGGTGCAGCACAGGCAGACTGACTAAGTACACTGCTGAGGGAAGCAGTGGGGGGGGTGTCAGGAGAGGTCTGCCACGCCATGTGGTCACCTCCAGGCTGGGGATCAAACTCACGCTGAAGTGGCTTTAGCTTCTTAGTGCTGTGCCTTAATCCACTGTGCCACCAGGGAGGGCCCCATTTTCTTCATTGTTTAAGATCTCAAAATTCTTAAGTTTGATTACAGGGTTTGTTTAAAAAAATGTTGGTGCATTACAGGATGGTGGATGGGCTGGCTTACAGGTGTATGAAGAATATTGTCTTCTAAGATGTCAGGGTACATCTGAGGTAACTTCCTAAGTCCTGTGGGAATGTAAATTTTAAGTCCCATGAACTTGGGTTCAGAAAACAGTAAGTTCACATCTGGGAAGCTCTTTCCAAATATGTGAAATGGGGATAATTCCTGCCTCACTGTTTTGTTGTTGAGAAGTCAGGGAGGATGGCGAGTGGGTGAGGGAGGAGGTGAGAGAGTGATCCACCTTCTCTTCCACGCACTTGCTGGCCTTTGACATGAGGGTGGAGCCAAGCAGTGCTGGCTGTGGTTTCTTTAGTCTCTAGAATCTTTGGTGACTGTCAGGTGAAAGGTGGTTTATCAACAAAATGCTGCTATGGTTACCATAGTGCTTTATGCTCAAAGTGACACAAATAACAGGAATAACAAGGGTCATCTCTTGAAGGTCCTACTTGACCTTTGCACTCCAGATCATGAGAGACCTACCCTGACCATAAGGACAGAGTGAGACAGAGCCAGAGGACTGAGAAATCCAGTCCAGTACTATGGAATGAAGAATTTAGGAGAGTGAAGACTGTGTTTTCTATCCTACCACTGTGGGTGACACTTGTCAACCTCTTTACTTCCCCACCCTTAGGTGGGGTGCTTGCCTCCTGCCTTCACCCCCTCCTTCGGTAACATCATCTACCATGTCCCTTCTTTTTGGACCACTGCCAGCTCTTCCCAAGGCAAATCTCCCTTTCAGACCTGCCCAAGCAAAGGTTATAGTTGTACATGGTATTTAACACACCTTCCATGTGCCAGTGTGGAACTCTTTATTTTTTATATGGAATCTCGATCGACCCTCACAAGTATCACAGCTTGTTTGGATTTCTATGGCAGCTATCACCAAGATGAAATAAGGATTCTGTGCTTGTTCAACAAACACTGGTAGGGACAAAGGAAAAAGGGGTCCAGGAGGGGGAGCCATGAACACAGGTTGCTTGGTCAGAGAGTTTGCCCTTAGGGAACAAGAGAAGCTCTATCCACTCTGGAACACTAGGGAACAACTTAGAATGATGCCAAGATGGTCTGTCCTGCAGAAGTGGGAAAACATCTCTATATGACAGTCCTCTGAGCATCTGGTAAACATCCCTCATTGCAACAATGCAGCTACAGCTCAGGCGAGCTAGTATGTGCTCACTAAAACAGTGAGGTTCCAAGGGAGGGTGCTGGTTGTGTCTATCTAATGCCCCAGATGAGTCATTCCCTGTTTTGCAGATCAGGACATGGGTGTTCATTGAGACAGGTAGCTCATGGCCACTTATAGAAGAACTGGAGATGCCCACTGGCTCATTCATGCCATCTCTCCCTTCCACTTCATACCCTGTGCCAAACAAAAGATAAAGGCACAGAGGAAAGAGCACAAATACCATTATAACCAGTTGCCAGCCCTGGGCCTAGGACCTTTGCTTTTCCAATCTGGGGTCCCCACAGAGCCTCAAACATTCCCTTCCTGCCTATACTTACAAGGTGAAGTACATGCCAAATTCGAGTTGCCTTCTACTTGTAATGTGATGCAACATATGGAAGAAGGAAAGTTTATTTATCAGAAATAGTAAATCAACACATGGATGAAATCATAATACATCCTAGGGGGATGAACCTTGAGGTTCAGTCTTTGTGGAGATGAGCTATTTTAACATGGATTCACAGTCAAAAGTGCAAAATAATTTCATTCCCAAGTCATTTTTATCCAAACCTATTTTAAGGGGTCCAACTTAAAACCCACAGAGTACTTCTCAAAGCCCCCTGCATACTGTCCCAATCCCAGATGTTCCTGAGGCTCTCATGTGCCAAACTCACCCCAACCCCAATTCTTTGCCAAATGCTGGCTCTCAGGAACTTCCCTTTCCAGGCTGTGCCATAAACCAGACTCTGGTAAGCAACAATCCCTTCTCTTTAGAAACTGAAAAGTGACCAAGTGACAAAAGATTCTTATCAGTGGTAGAGGAGAAAGAATCATCTGTTAATTTGAGTCCCATCAATTACATATATACCTATCACAATACTGAATTTTTGGCTTCCCTCTGTCCTGAGATGGGTTTCTAAACCCTTGAAATTTCCCAAATGATAGGAGTCTCTGTTATTCAGAGTTGAATTCTGCTAACAAGATTTGCAGAATGGGGCCACCACCTGCACCCAGCTACGTGATCAGACACTTGGGATGTCAGGTGACATCAATCCGAACTCTGGGGAGGAATGAGGGCTGGAGCTTGAGCCCAACCATGTGACCAACTGTCCAGTCAATCTGTGCAAGGACAACCCACCAAAAACTCTGGATGCCAGAGCTCAGTCAAGTGTCTGGGAACGAGACATCTATGTGTGGGGAGTGTGAAGAGCCTGAGTCTATAAATGCTTGCTTTTGGGGCTCTTGTATACCCTGGTCTCTTCTTTAGGCAGGTCCTAACTTGTGTTCTTTATAATAAACAGTGGTATTTAGCAAAGTGTTTCCTAGTTTTGCTAATTATGGAAACTAAGAGAGTGTGGGACCCCACTGGTGAGAAGTGTTGGTGGCTTGGGGACTTCTGAGCTTGTGGCTATCTGAAGTGAAGACAGTCTTAACCTGTGAAATTGACCTAACTCCTGGGAGGTACGTGTCAGACTTGCATGCCACATGTTTCCTCCTTGTGTGATGGCATTTTAGAGATGAGAGCCTCTCATTTCTATCGGCAGAGGTGACTTCAGGGTGTGACTAATTTGTTCCTCTGGGACCCAGATTTCCCCCTTTGAGTTCTGCCCTGATGTTTTGTTTTCTGCTTTTGACTAAAGATGAGGATAAAAGTGGAACATTACCGTCTGGGAATTGAGAACCAGGCCACAAAGAAGGGGCAGCTTGAGAATCTCAAATCATGTCTGTGTTTCCCTTGTAAGAGGGGACGTGCAGTCAGGGTTAGAGGCTGCATTCATAAAGAATCCCAAGCTCCCTCCGCAGCTTGTGCTACTAATAGCTCTGCATAAATACTTCCACAAGAGTCAACAAATTAATGACTCCAAAGACCCTTTAAGACCTTGTAAGCAGCAAGGAAACTAAAAAGACCCAATTTGTTTGGTTCAGAGTTATTGGGATCAAGCTGGGTTTGGTTTCTTTTGTTTACTCATTTGTTTCCAAAAATAAATTTTGGAAAGACAGACTATTAGGTATAAAAGATGCTCCAGTGTACTTGAAACTGTTGGAGAATCAGGTAAAAAGACAATAAAATACAAAATTGATTGTGACTGAGGGATTTCTCGTGCCAAGGACAGCAATAATAGATCCAAGTGCGGGCGATTGGTTTGGGTGAGACCAGTTTACCCTCAGCTTGCTAGGGCAAAATGTTTCTCTCAGGTAGCTATGAAAGAGAAATGCATAACTCGAGTTTAGAGCCTGGAATATTGGGGTCTTCTGGGAAAATTTATTTCAGTCATGCAACACATATTTACTGGGCCTGAATTGTGCCTAGCTCACCTGGAATCACTTTTGCCTAGTCTCAGAGCTTCAAATAGTTCTACAGCCAACATACAGCAACCTTAGGAGAGCCCAAGGAATCTGATGTCTTAAAACCCAGGCTGAAGACATACACTTTTCACCTATCAGGTCTGTTATCTTGGGCAACCTATGTGTAGTGGGTTCCATAGCACCCTCCAAATTCAAGTCCATTGGAAACTTAGAATGTAGTCTTATTTGAAAGTAGAGTCTGTGTACATTAGATGGATTTAGTTAAGGATCTTGAGATTGGTGTCTACAAGTGATGTGTCTGCAGGTCAAGGAGTGCCAAGGATTGGCAGCAGACACCAGGAGACAAGGGGAGGGGCATGGAGCAGATTCTCCCTGAGAAGTTCCCAAAGGGTCTAATCTGCCAACATCTTGGTCTTGCACTTCTGGCCTCCAGCGTGGTGAGAGATATATTTCTGTTGTTTTAAGTCATCCAGTGTATGGTAATTTGTTATGAGAGCCCCAGGAAATGAATACACTACTCGAAAGAGAATTATGGCATAGTAAATGAAAAGATGGATGCAAGTGTTTGATCCACGCATACACTCAACCAGTTCTAATTCTTCTTTCCATTCTAGGCTGTATTAACAGGTAACATTGGGGCTAGGGGTTATTCAGTAACATGTCAGCCTCCTGATTTATTCACTGAAAAAGGTCTTAGTGTAGGTTCAGCCTTTGTGCTTTTGTTCAGGCATTCACTGCTGAGGGTTTCATTTCTTTGTGTTTGTAGCAGACATGGTCGGTGCCCTGCCCACACTCCCTTGCCATGCCTCATTTCTATGCACTCACCATTGCTGGCTCCTAATTGCAGCCACCACTCATTCTGAGGGCTCTCTCTGGCTCTGCCATCTGATTTGTTCAGATATAGGAGAGGGGGTAGGGCCCCCCAGAAATAGCCTTCAGCCCATGATTGATGGTAACTGGTGAACAAATCTCCCAGTTCCCCATGCCGAAGCTGGACCGGCCTGAGGTCTCTCAGGGCCCGAGCAGGATGGAGCCCCCATTTCCCACAATGGTGAGCTGCTGTATCATGCAGAGGGATGGCTTTCTTTCTGTATTGTTTCCTGTGGTTTCCATAACAAATGACCACAAACGTGGCTTTAAAGCAACACACTCTTCTTTCATGGTTCTGGTGACTGGAAGTCCAAAATCAGAACCCTGGGCTGAAATCAAGTCTTGGTGGGGTCACAACCCCCAGAGACCTTAGGGAGAATCCTTCCCTGCCATTTCTGGCTACTGTTGGTTGCCAGTAATCATTAGTCTCCTTGGTTTTGGTCATGTCATTCCAATTTCTGCCTCTGTCTTTACATGACAAGCTTCTCTTCTGAAGCCTTCTCCTCACAAGGACACATGCAACGGCACTCAGGGCTACCCAGCTAATCCGGGATAACCTCCCTACCTAGAGATCCTTAACCATGTCTGCAAAATTCCTTTCTGCTGTGTAATCTCAGGCTTCAGGAGTAAGAACCTGGATTTTTTTCAGGAGGGTCATCATTCCACCAGGTGTGTTCCTGGCCTCACTTCTCACTCCCTACCAGTGCTTTCTGGAATCAATTTTCCAATAAACTAGTCACACTTCTTCCTTGTCTCAGGTCAGCTTCTGGAGGCCTCATTTCTGACAGTAATATTTCACTCTTTCAAGGAATCACTTGTTAATTTGGGGGACTCATATTTCACTAACAATTACACTTGCATGAGTCTGAGCAGGGTTTTTAAATTCTTTGAGGATTGTTCATTCAAAGCTATAATTCTGAGGTGGAAGTGTGGTTAACTAGAACTGACTTTTGAAGTACAACAATAACAACAATCATTCAATAAAAAGAAATCTGGGAGAAGCTTAATGGGGGCTCTCACTGCTGCTCGACAAACTTCTCAGCTTCAATCTCTGTGGTTTATAACTTAATGTATTTAGCAGTAGAGACATTATGTGGCAGGGCCACAGGCCAGAGAGCACCCAGACCACTGTAACTGTGTATCATCACTTGCAATGGGCCACGGAGGGTAAGTCGTGAGTGGCAGGCCCTTTATTGGGGTGGGTAAAGATGAGCACACCCTCACTTCCTCAAGGGTCTCTTTCCTCTGGACCAGTGTTCCGATTATGATTCTTTGGTGAATGCTGTCAATTTTCATTGAGCTCTTGAGGTCTCTGTATCATGTTGGGAGATATTTGTTAGTTAACTCCATGTACATTAAAAGTTTGTTCATTTGTTCTTCATCTTCTCTTCTGTATCAGTGTCTCATACATGCCAACAGCAGGTGTGGGAGCAACTCCCTTTGGATCAAGAGGGGGACACAGGGAAGGCTTTCCCAAGAAGCGATATTTCAATGGAAATATCAGCCAGCTCTACCCAAGAGTGCTGCTAGAACAAGCTGAAGGAGCAGACCTGAAGCATCGGGAGAAGACACAGCTCACATAGGCCCTGAGCACTGTGACTGGAGACGGGTATGAGGGCCAGGCTCGGCTTTGGAGCTCTGCTGGAGGGTCTGCACTTGTTCATAACACAGTGCAGAGCCACCAAGTCCTGGGGATGGCAGGAACTGCTAGATGGCTCAAGAATACCGCCCACTCTGCCAACTGTATGCAGGCAGGACCACGAGAGGGTGGGGGTGGGGGTGGGGGTGGGGAGTCCGGGTTAGGCTGACATCCAGCTAAGGAGAAAGGTGTCTACAAGCCAAGGAATGACTGGCTTGCACTTTGGCTTAATACCCCATTATGGGTTGACTTTATAAGTTCTAACCCCAGGACAGTTTGGGAAGTAAGTTTGTAAAGTGGCAGTCAAGTTCAAGTGAAGTTGCGTGACCTTATCTCATGACGTGGTAATAAGAGATCAGGAGCACAGACACAGACAGCAAGGGCCCGTGAGGATGTGGGGAGAACACAGCCACCGAGAGAGAGGCCTGTGGGTACCTCAGCCCTGCTGACACTCCAGCCCAAGGCTTCCAGCCTTCACAATTGTTAGGAATACATTCCTGTGTGTGCGCCGTCTGCCTACGACCTTGCGTGATGGCAAACTATACATACCATTGTAAGCCAACATCGGCCTGTCTCTGGCCCTTCTCTCCTGCTTTCTCCAAACGCCTGCCTGTTAGGCAGTTCACAGTGGGCTCTTGGGTGCAAGGGCTGTATTTCCCAGGGACTTGCCTGATCACCAGGTCAAAGCTATCCGGCCTGTGCCCCTGTAGCCAGTATCCCGGGATTCTTCCGCAAGTCTCTTTCTCGAGCCTCTGTTGTCCCAAGCCTCCTGCACACTTAAAGCAATTCCCCAACCAAATGAATGTCACTTCCACATTACAGACAGACCAAATTAGCATTTAGCAGAGAAAGGGGCTGCTGCTTCTTCTTTTTTTTAAATCATATAACTCTAAATTACCTTCAATTTCCTAAATGGAATTTGGCTCGAGATTCACTCTGGTATGGAGTAGTCTGTAATGAGATTATATTATGTTTGGGAAAAAACATTCAAATGACCAAGATAATTAATTTTGCATAACAACCCCCATATAGCTAGATCCAAAGCCGTAACTCAAAGCCTGCAACCTGCCAGGACCCCCGGGGGTGAAAATGTTTCTTTCAAAATAAAGCAACAAAGACAGTTCTAGGGACCCATGAAATGCAGAGGCTTTCAAGCTGGAAATGTAGTTTCTGTTCTGGCCACAATGCTCATTTTTTCAGTTGCTGTCATTTACCAGAGTCTCTCCTGAGTTGAGGAGGATGAAAGAAATCCTCAGGCCCAAAGGAGCATCCTGGAGGGATATTTTGAGAACTATTCCTAGGTATTCAGAATGTTTGGTGCCATTCTGCACTGGGCTGATGATAAGATGGGCCGAGAGTGAGAGAGTGTGTACAGGCATACACATTCGTGGTTTAAAGGAAAGAATAAGATCAAATCTTTGCTTCTTTGAATCTTCTTTGCCAGGCGGCTTTATTAGCATGATATTAGACTTGTCTGAACATCTGGAAAGGATCCGACTCAGCAGCAATTTTCTGGTTCTGATTTATTGCTAAAATCACCTCAGAAATAGCCAGAACTTGGCAGACTGCCCACTTCTACCCTTGTATCTCTTGGCTGCATCGAATTCTAACATGGTGTAGGAATATGCACTACATTAGGAGCCAGAGAACCTGCCTTTTTGTTAAGATCTATTTCTAACTGCTTGCATGGCCTCAGGACTAAACTCCTGTTCCTCGATCCTGATAGGTGAACGTCCGTGGCAGCATTATTTGCAATAGCCAAGAGATGGGAACAGCCCGGATGTCCAGCAGATGAATGGATAAACAAACTGGGCATTTTCATGTAATGGGATATTGTTCAGCCATAACAAGGAAGGAAATCCTGACATCTGCTACCATGTGGATGAACTTTGAAAACATGATGTTAAAAGTGAGAGGAGCCAAGCACAAAGACCACATATGGAATGGTGCCTTTTGTAAGGCATTCTCAGAATAGGTAAATCCAGAAAGCAGTTCAGTGGTGCTGGGGGCTGGGGAGAGGGATGAATAGAGAGTAACAATTTGATGGCAAGGGGGTTTCTTCTTGGGGTGATGCAAATGTTTTGGAACTAGACAGAGGTGGTGTTCACACAGCACTAAAGATTTTACAAAGTGATACTGAATTGTTCACTTTAAAAATGATGAATTTCTGGGCCCTCCCTGATGGCGCAGCGGGTTAAAGCACAGCACTAAAAAGCTGAAGCCACTTCCGCATGAGCTCGATTCCTGCCTGCCCCGGAGGAGATCCACATGGCGTGGCAGACCTCTCCTGACCCGCCCGCTGCTCCCCTCAGCAGTGTACTTCGTCGATCTGCCTATTCTGCTCCCCACTCTGTCTCTGGTGAATCCTCTCACCCTCCGCATCTTTGGCCTATACCCCAGTTCTGTATGCATAAATAAATAAATCTTTTTTAAAAAATGATGAATTTCTATTATGTGATGTCACCTCAATGAAAACCATTTTTTCTCCCATCCATAGCCTCTGGCCCAGATTTTGGAATCTTCCTCTGGGAAAATGAGGGTGTCGGACCAAAAGCAGAGTACTCAAACTTACAGGTGATGTTGTTTAGGCCCAATTTGCCCACTGATCATTAACTGGGCCTACACAACAGTGTTTAGAATCTAAATCTGAATGTAGGTGGAAGTTACTTTCTAAGATGAGATGAGCTTCTGTCCTGCCTGCCACGAGCCCTGACTCCTGGCCCTCCGCCCCGTGTGGCCATGCTACAACTCTGGGCTGTGAGCTGCAGATGAAGCACCACCTTGGCCCGTCCAAAGTGGCAGCTCACACAGCTGCAGGTCCTGCTGACAGAGCGCGCCCCGTGAGCCCGGGGCTGAGCCCCGGGCTGAGCCATGCGGAAGCCCTGCTGCACGGAGGAGCCTCGTGGCAGCCAGCACTGGCTCTAGCCAGGCCAGTGAGCAACTCTGATGTTCCCGCTCAGCCAAACCTTCAGGTGATACAGCCGGAGCTAACCTCACATGGAGGTGTAGACATATACACACGTATGTATACATACACATATACAGATACATGTACATAAATATGTGTGTATATGTGTGCACATCTATTTACCTGTCTCTATCTTGATCGAACTATACACACAAAGTGAAAGGGCAGTGGGGGATTTTTACAAGAAGTTGTTGAGGCAGGTCCTACATTGCAGGGAGAGGCTGACACCTAGGCTGGGTCCCAAGGCCTTCCGCTGGCACAGCTCATTTTGCCACGGGGCATGCCTCAGTCTTGTTTCTCTTCTGGCCTTCTACTGACCGTACGAGGCCCTCCCCCACTAAGTAGGATAATCTGCTTTACTTAAAGTCCCCTGACTTAAATCTCATCTAAAAAGCACATGGACAGGATCACCTAGGCTGGAAGCCGACCACGCAGAGTCGTGCACTGCGGAGCAATGGTCGGTTTGCAACAGATAGCACGATGGCAGAGTCCTCCCCCCTAGTGGTGTGCTAGCACGCACTGGCCGTGACCGACCGCAGCAGCTATAAGAAATCAAGTGTGGCCCAGCTCCTCTTTCAGACCACCTCCCAAACTGCTGTGCTGTGAGACGGAGAAGTGCTACTGGGAGAATAAAACACAACCTGTGATGTTCACGCAGTGATGAAATCACCTAACGCAGGGCTCAGAACACGCAGTGGGCTTCCACACGGCTCGGCCGGGGCTCACGGGGCGCGCTCCGTCAGCGGGACCTGCAGCTGTGTGAGCTGCCACTTTGGACGGGCCAAGGTGGTGCTTCATCTGCAGCTCACAGCCCAGAGTTGTAGCACGGCCACACTGGGGGAGGGGGGTGCAGGAGTCAGGGCTCGTGGCAGGCAGGACAGAAGCTCATCTCATCCTAGAAAGTAACTTCCACCTACATTCAGATTTAGATTCTAAACACTGTTGTGTAGGCCCAGTTCATCATCAGCGGGCAAATTGGGCCTAAACAACATCACCTGTAAGTTTGAGTGCTCTGCTTTTGGTCCGACACCCTCATTTTCCCAGAGGAAGGGTCCATAATCTGGGCAGGGGCCTATGGATGGGAGAAAAAATGGTTTTCATTGAGGTGACATCACAAAATATGCTGTGAGGTGAGGTGGCGCTGTATCTGGGCGCTGAGGCCTGGCTAAGCTGACCTGTAACCTGCACCCCCAAGAGTGACTCCTGCGGGGCAGGCCCGTTCTCTCAGCATATTCCTGTCCGCCCTGGCCCTCCGCTCGAGCCTCCCCTTCTGGGCCTTTCCCTTTCTGGGCAGCGCTCTCCCCAACAGCTGCCCAGGCCTAGAGCAGACTTGCTGGAGGCGCAGGAGGCTGGAGCTCTGGGGCTTAGAAGGGAGTGAGGAGCCAGCCCTTGCACTCTCTTACCTTGAACCAGCAGCGAGGAGACACTGGGACCTGATTTCCTCTCCAGGCAGAAGCCCTGTCTCATGCTTCCCCACCTCTCTCCTGCTGACTCCGGCTGCCTCTCAAGTTCTCCTGCCAGCACTGGACTCTTGAGCTCCTTGAGCTCTGTCCCTGCTTCTGGGAAACCTGAGACAGACCTCAGCGGGAAGTCAGAAGCCAGGGGGTGGTGGTCCGGCACCTTAGCCCGGAGCCCTGAAATGGGGGCGGAGCCAGCTTGCCACGCCCCCAGGTGCAGGCTGGCACCTCTCTGCTCTGCCCGCAGGGAGCTTTCTGGAAGCTGAGGTAGAGTCTGTGCCTGGGCTCAGACGTGCTGGCCCCTGCTTTGTTATTATCAGCTCAGTGCTGTCCCCAGAAGCGCGGGTGGGTGCTGCGGGAGGCACCCCTCAGGTTCAGTGTGATTTGGGCACAGTGCATCTGCCCACGACCCTGGCTTCTCACCGACAAGCAGAAACCAAGTGCACGATTCTCGCGGTAGCCAGCGAGGTCGCCAGCGATGGTCGTTGGTCCCATAGTAACCTAACCCCTCACAACACTCCGCCCCTCATACCACTGGGGGAGGGACGGGCAATCCGGCCTCTTGGGCTACCCCAGGACCCTCCTCTCCTGTCACACCTTCTTTCTTGGGCCCCGCCCCAATCACGTCTCAGCAGGGTTGAACTTGGGAACATCCCAGCTGAGCTATCTATCCCTCCCCACTGTCAGAGGTCCCCGGCGTAGCACACAGCAAAGCGCCTCGGCCTGATCTTCGACTTACAGATGTGCGTGAAGGTGTGTTGGTGTTTAGTGATGGATATGGAAATTCAATAAAAGGCAAGTTAATTAAAACAGAACAAGCTGTTGCCTGGGGCAGCAAAATGTAACTGCTTATTATGTGACTGTGAGTGTTAGGATATAGGGAAATGTTTTCTCTCCCCCTGTGCCTTGGGTCTGTTTGGCAGGCAAAGATTAAGACTGTAGGTTGGAAGGTTCCAGACTGGGATGTGTGTATGTGCACATGTGTATGATTGGCCGAGGGGTGAGGTGACATGTGAAGGAAACCCCAACAGATTGAGCTACTGCACGGGCCCGGTGTCCTGTCCACACTTGCTTAGAGCCCCAGCAAACGCGGAGCCTGGCCTTCGTTAGGGCTGTTTGGGGCTAATCGCCATGCAATGCTGTGAAACAAAACATCCTGGTATAGGCGGAGTTATGTCCTCCTAGAGCCCTAACCCCTGTACCGCAGCCTGTGACTGTATCTGGCCAAAGGGCCCAAAGAGGTGATTAAGGTGAAATGTGGTTACATGGGAGGGTCCTAGTCCAACAGGCTTGATCCTTAGGACAAAAGATGGGAACACAGGCACCCACAGAGGGAGAAGATGACCATCTGTGAACCTAGTGGAGAGGCTTCAAGAAGCCCTACTCTGCCAGCACCTTGATCTCAGACTCCAGCTCCAGGTTCAGACATTTGTGTTGTTCAAGCCTCTCCTTGGTCTGCTGTGCTTCGTTATGGCAGCTGGAGCAGAAAGGTACACACCTGACCAGGGACCTACAGGGCGAGTGGTGTCCCTTGACCTACCTGTATTGGGCTGGGCTGTACTGGGCCCTCCATGGCCTCAGCTGGGACAAGCTGCAGTGTGACTGCTTGACATGGTCTCTCACAGTGGGCTTGTTGTCATGGTGACAGCAGGGCTGAGAGACGGAGAGGGAGAGAAGAGGTGAGAGAAGACACCCAGGTCTTGTGAGGCCTAGCCTCCTGAAGACACACCTTCAGTTCTGCACCCATTGGCCAAGACAAACCCCATGACTCGCTTTCCTTCAGCAAGTGGGGGAGATAGACTCCATTTTTTTTAGGGGAGATGCTGTGTAGTTGCAAAGTATAAATTTGGGGGAGTAGAGAAATGGGGTAAACTTTGCAATTAACCAAGAGACTTCCTAAACATTTAATTTTGAGTGTAAGAATCTGAACTCAGGTCTGAGTAATTCGGAAGACAATGATCCACATTAAACAATGACTTTCAGGTTTATAGATGATTTCACACAGGCTCTCCCCATTCTAGAACCACCAGCGTGGGTCAGGGGTCCCCGGTGGCTGTGAACTCCTGGCTGGAAGAGAGGCTTGGATGTGCTGAACAGGGACAGAAACACTTAGAGATAAAGAGACGGGGCCCTAACAAGCAGCAATCAGAGATGATGACAAGTCTGATGGGAAAATCAGAATCAGTCCAAGGAGTTTAAGGTTTGTGCTATGGCCCAGGAAATCTACACATTAGAGAATAAAGTGATAAAACTGTGGGAATCCCTGGTTTGAGTCCAAGCGAAAACAAAACAAACAAAAGACCAACCCCCTCTTGGCTGCCAGAATCAAGACTTCAGGCTCCTAAGATGTCACTGAGATGTCACTTTCTTGGAAGCCATTGTCTGGGTCCCATGCCTTCAGGGGTGTCCCGTTATGATTTCTCAGTGACCCCTGGTAGCACAGCCATGCACTCCCACACTGCTCACTTCCTGTGACTCTGGGGCCTCCTCCTCACTAGATTGCAAATCCTGAGGGCAGGGGTGGGCTAAGGGGACCTGCCTAGGGCTTTCCAGCACATGGCAAGCCCACTGGAACCATTTACAGATGGACTCCCCGGCCCCCTCCTGGGGCCATGGAGTCGTCTTGCTTGCTGGGGTGAGATGGAGAATAACCTTGTTGAGAAAGTACAAAGTCCTTCCTTGGCAGCTCTATTCCTTTTGGGCAGCCCTGGAAATAAGCAGAGATTTATTTACAAGGAAATAAAAAGGTTTGCATTTCTAATGGGCTAGGAACCATTAAGTTGATGCCATCCCCAGCCTGCCTGCCAGGGAAGTGAGAGAGACAGATGGTAAAACTGTGGCCAGCTTTTGCAAGTAAAACAAACGCACCTCCCCACCCCCACCCCGAAGTCTATCTAGGCACCTACGGGCCCCAATCTCTGGGGGGTCCTAAAGCTAACAATGGTTTGGTTTATAGCTTTATTCAAACCTGGCTTTGTCCAGCAAGATGTTTCTCAACAGCTCTGAAATATGTGAGTACATTCCTTGAACACTTGTAATTGAGCTCCAATTGCTACTTGCTGGTGGAACACTGCAAATGAAAATAAACAAGATTCATACTTATTTTCAAGCACGTTGCAATATGAGCAAAATTAACTTTGGTAAATAAGACCCTTCTGAAAAAGGATGGAGTTGGTAGAAACTGCTCTGTACCCTGAAAACTAATTCTGAGGCTGAAAAGACCCAGTAATCAAGACAAGAATAGCAATTTTCAGGATGGTAATGCAGCAGGCGAACAGGAACCGGGCAGAGAGGGCAACACTCGCTCAGTAGTAAGATACAATACAATGCAATTTATTTTTCTCTAGCTTCTCTCCCAAGGAAGTTTAACTAAATGCTCATAGCTAATTACTGACTTTCTGTGCACGTGAAAGCCAAGTACACAGTGCACGATCCAGCAACTAGATGGTGCAGCAGACCCTGCAGGACAGGGGTGGGCAAGGCTCCATTTGGCCCCAGAAAGTGTTGACGTGACATTAACTTGGGTCTGAAAGGTCACCTGGGGGGAGAGGGCAGGGGTCATCGGGGTCTGGGTATTGCTGGGAAGCTGGCCACACACAGACCAGAGCACCTGACAGGGCCAGGAATCAGGCCTCTAAGTAGACATGGGATTGTGCAAAAGCGTGGAGAGATGCCAGTCTTGTCTGGGCTGACTCGAGGCAGGATATTGGGCAGTTACTAGGTGGATGAATATTTTGGTGAAACTCTGTTGTGGACCAGAAATCATAAACTTTGTGGTGTCAGCTGATGGAACACAAGTATGCATGGTTGAAGACAGGTGGATGGTGTGGGTGTTTGGGATGGGGGGCAGCAGTGGGGGCATTATGGGAGGAGAAACCAAGACCTATGGTGCTGGATCTTAAGAGCTCAGGGACCCACCTTTGTGTGAGGAAGGAAATTCAAAGCACCACCCCCTGTGATGTTCCAGAAGAGGAGGGAGGTTGAAGTGGGAAGGGGAGGCTAGCTGACAGAATTCAAATGACACCTCATGGTGACATTGTTTGGATACTAGAGTCACCAAGTGACAGGTTACGAAGGACTCGGAGTCCTGGGAGGCAGCCTGGTACTGAGGGTTATTGTCTCCAGTTCCTAGATAAGAAAATTGGGGTCAGAATGGAGGTCTTGGAAAAATGATCACCCAGCTGCCCTGGGAGTCAGGGTCCCTGATCCAGGGCCCCTAGGCCAAAAACAACTGCAACTAACGTCTGGCTCATCGACTTGCAGCAAACCCACTGGAAGCCAAATGAGAAACTAATATATGAAGAGTCCACAGTATTCTGAAAATAGTAGAGGAAACCAGTCAAATTAATTCTGGCATCTGATAGATGAAAAATTAAAAAAAAGAATGAAAACAAATCCAAACCAAACAGAAACCGGATGAGTTGACTGAGACTTTCCTTTGCCCCTTTTGTTTTGTTGGTTGGGTCATCAGCCCCCATAGTTCTGATTACAATAATCTCAGCCCATTTTCATTTTAGAAAATGTTGAGGCTTTCAGAGACTCAGAGATACAAGCTCAGGGTCCTGGCCGCTGACCCACAGACCAGTAAAGAGAGGGTATCGGTTCTCCTGGATACTTCAAAGATCCTTGTCTGTGAAATGGCTGAAGCTTGGAAGTCAAGGTCAGAGGGAGTTAATGTCCTCCAGGTAGTGCGTTTCACCTTCACAGGGGAAGACTTACGACGCTCATTCCCTGGAGCCCTCGGCTGATGGCCGGAGAAGAGAGAGAGAATATTTACTATTTTGTCCTTACAAACCACAGACAGAGATGCTGACCATATATTTGAAAAGCAGCGACTTCATATTGTGTGTGTGTGGTGTGTGGGGGGTGGGGGAGGGGTGGTGGGGAGGGATTGGGCCCGGAAAAGTGGATGATTTCATTTTTTGCTTAACTGTGACAGTGGAACCTTCTCCCAAGAAACTCATGTCACGCCTGCAAAATGCCCAGGCAGGAAACAAGCCATTGTTAACACGGGGAAGAATTACTTTTGATGTATTAACAAGGCAAAAAAGTCAGGAGAACTGGAAGCTAACGATGAGCTATCAGCATTTGTTCCTCCTTGGCTGAGTTTAGTCCGAAATGACAGCTTTGCCTGGAGGCTACAAAGCAGGCATTCAGGGAGATTCTGGAGTGGGCTTTCTTTCATATTTTGCTGAGCTGAAGAGTGTCATTTTTCATTTGGCGTTTTAGATGCTCATGTCCTCTCATTCTCATTAACCACGGCGGCCTCTTTCCCTGGAAAAAGACAAGGCATCTTACATGCAGTGGAGGGAGTGGGGTTCCTCCGTCTTGGGGAGAAGCCTCGTGTTCCACACCCCTGGGGGAGGAAGCAGCTTTGCATTGGGGGTGATACTTGGAGGGCTCTGGGGACCTGATCATGACCCAGGGGGCCCCTTTTTGCCTTATCTGGAAACCCAGAACTTGCCCCTGACCCCAGTGAGATGGCGTGAAAGGCGTTGACTCGACGCAGAAGAATCAGGAGTCTCACCCAGTGCTCCCGAAGTTCGGCTCTGAGGGGGACAGTCCCTTCCCTTTCTAGCTTGAGGGAGTGCTGCGCAGCCCAAATCACTCTCTCATGAGGATCCTACCTCCCCCAGACCTGGCAGGACAAGCATGAACAGGTGGATGCTTTTAGCTGCAGCATTTCGCCAGAAGCACAGGAAACCTGCGTCCCTACTTGCTGGCATTGATGGATGATCCTCTCGGTTGAGGGAAATGCCCTGGATATGCACTGCTGATGTGTTAGGAAAGAATTTACTGCATAACATTTACTTTCCAACGCAGGGCTGGGAACAGAAGGCCACGGGAGGCGAGGGGCGTTTCTTCTGTCAGGTGACTCTTAGCTTGACCTGCCATTTAGGGCTTGGATGCCTGGAAAACACTTGAGGCTCAGAGGCATTTCTCCGTGTCCGCAGCTAAACCCCAGGGCCAGGAACGGTGGCAAGGTGGTCAGCTTGGATTGACTTCGTCATTACCCAGACCCCCAGAGTGGGGCTAACTTCCTCCCTAGAGCTCCTCAACTTTTTGTCGGTGTGGCAACAACTGAGAATGAAAAAAGATGGAGAGTTGCTGGCCGTTGGAGTAGTGACACGGCCAGAGGTGCCTGGCGAGGCATGAGGGTGGGGGTCTGAGTTGCCAAGGACTCAGGGCTGCCTCTTAGGCCTTTCCGCCCCCCCCCCGCCCCCCAGCTCTGCCTTCACTCCCATCTGAGGCCTGGGAAAGCACAGGAGGGCAATAAGCTTGAGTGACCACGGGTAGCTACTGCTCTTCAGACACCCTTGAACCCTCTTGCCTCCTGCCCCTCGCCCTTGGCAGCTATGGGGAGGGGGTGGTACGGGGGACTCAATTCCACCACGCGGGAGAAATCCACAGGCCAGGTGGAGTACAGACCCTGGAAAGCTTAACCTTAGCTTTCCCAGCTGGGGACAAGAACAACAGAACCACGGTGCTGTTGTTAAAATGACCACTCCGAGTTGGGTGCCTGCACAAAGGTGTCAGCAGGAGAAGCTGCTGGTGGCAGTGGAAGGTTTGGGGACCAGGAGGGAGCAGGAGCAGCGGCGTCTAATAGAATGGACAGGCAAGGGGCAGCACTTGACTCCGGTTCCACTTGCTGTACAGTCATGCTCCAGATAACTGCAGGCAGTCAAGGAGGGGCAGCGTCCATGGGGTGTGGGGGCCCAAATCCCACTGCCTGGAGAGGTCCGAGCACCCTTGCTATTGTACCCCAGGAGCAGTGTGAAGTCATGGATGGCACAGCTCCTCTTCCAAGATGGCCTCCTGTGTTGCTGTGGGAGCACCCTGGGGAGGGCTGTGTAGAGAGCACCAGAGCGTGACAGTCGTGCAGGGATGGCATTGCTGGTGGTGCCTTTCTCAACGTGTATCCTGGTCATTCACCCTGTGTGGTTACACATGAATGGGACGCCACGTGTGTTATGCACCATGCAAATATTGTGAAGGCAGTGACCCTCATCCAGCCGCCCCTCCCCCCATTCCTGTCTTCTCTTCTGTTGGTGTTTGACATGTCAACCCAGGACAGATAAGCGTAGGCACGGACTGGAAGAGAGTTCGTGGATGCAGCCCCCCCGCCCCCCACCGTGGTTGGGCTTCCCCGCATCCATCAAGAGATAACCCCCACTCTCTGTTAGAGGTGGCCAGGTCAGACCCCACTTGGGAAAGCACATTCTTTTTCAGTCCACCAGAGGGCCATTTACTAAATCCCTGAAACCGGTGAATTGTGTTCTCACTTGGAAAAATGGCTCCCTTGTGTCTTCTGGGGCCCACTGCTGTTTATTAACCTGTGCATGGTCAATCTTTCACAGCTTTCAAGGACTGAAATACATCCAGCCCCTGCCTTTTTTTTTTATTCCTTTCTAAGACAGCGAGCGTGACTGCCTCTCGGGTTTCCTGCAAAGTCCTCTGTTGCCACTAATCGAAGCATGAACATACACATCCATTCATATGACTTTGATGTTGATAATAAGCGTGGCTATGAATGAAGAATTCATTCATTTAATACTTACTGAGTGCTCACTATGTGTCAGGCCTGAGCTAGGAGGCAACACTGGACATGGCTCCCGGCCCCAGGGTGCTTCCAGCCCAGCTGGGGGCTAGACAAGAGTCAAATCATTACACGCATGTACAGGGACTGGGGGAGGGGCACAGTCTCTAACAGCCTGTGGTAAGAGAACTTGACGTGGTCAAGGAGATGGGTGGGATTTTGAGGAAGTAAGCCTTGAAGGGTGAGATGGTGTCACTGAGGTGAAAAAGGGGAAGACAAGTCTTGGCTGAGGGGACAGCATTTGCAAAGACCCTGTGGCAGGAGGGCAGGTGGCAAGCCAGAGGCCCAAGCAGAGCAGGATGGGGATGCAGTGTGTGGGGTGAGGGGCCCCAAGTGAAAAGTTTCAGTCTTTATCCCCAGAGCAGTGGGAACCACTGAGTATGTAATGAGAGACATGGTCGGACCTGCCTTTTAGAAGCTTCACTCTGGCTTCATGGGGTGGCTGGAATGCACCTCCAAATCACCTGCAGAAATAAAGTCTCATTTCCCCAAGGTGCTGAGCGGGCCATGTCAGAAAGCCAGCATCTACCCACTGAAGAGATGGCACTTGCTGGAGTGGGCACTGGCCTGACTCACGCACAGCCCTTCTTGGAGAGTTTGCACCTGGTTCTCTTTAACCCTTGGATGACTGAGGGGCCACCTCACCTCCAGAATTCTGGGTGGGTCTATTTGAAACCTCCCTTGAGCTTGGATCAAAGCTCAATAATGGCCCTCACCCAATCCTGTACCCCCTTCTGCCTAAGACCATCTCCTGCAGATTCACCTCCCTTTCTGAATCGGCTTCCTGCCTCCCAGCTCCTGACTTTACAGCAACAGAAGGGATCTGAGCGGGTACAGTGAGGAAGAGGCACTGGTGAGGAGACAGGCCCTCCCTCAGGCCAGCGAGTGCCACTGGGGCTGGGGCAGGGGGTGGAAGGGAGTAGAGTTGTAGATTGAATTGTGCCCCCCAAAATATCATAGTCCTGTGCCCCAGTACCTGTAAATGTGACCCCATTTGGAAATAGGGTCTTTGCAGATGATCAAAATAAGATGAGCTCACTAGGGTGAGACTTCATCCAATATGACCACCTTCTTATTAAAGGGGACACTTGGGTGAGACACTCAGAGAACCCCAAGTGAAGATGAAGCAGAGGTGAGGTTAGGCATCTACAAATCAAGGTCAAAGATGGGCAGCAAGCTTCCAGACTAGGGATATCTTCCCTCACGGCCTCAGGAGGAGCCAGTTCAGCTGCCACCTCCATCTTAGGCTCCAGAATGGAGACAATGGATATCTGTCGTTGAACCCCGCCCCCGGCCCCCCCACACCCCATAGGCTGTGCTTTGTCACAATATGCCCAGCAAATCTTTAGAGCTAGTTGGTGAGAGGCTGGGTTAGTGGTGTGCATCTCAACATTACTCAGCTCAAATGTTCAGCACCAATGTTCAGAAAGAAGACCAAACAAAACTTGGTGAGTAGGAAAAAAAGTTAATGCTTTGAGAGAAAAAAAAATCTGTTTCTGCTAAAGGAAGGCAACCCCCGCCCCCCAACCCAACCACCCCCGAAGTGAGGCCCCTGAGGTGGCTGTGGGCCTCATTTCCTGCACTGCCTGGAGGGTTTTGTGTGTAGCTTCTGTAGTTTCGTGAACACAGCTCTACAGCGTGTGCCCTGGAGTCAGGCCCTCCTGCAAGACCTGGCCAGCGCCCACCCAGCCTGCAGGCATGCGCTGCCCAATTCCTGCCAGACTGGAGAGGAAACTTCAGACCAAATCCCAGGTCTCAGAAGACAGACACCCCCCTGCCCCCCACCAGAGCTCCCAGAATGGGAATATCGGGGGACCAGGAACGCGTGGTTGTCGATTTCCTGTCTCAGCTCTCTTACTGTCCTGTGCAAAGGAGGGAGATTGTTGCAAATGAAACGTGAAAAAATGAAAGCGTTTTCAAGCTGGGTGTCTAAGTAGAGTTTTCAGTCCCACCAACTCCAGGACAGATTCTTTCATGTGTTGTGTGGAACCATCATTAAAGTTATAGAGTCTCCCTGTTGGAAGACTGCTGAATGCCACTAGAATATTCTGAAGATAAAGGCAAAACAACAAAACCTCCAAACAAGCCCAAAAAACAAACCACTAATCCACAACCAACTCATCTTTGGACTAGTTAAAAAAAAGATTTTAAATGATCACCAAGGTATGATTTAATCCTTACAGTGTTATAAATATTAATATCAAAAAGACTTTACATTGGGAAGTGTTATTATACAGTATAATGTTAATTTTATGAAAATCAATTCATTGAGCACTCAGACATTTTTTGCCTGCCTCTGGGTTTGCCGACAATGTATGAATCACAATCCGGATGAACATCTACTTTAACAACTACCACCTGGTTTCGGGGGCCACACAGGATTCTGAGCCCGATGGGTTCTCTGATAATGTCCTGTGATTTCCCACAGGTAAGAATCAGATGTAGCAGAGGCGGAGAGCGAGAGTGCTGCAAGGTGCATGTGTTTAACCGTAACTGTGATTTGATTGACATCACAGGTCAAACCGAAGGTCTGGGTGAAGGAACAGGTGTCCACTTTTGGAATAGGGTGCCGACCCTACTGTGTGTCCCAATTCCTCACATCTCCCGGCGGCCCTGGAAGGGAGGGTTGTGATGATTCCTACTTTTGAGGAGACCGAAGCCCTGGAGAATGATAATAACTGGCCTGTGGGCGTGTGGCGGGGAAGTGGCTGGCACAGATTAGAAACCAGGCGGGCTTAGCTCCCTGGCCATTCATTACTACCTGGGCTGCACTGAAGTTCCCCGGGCGTCCTCCCACAGAGACCTCACCTCATCAGAACCGATGCCAGTGTCCCCCCAGGGGAAGATTTGAGTCCAGGTGGAAGGGGCCCCATCCTGTTGCATGGGCACACGTGCACTGAGCTGGAGTTTACAGGAGTATTGGGGAAGCTTCATTCACAACAACTCAACACCCTCCTCCGCTTTCTGTGATGCAGGTAACTAGGCGAAGTTCTTTAGAAATGCAGCTAGGTGAGAGCTCCTGGGAAACGGCGGGGGGAATCAATATGAAGTTGCACTTGGAACCAATTTCCACTCCCAGAGAGGGACCCAGAAGCCTGGCAGTGAGGCCATTAGTATAATCTGGTGTGAGCACGCCAGCGTGAAACCGCCGGAACTGCTGCCTATCTCTCTAATTTGTGAGCTAAGAGCCGAGGTGCACCCTTGTTAGGGGACTAATATGGGATGAAAACGGGACAAGCCCGTGTCAAGAGTACATGCAGACTCCTTAGCAGAGGTCTAAAGAACAATCAAGCTGAATTAATTTCGAAGAGACCCCATGACAGATTCTTGATTATGATTCCCAATTAGGGAAACCTCGGTTTCGTTTTTGTTTAATGTCAGGAAGTTAAGCACTTGCTTGGCAGACAGAAGGCATGGGAGAGGAAACCTTGCCTCATTTGAAATGTACAGGATGCTGCAGGAGATCCTTTCATACTTTTTCCAAAGAGGAAGCTGTGAATCTGAGTTTCTCAATCGATGCCCAAAGAGGAAAGTGTGATAATGACAAGATAAAGGATGCTACTTATCCCTGAATCACAGCGGCTGAAGCAGAGAGAAAACATATTCTATGACAAAGGGAAATGAGACTCTGTCTGGGACTCGATAAATGTGCCTGGGTGCAAAATGGCCAACAGGACCAGAAGACTCAGAGCCAGCTCTTCTGTTGGGTTTTCCAAGATCGAAACATTTTGGTTGAAGGGACCCAGGGTGGTCCTGGGAAGAGGAGGCACACTCGAGAGCTGTTTGATAATCCTGCAGCTTGAAGGAAGGTGATAAAATGGAACAGCACCTGGAGAGAGGCCCGCAGCGGGGGGCACCGGGGGAGAAATAGAGCCGCAGATACAGGTGCTCGGGAGACTGTCAGGTGCAGACTTCAAAAGGTAGATGCATGAAGACAGGGCAGGAATAGGGAGAGTGATGGGGAGCAGGAGGCCTGACTGGGCTGGCAGGCCACCAGCACAGCGAAGAGGGATGTCCCGGCCACCACCCTACGGCTCGGGGACTCGTGAGCAGTAAGTGTCTGGTAAGTGGGGTTCCCGCCTCTGGGAGTTTGGGAAGTTAGGGGACTGTCAACAAGACCCTCCTTACTTGTGACACTACCACCACCCTCCAGGATTCTCTTGGGTACATATAGAACTCACCGAAAACTGTTGATTACAGCAAAGGATACAAGTTATAATCAACCAAGGGAGGAGATGCAGAAGGTAGAATCTAGGAGGGTTCCTCACATGAACCTTCCACCTGAGGAAGGAACCTCAGGTCATGGTGGGAGGGGAGCATGGATGGCGTTGACGCCTCTGGTGTCAATGTGTGACCACACATAGGGAACAATGCCCGTAAGGGAGTCCCCAGACTTGGTGTCCAGAGTCCTCTGTTGAGACTTTGTTGTACAGTCATGTTGATGTCCCTTATGGCTGACGCCAGGCTCCTGCTGCCTGGGAGACCT
This sequence comes from Condylura cristata, assembly GCF_000260355.1. Taxonomy (NCBI): domain Eukaryota; kingdom Metazoa; phylum Chordata; class Mammalia; order Eulipotyphla; family Talpidae; genus Condylura; species Condylura cristata. The sequence continues at coordinate 1,197,502 of NW_004567133.1, forward strand.
AGTTGATGCCACCTGACTCAAAGCCTGCACCCTAAATCACAATGTCAGACTGTCGAGCCTGGCCCAAAGCCCGGAGGTAAAGCAAGGCTCTCCTATCAGGCAGGGCCTCTGGGGATCTAGAGAGACCCTTGCAGGAGGGTATCAGGACAGAGATGCAGACTTAGGGCAAATAGCTTAGACACCCAGTACACAGGCAGGGGCCAGTTCCACAAATAAGACTGCAGCTGGGGATCAGAGGGGAGGTGGCATCTCTGAGATACCAGGCAAAGGCACCTGAGTTTGGATGATTACCAGTGTGCAGGAGTGAGCAGGGGGAAGTAGGTCCTGGGAGTGCTGAGACTGACCTGGGTTCCAGGGCAGCCCTGCCCACCGGCCCATTGGATCAGAACCCTGTCCTCAAAGAGAGAGGCAGTGGAGTATTGCCCGGAGAGGGACAAAGGTGAACAAGGAGAGCCAGGCAGCCCCTGTGCTGCCAGAGGGGTTTGAAAATTCAGGTTGCTTCTAGCCTTCTTCCAAGGCCAAGGAATTAGACCCTTTGGGGTCCCAGGACTCAGGAATCTACTTTGTAGAGATCATTGAGGCTTGGACTTAGCAGCTGGGTTTGGGGAGTGCTAGCAGGAGAATCAGCCTCCTTGGCGACTTTGAAGCATTGGTCTGAACTTCCTCAACTGGTAAGTGGGATTTTTAATGCATCCCCTGAAGGGCTGCTGGGATTAAATGAGCTATCCGGTGAGCGTTCAATAATAGGCTTGAAAATCCAGGGGCAGGTGTTCCTCTGGGATGATGAAAAGTTTTGAAATTAGAAAGAGGTGGTGGCGTCACAGTATTTTGGATGCACTAAATTGATTGAATTGTTTACCTGCAAAAGGTGAATTATATGTTGTGTGAGCTTAACAACAGCAAGTCCAGTGTGCAGAATGCATTTCCAATATGTGGCTACCTTTCCAGGTAAAGATCTTTTGGTGATTTACGTCAAGATAGCCTAGCTTCTCAGCCCCCTCAAGCCCCGCTCTGCACACCTTCCCCTACCTAATGTTTAAAGTTGGCTGGACTCACTTGAACAACAAAGTCTGTCATGTGATAGTCTTTCTGCTCTTTGGGAATAAAGATATTTATAAATTTGTGATATGTTCCCAAGTGAATTGTACCAACAGCTCACCTCCTGTCCTGTAAAATTTGCAAAGTCACATAAGCAGAGTCCAGGACTCTGTCTAGGTAGCTGCCCTGATCTCTCCTGCAACCCGAAACGAATATGTTCAGAGGACTATGCTGAGGTCAATTAACACTGCCTAGTAAAGAGTTCAGCCTAGCAGGGTCTAAAGGATTGCACCCCAGAGGTGGGATGAAGAACTCTCACTGGGAAGGCCCAAGTTATAAATCAGGGTCAGACTCTCCACTGTGGTTTCTGGATCAGAGGGTTTTGAACTGGACCCTAGGTACAGGTAGTGACCCCAATGAGGGAACACCTGAAACGCCCCCTGTACCTCCAACAGAGGGCAAAAAATGCCACAGTCAACCATTGCAGAATAGCAACCTATACTGTCTTGGGAGTTGCATTCATGGGGGTCAAAAATAGCAGGAAAGGGATTTTAAACCAATTTTTAGTCTCTTTGGTCTCATTGCAATGAAATATAGTGCAGCCTGGTCTAGAAAGAGGATCACCTTGATTTTATTACAGAATTAAGTCCAGGACATTGATGTCCCTGGGACACTCTGCTATAGTGAAGTCACTCACATCCTACCCTCAAATAACAAAGATTTGCCTTCCACTACATTCCTTAAAGAGAAGCAGCCTGGTAAATGCCTTTGAATGTTGTGTAAAAAGTGCTTCTAGTCAAGTTATTAAAATTTTGCAGAAAAGAAACGTGAATTACCTCCACCAACAGAGATGCTCTTCACAGTGTAGCAGGCGTTAATTACACTCCAGCATGTGACGGTAGTGGTCTTGGGGTTCCTGAGCTCAAGACAGTCTCCTCCCCAGAACAGGGTTCTCCTGACTATTTTCAGGGGGAGATTCCAGTTTGGAAGGTTGGACCTGGAGATTCCTGGGTGCAGTAGGCTGGTGACCTAGGGGGTCTCGGTTGCTGAGTACATCCAATTCCATCAGCTTCCTTCTGTCTCAGATCTCAACGAGGAAGTAAGAGGAGTATTGCTACTTCTAATTAGTGGTGGGGCAAATGAAAAACTTGGGAAAGCTCCTGGATGGATGAAACTCAGGATGCTTAAACTTGAGTTCCTTCCAAAAGGGCCATAACTGCAAAGCCTTCCAGCGGGCAGTCCAGCTCAGCCCCAAATAGGGAAGACCCCCAGACCCAGGGGAGCTCTATGAGCAGTGCAAAAAAGCTATTATTCCTTCACTCAATCACAGACCTTTCTATTTCCTTTTAACCACGATTGTTTCCGTTCGTGATCCTAAAGTAGAAGTGTATATGGTGGTGCTACAGGAGCCATTGGCCTGAGAGCCAGAGAGATCTGAGGTTAAAAGCAAGCTAGGGCATTCATAGGGGCTAGGGTTGGGTAGAGAAACATTGATAGTTATTGGAATAAGTTTTTGTGGGGGAAGGAGACAGTGGAGCTGAGATCTTTAGGGAAGGAGCCAACCGAGGTAAGATTGTGGTATCTTAGTTTGGATTCCCCTAGAAATTCATTTGGGAGGTGATCAGGAAACACCATTTGAGGAAATGAGCCACAGAAGAGAAGTAGCCTAAAGAGGGACCTTGTGAAACATGAACTTCCTTCAAGGGCCAGGGAGTTGGGGGTGGCCTCTGTTGCTGGTCATGTGGCCTCTGAAGTGGCAGTGAACGGCGGCCACAAGTCCTTGATTTAGTGCTCCAACTGGTTAAAAGTTGGAAGCCTGTGTACTGGGGGGGAGGATGGAGGTTGGGAGAGGGCAAGGGGAGAGAATCAGGGAACTGACAGCTTCTGTCACAAGAGGAAAAGCATTCCATGCCAGGCACCTGCAAATGCCCCGATGGAAACACATCTGTTCAGTGTGGCAGGAACTTGGTGAGGAAATGTAGAGAAGGGAACTTCCCACTAAGAAAGTGCTGTGCTGGGAAAGATTCTCAATCAGCTCTTAAAAAAAAAAAAAAGAAAAAAAAAAAGCTTGATTTGTAGTGTTTGCCATTTTCCATGGTGTGTGAAAACTCACGTTCATGCTCCAAGGTGAATCCGGAATGCAGAGGTGGTAAAACATGTCTTTGTTTGGCTCCTGCAGGGTGGCCCAAGCTGGCTCTGGCACATATAGCAGGAGGAAGGTAAGGACTTAGGGAAGGAAGAGGGGAGGGCTGGAGGAAGGGAGCAGAGCTGACCACATTGATGTTTGTTAATGAGCCATGAGCTTAGGGAAATGGAACATTTAGGAGCAGACTAAAACCTCTCTACTTTGAAGCAGGGCCACGGATACCCACACATGCCCTGGTTCTGAGAGGCACAGAGTCAGAGAAGGAGATAGAAATACATTGTCAGAGGTGCTCATGTTGGACTGAGACCTATTCTTCCAATTAGATGGCATGAAAGGTCTTCCATAAGTTAAAAAAAAAATACATGAGGGGCTGCAAATTAAAACTGACATACCGCCTCTCCATGGGCACTGTGCACTTCCCCAGCGGTGCCCCGTCACCTGAGTAAGCTAAAGCCTTTCCACAGCTTTGTTAAGTTTAAACTTTTGTCAGTTTAAGTAAGACCTTTTTTAATGTTCCTTAAACATATTTTTCTGTAAGTAATAGAATCATGGCAGAGAAATGAAGCTATCTGTCATGTAAACGCCAGCGTGGAAGGAGCAGGAATGTACTAGTGGGGGTGCCAGGCTACCAGAATACCTGTGCAAATGAAAATTGATTTTCTTGAGAATTCTTCGACTGGTGAAATAAATTAAATCTACATTTACTTCTATTTGTTTAAAAACCTCTTTGTTAAAATAAGTGCAGCAGTATATAGACATAATCTAATAAATTAGAGGAGGATAAATTATACCTAATAACATTCTGTGCAGGAAATATACACAGAGGGAACCCACAGGAGGAAGGCTCGTGGAAGCCACTTAAATGCTGGGACTAATTCTATTTGTAATGGTAAAACTGACAAACAGATATGTCTAGGCCCCTTCGAGCTTATTTTATTTTATTTTATCCAGATCAGTTTTATTATTATTTTAATTGGGATAAAATAATCTACCAAGTTTCTACTTAGCCTGGAGAAATACAAGTTGAACTAGGTCTTAAAATTTAATGCAGCTTGAATGGTGTACCACTACGAACAAACACTCTTTAATGAGAGGAAGCCATATTACCAGCCTCACATGAAAACACATTAAGTGAAATCCCATCTTCCATCCTGAGCATGCCATCTTGTCTCTCAGATGTTCACTCTCCCAGTAAAAAGGAAGTTTAAAAAGCAGTGAGTGTTTCTGAGCATCTTGTAAGCATCTAAGCACTTCTATGAAGAGATGCTGGGGTTAATAGGATGGGGAGGTTGAGATTACTAGTTACTTTTATTAATACACTAACATCCCCTACAAGGGAGTCAACTGGTATTGTCAATAGAGCTGCTTTATCCTATTGGGGAATACAAGATCAACACATTAAAGGAAGCTACTTGTATGTTAATTTTTTTCCCCTTCAAGAAGATGTTTGTCACTATGAACTTCCCTCTTAGGATGACTTTTGCTGATCCCATAAGTTTTGGGGAATTGTATTTCCATTTGCCTCTTTTGATTTTTTCCTTTGACCTATTAGTTGTTCAAATACATGTTAAATATCCACATATTTGTGAATTTTCCAGTTTTCTTCTTGGAATTGATTTCTAGTGTCATATCATTGTGTTTGGAAAAGATGTTTGATATGATGTCAGTCTTCTTAAGGCCTTGTTTTGTGGACTAACACATGACCTATCCTGGAGAATGTTCCATATACACTTGAGGAGAATGTGTATCATACTGCTCTTGGGTGGAATACTCTGTTCATGTCTCAAGTCCATCTGGTCTAATGTGTCATTAAAAGTCAAGGTTCCTTATTGATTTTCTGTCTGGATGGTCTCTCTACTGTTGATCATGGGGCATTAAAGTCTACTGCTATTATCATATTGCTGCTACTTCTCTCTTTAGACCTACTCATATTTTCTTTATGTATTTTGATGCTACAATATTTGGTGCATATGTGTTCAAATTTTTGAGTAAACATACATACGTCCTTCTGATGTGTTCCAACCTCACTGTACCTCACTGAACACAGCACCACCTCCATTTTGCTGAGGACATTAGGGTTTAAAGCAGAAAATCAAGGTCAGTAAGTACAACTCCAACGATTGTATTCCCACCTGGTTTCTTCAGAGTCAACTGGAGAAAGTCCAGAGAGGAAATCTCAGGATTTCCTTGCTGCTTTTTAAGAGTGTTGAAACTGAGCAGACTGGGTGGTTTCCACTAATCACATTCCTTTCTAGTCCTTTATGACTTTCTGTATTCCTTCTGAACTATTAATAGAAATGGGAAGTCTTGACTTTCAGGTCAAATCACAGTCTGACTGGTCAGCCAGAGAGCCATGGCTGTTTGGTGGCATCTGAGGAACTTAGAACTCTTAACTTTTGGAACTGAAAGCTGACAAGGAGCCGTAAATAGCTAATGGTTTCCTACCGAAGCCTCAGAAGGCTTAGATACAACAGTCGTCTCCTTCCTCTTCTTCAGCCCCCACCACCATGTCTCCTCTTGTCCCCTGTATCTTTCCAGCTTCCAGGACTGACTTCTGGTTCAGCTTTCCAAGCCCTCACTCACTGTCTACCATAGATCAGAACTCAGTCACACAGCAGTGAAGGAAGGACAGGTTTTGACATTCTGGACTGACTGAACCAACACCTGTAGCCCCCTACCTGAACCTTCTTATTGCTTAGGTGGGGAAGCACTTCTGGGTTATTCCTCTTTGCAGCAGATGAGCATCTGCCTGTGAGTGTGCTTCTTCTCTGTGTAGGACATTTCTATTGTAGCTCATCTCCCCACCAGACATAAGCTCTGTTAGGGCAGCGACCATGTGTCTTGTTCACCATCATATAGCTGAGTCCCAAGTCTGGCACACCAGAGGTGCGAAATATTTGTGGAATGATGTCAAATACATGAAGGATGCTGGCAGATTTCCAGATGGTTAGAAACAGAAACTCAGAAACATTTATAGTCTGGCATTTTCATGGGTGAGAAAGGCTGGGTGGGACCCCTGAAGTACTCCCAGCCCCGTACTTCCTGTCTCCAAGGTCTAGGGAGTCTCACTTCCCTTTAGGGTGAGATGGAAGAAACGTTGCTCACCATGAACCTGTGCTGGAAGCTTCTTCTGCTGCATTTCTTTCCTCTGGTATTAACAAATGTTAATTTGCCGCAATGATCACTGGCCTTTGAATGCCCTTTACGCTACTATAATTTTGTGACTTCACTGAAAAAACCCAACCTTGTAATTTTACTTGGCCTTACAGAAAAATCCTTGGAGGATGTGTTCTAAGGCAGGAGGAAGTCCAGACAATTTTTTGCTTGTGGGGTTTATTCCGTTTTGCATGCTGATTTAGGTTGTGCATCTGAAATGCGTTCTTACTTTAAGTGGAATAAACGAATCGCCATTTTTTACAGCTTTCTTGCACTTGTTTCTGTCTGATGCTTTGGTCACAAATGGGCAGAGACACAGTTGACCACATGTTTGCTTTAGGCTAAGTGCTCTTTAATGCAGTTTTGGTTTTAAAATATCCAGTACAAATACGCTCTTTCATTTTTCTTTTGATCTGTGAAGAAATTCTTTGAAAGTTTGGTCCAGCTGATGGAAACCACATCTCCGCAAATGGATCCTCATCCCTGTGTTCTGCCCAGGGCAGTGTGGGGTCCCTGGTGCCTGTTCCCCAGGAGGAACCATCACGGACGGCGTCTGTCGTCCTGTGAATTGCTGCGGCCCCCAGAGTGGCATCTGGTCCCTCATTTTGACTTCAACTCTGCCCATCACTAACTTTGTAACTCTGGGCAATTTTCTCTTTCCTCACCTGAAATACGGGGATCTAAATTGTGTTGGGGGTAAACTTTGTAGTGTAGGAAAGGTGTCAGGAATAAGGCTGACACACAGGATTGACAGCACTGAGGGGCAGAATTGGGCGTAATCTGGGCTGAGGGCTGAGTCTGGAGCAAGCCCGGGGAGGTGGGGGAGAGGAGGGGATCTCTGCGCTATCAAATGTGACAAGTGCCTCCAGGCCTCAGTTTCTCAGAAAGAGAGAGAGCAGTTCATGAAACCCTTTGTAGGCACAGATGAGACATGGGCATGGGTGCCGAGTGTAATTATAATGAGTGATTGCAGTCTCTGCAGACAGGGAGGGAGAGGCAGGCAGGGCACCACTGCCTAGATGCTCACTGAAGGAGCTTTTATTTTTGTATGTGTGAGGTTTCTATTGAAAACAGTTTTCACAGGCCCTCCCTGGTGGCGCAGCGGGTTAAAGCACAGCACTGAGAAGCTAAAGCCACTTCCGCATGAGTTCGATTCCCGCCTGCCCCGGAGGTGACCACATGGCGTGGCAGACCTCTCCTGACCCGCCCGCTGCTCCCCTCAGCAGTGTACTTCATAGATCTGCCTGTTCTGCTCCCTGCTCTGTCTCTGGTGAATCCTCTCACCCTCCGCATCTCTGGCCTGTACCCCAGCTCTATATGAATAAATAAATCTCTAAAAAAAACAAAAAGAAAAGAAAACAGGTTTCACAAAGGTAAAATAACCAGCAGTTCTGGACTTGCATAAAAGATAGCAAGAGGAAGACAGAGCATAGAATACATGGGAGGAAATGCAAATAAAGTCAGTTAATAAATCCATCTAAAGTCCTTCCCCAAACGCTGAAGTTAAATTTCACCTCAGACTGCTTTGCATAACAAGCACTTTAAGGTAAGGCGGCCCTGAGAGCTACAGAACTTTTAAATGATGGGCAAATATTTCTACTTGGTTGTTAGGAGGAATGACTTTTTGAACTCCATTCTTAGAACCGACAACGTTGACTGGCTGTAAACAGATTCAAACTAATTATTTGCTTTTGCAAGGCTTCCATTTCATTTTCATGTGGTTATAGAGTGGCAGGAGATTGCTGGGTGTGATAAAGGGCTACAAAGGTGGAAGCAAGTAGTTACTGTGTCGAGCTGACTGATGAAGACGCCAAGGACCTGAGCTAGTGTTGAGTGAGTTCCCACTGATGGGAACTGTGTTCCAGAGGGCTGGATCTGATTCTTATCGGGAGAGGAGCCTCGGCCCAGGAATGAGCTGCAGGAGCCTGAATTGAGGACAACACTGTTAATACAAAAACCCAGGCTCAAAGTGGCTGGTGTAATCCGGGCATATCCACAGGAGCTGTAAATGATGCCATTTGTAATGCGGCTCCTTCTGCTCTCAAGAGATGCAGCTAGGACCGGCTCCTCTTCTCTTCAGCTTGGAGGCCAGGCTCTGGGAGGGGAGACCAGTCTCTTTCCCGTGGGGAGGCAGGAGGTAAACTTTGTCAGACACCTGACACACAGGCTCCATACCAGAGTCTCCCCATTGGACACATAATTCAAATAATCACATAAAGAAATCTGTTTGAATGAAACTTGACCTCCATCTTAATCCCTACACAAAACATAATTAAAGATGGATCATAGACCCAAACACAAAACCTGAACCATAGAAGCTTCCAGAACTGGAGTCAGCATACTTTTCTGTAAAGAGCCAGCTGTTAAATATATTATGCTTTGCAGACTGTGCAGCCCTACATGGCGACTCAACTCTGCCTCTGGGGTGTGGAGCAGCCATAGACAGTGTGTAAAGAACTGGGCATGGCTGTGTGCTAATGACGTGTTACTTATGGTATTGAAACTTGAGTCTCATAGATATTATCACATGTAACATATTATTATTCTGCTTTTGATTTTTTTTCTCCCCAGCTGTCTAAAAATGTAAAATCATTCTTAGTTTCTAAGCTGTACAAACACAGGTGGCAGGCTGGATCTGGCCTGAGAGCTACAGTTTGCCAACCCTCGTTCTAAAAGGAACCATAGGAGAAAAATCTTATGATCTTGACAAAGATTTTCTTGTTCTGACACAAAAAGTACTAGCTGCAAAATTTTAAAAATTGGATATATTTGTTTTCATCCTAATTACGATTTTCTACTCATCATCAGACTTTTAAGAAAATGCTCATCAAATCATAACTCACCGATTAGAATATTGGCAGAACACATATCTGATGAAGGATCTGTGTGAGGAACGTGCAGAGAGCTCCTACAAAATAACAATAAAGACACAACACAATTTAATAAATGAAAAAAAGACTTGATCAGATGCCTCACAAAAGAAGACTTAACAAAGGTTCTCAACATCTTTAGTCATCAAAGAAATGCAAATATAACCACAGTAGAGAGAATGGCTAAAATAAAGAAGATTAACAATACCAAATGTTGACAAAGATGTGGAGAAAATAGAACTCTCAAATGTTGCTGATGGAACTGTGAAATCTCTTCGGAGAGTTGTTTATTGTAAAGTTAAACATGTATGTACCACATGACTCATCGATTCCTCTTTGGTGTTTACCCAAGAGAAATGAAAACATATGTTCCTAAAACCACTTGTATAAGAGTGTGTATAGCAACCTTACTCATAATAGCTCCAAACTGAAATCAGAAAATGTACATCAACAGGAGAATGGCTAAGTAGGTAGTGGAAAACTACTCAGCAATAAAAAGACCTACAAATACACACAACATCATGGATGATTCTCTCTCTCTTTTAAAAAATATTTATGCATACAGAACTGGGGTACAGGCCAGAGGTGCAAGATTCACCAGAGACACAGTGGGGAGCAGAATAGGCCGACTGACGAAATACACTGCTGAGGGGTGCAGCGGAAGAGACAGGCGAGGTCTGCTGCGCCATGTGGGTCACCTCTGGGGCGGGATCGAACTCTCACTGAAGCAGCTGTGGCTTGTTTGCAATGCTGCGCTTTAACCCGCTGTGCCACCAGGAGGGCCTGATTCTCTTTTTTAATTAAAGATTTTATTTTTTAAAAAAGAGCAGTTTTATGTTCTCAGCAAAACTGCGAGGAAGGTATAGTGATTTCCCATGACCCCCCTGTCCCCACACATGCATTGCCTCCCCCATTACCAGGACCTCTCACTAACATGGCCTAGTTTTTCTTTTAATGAAGAGTGATACTTCACTGACACAAAAATCATCCCCAAAGCCCAAGGTTTGCCATAGGATTCACTCCTGGTGTTTTCATACTATGGATTTGGATAAATGCATTAAGCTATGTACCCACCATGAAATAATCCCGGGTAATTTCCCCACTCTGAGAATCCTCTGTGCTCTACCTGTTCATCTCGCTCCCTAACACTTTGCAACAATTGTTCTTTACACTATCTTGGTAGTTTTGCTTTTTTCAAAATGTCACGCCATTGGAATCATAGAATACATAGCCTTTTCAGATTAGCATTTTTTTTTCTTTTAAAGATTTATTTATTTGTGCATACAGAACTGGGGTACAGGCCAGAGGCTCAGGGGTGGCGAGAGGCTTCGCCAGAGACCGAGTAGGGAGCAGAACGGGCAGACTGACGAGGTACACTGCTGAGGGGAGCGGCGGGCGGGTCAGGAAGAGGTCTGCCACGCCATGTGGTCACCTCCAAGGCAGGCGGGAATCGAACTCACGCGGAAGTGGCTTTAGCTTCTCAGTGCTGTGTTTAACCCGCTGCGCCACCAGGGAGGGCCAGATTAGCATGTTTCTTTATAGTAATATATGTTTAAATTTCCTCCAGGTCTTAATGGCTTGATTACTTCTCTCTCTCTCTCTCTTTTTTTTTTAAGATTTATTTATTTATGCATACAGAACTGAGGAACTGAGGTACAAGCCAGAGTTGCAGGGGCCATGAAAGGATTCACCAGAGACAGAGTGGGGAGCAAAACAGGCAGCTCAATGAGGCACACTGCCGAGGGGAGCAGCAAGAGGGTCAGAAGAGGTCTGCTGCGCCATGCGGATCACCTGGGGGCCAGGGATTGAACTCTCACTGAAGCGGCTGTGGCCAGCTTACAGTGCTGTGTCCTTATCCATTGTGCTACCAGGGAGGACCCTATTACTTACTTTGTTTTAAGGACAGAATAATATTCCATTGCTTGAATATATAACAATTTATCCATAAAGCTCCTATAACATCTATGTGCAGGTTTTTGTGAGGACATAAGTTTTTAACTCTGTTGGGTAAGTTCCCAGGGCATGATTCATTCAAAGTAAGAGCATCCTTACTTTGTAAGAAACTGCCAATCTGTACTTCAAAGTGATTGTACTGTTTTGCATTCCCAATAACAAAACCACAGTCTGTTGCTCCACATACTCAACAGCATTTGATGATGTCTATATTATAGATTTTGCCATTACAATAGCTGTGCAGTAGCATTAGATAATTCAAAAGATATTGAACAAAATAAGAGGATACAAGAATGTATCGTGTATAGTCCTGTTTATATGAAACTGAAGAACAAATGAAATAACTATAGTGACATGTCAGAAAGTGAAGGGAGCAAACTGACTGGATACGGGAAAGAGGGGACTTTCTGGGCTGATGGGGCTGTTCTAACCTTTATACACAATACAGTGGCCCCTTGCCACATAACGTGCGACTCGAATTGTGGCTAGTGAGACTGAGGGACTGAGGTTTATATTTTAATTTAAAACATGAACTAGTACAAAATAGTTTTCCTTAAATAAAAAACTGGTTTGGGTAGGATGTTATTTCGCATTAGCCATAAAAGTATCTGAACTAAAAGCTGCTTTAAGTATAAAATATACTAACAAAAAAATTAAATTTCTTATATTAGTTTCAATCTTAATTATGTGTCAATATAATGGTGTTGTAAATGCACTGGGCTTATACTATGGTATTAAATATTTTCTTTTTACTTTAACATGGCTACTAGAAAAATTTAAGTTACATGTGTGGCTCTCATTATATTGCTATTGAACAGAGCTGGTCTTGAACTGAATGTATACAATTGTCAAGACTCGTTGGGCCAAATGCCCAAGATCTGTGCATTATGTGTTAATCATAGTTTAATCAAAAACTGCCATACCTATGACCCCTGCTTGAGTAATTTATGGAAATCAGGTGAGTGTAGGACCAGTGTCTGGGAGGGAAATGAAAAACTCTGAGGAATTGCCCATTTTCTTGGTAGGAGAGCTGACTATGGGTGAGCTCAACTGGTGAAAATTCAATGAATTTCAAATTTGAAGTTCAATATATATTGAAGAAATATTCATGCTATGTATATATGCATATGCATATATGTGTATATATATATCTTGTAGATATAGATTTAATACAAAGCTTGAAGAAACCTGTTGGATTCTTCAGTCTTTAAAGTTAAATTTGGCTTTATGATATGTCAAGGAGTTTTATCTTTTGAATTTAAAAGAATGCATAAAAGAAATTTATGCAGAACAATTGGCTAATTCAGTGCTGCCCTTGTGTTTTACAAGCAAGGTTCCACACCCAGGACTGGCTTCCCTAAACCCTGATGTCTTACGGGTGGGGAGGCCTTGAGCTACTCAAAAGAGACCATGGCCCTCTCCTCTCTCGCTCACTTCTCTGAAGGCAGCCCGCCGCAATGGGCCATACCCCATCTTCCATCCGACCTTATTTTAGAAGAAAATCCAGCACAGTTTGAGCTTAGGCTCCAGCACAATTTTCAGGGGAAGCAAAATCTTTTGACCAAGAAGAGGCCTTTCCATCAGCTGCAGCGAGATGTGTGCGCGCATCGCGATGTGAGCAACAGACACTCCCTGCGCCGCAGGTGATGGGGCGGAGAGGGCGCTGGGGCTGGGGCTGGGGCTCATCACTCATTCTGCGTGTCCCGACCAGAATGACCACAGCCCCGGGCTGGTTCAGGCAGGAAGGCCAGATGCATGCTGGGATTTTCCACTGTGGTTGTGAAGGGACAGGAAGTCAGCAAGGTGAGTGGGCCGAAATCCCAGGTAACGGGGGGAAGGGCAGCAGCGCAAGGAGATGTGGTCAACCTCAGCCTCCCCCCACCTGGAGAGGGTTAGCTCTCCAAACACGCACAGCAAGACAGCAGCAGGGGGAACCCAGAACCATAGTAAGGGCAGGCCTTATGAGGGGAGTGGCGGTGGATGAGTTTCAGGGACCTTGCAGACTTGGAATGTTCCTTAATTTCTTTAAATCTCAGTTTCCTCTCCCGGAGAGGAAATAATAACAGCTTGGGTGTTAACTATAAACAGGAAGTGCATTTTGAATGCCTGGTAGAAGGTGTTATTGGTCCTGGGGAGCCCTCCTTTTCAGCAGGAACCCCTGCTAGTGACCGAGCAAGGCGCGAATCAGACGTCCCGCTGTCACAGAGAAGGAGAAGATGGAGGTGGTTCAGGAAGGCTGGGTTTGAATGTTGAGCTCTCCGGGCCTCAAGTGCCTCTTCTGAAATAGCTAGTTTACAGCATTGTGAACATCCTGCGAGCGCTCCTGGATTCGTCAGTCTGCTGCAAGCACTTGAACATCCATTACTATTTGGTAACATCACTGCTACCGCACATCAGCGCAGGGCGAGCCGGCACGCAAAGGCATCGGCCCCTGGTCTGGTCAACATGGTCAGAACATTTCCAGCACCATCCAATTCTTGCAGAGCTTGCTGGAGAACAGGCCAAGATGCAGCTGGGAATGCCTCGCCTGTATACAGGCCACACGAACAGACCCACCTGCCTCCCTGCAGGCAAGGAGGAGTGTGGTCAGCAAATGAGAAGTGGAAAAATGGGGGCACCTCCCTGCTGTTACTACCCCAGCTCCTTGGAACCCTGCTTCGAAAGCCCTCTGGCCTTCAGACACTCAGATGTGCACCTGCTTATTCTTGCACTTCTTGCTCGGAATGTTCGCTCCCAACCTGCTGATTTGGATGGTGTGGACAGGACTATCTTCTGGGCACAGCTAGATAGTTTGGAGAGGTGGAGTCACACTGAAATCAGTTCAGGTAGGGAACCAGCATCTGGGCTGCCCATTTGCTCAGTTCCAGGGATACCACCGACATGTGACCCCACTGTGACAGCCCTCTCAACAGCAGGAATGTGCAGGAAAGCACACATGGGATGCGTACATTTCCAGGGCCCAGAGGCCAGGGGTGCCTCATAGCTCTCTGCTGCTTAGGAACGGGAAGGACATCTTTCCTGCTGGTTTGCAATGGACTTCAGGGTTCAAAGGGAACATGTCATTTCATATCGTAGACTGGAGACTTTCTTCATGCCACGTTTTCTATTGATTCCTATTTCATAAGGACTGATGCAGCTCCTGGGCCTATTCTCTGATGAATCCACGCTGTCTGTCAAATGTGAGAGAGTGAGCATGAGCGAAGCATTATTATTCCAAAGCACAGTCATTAGATTAATAGTAAGCTCCAGCGACACCATCAACGTGGAAAGAATCAATGAGAAAACAGAAGTGAGGCTGTCTCCAGATAAGAAGCCGCTTTTTCCAGCATGTGCCCTATGTATAGATCATATGTGTTCATTCTACCCTGTATCCTTTTCCCTCAAGCTCTGCCAGGCGAACTGATTAGCATCTTTAAGGCTATGTGTCAGCAACACATTACTCTGTCCTTGCCCACTCCTCCCCCAACGTGCCCACCAGAAAATTAGCGAAACTCTGTTGCCTCATGTCAGTGCAAAGACCCTTTTCACAGCTTTTCCAGAGACTTTTCCCTCACCATGATTGCTCTTTTTCTGTAATTTGAGAAAACAAAACTCTAAGACCATACATCTGCAGCACATTTTAGACATAATTTCCCCAAATGAAATTCTCCCCTGCCCTTCTATTCACAAACATTTCGTTTTCCCATGTCATAGCTTGTCAGTAAGTGACTTTGCTTTAATGACTTTAATTTTTATCTTCTAGATTTATTATTCAGAATGGGTGGATGTGGAGGGGAGTTGAGCCACTCTAGAGGATAGTCCTTTCTAAATGCTGGGAAATGACTGTCAAGTTCTGTTAGAGAGAGCTGAGCAAGGCTAAAGGTGGTGGTGTCAGAATGTGGGCAGGGCAGTAGTGACAGCTGTCAGACAATCGAAGTATCATGTGAAATTGGGGATGGTCTGAGAGAGGAGCCTGGTGAATGGAATGCCTGGAGTCTGAGTGCAAGATGACAGGTGGCCAGCCTTGCAGGAGTCCTTTAAGCCATCAGACCCACCCCTGCATTCTGGGCAATGCCCCTGCCCTTTCAAAGAAGCTCCAGAACTCTCCCTGTGTCAGGGACTACGCCTTCCACACCCTGTGCTTTGCTCATGCCTCACCCCACCGCCATCTTGTTTTAAGTCCTCCCAGCATGTGCCCTCAAGAGTCATCCATGGCCTGTCCTATTCTGCCTCTTCTTGCCCTTTGGACTTGGTACTTCAGAATCCAGTTTTTGTCTTGTACTATTTTGGACTCAGAACACCTCCCTCCTATTTCAACGATGCTACAGCAAGCATGCCCTCTCCTCACTGCCACCCACCTACCCACTCGGGTGGGATTTCAACTGAGGAAGCCTGGATGGACTAAGAATAAATTAGAACCATCTTTGGCCAAAACAGGCATCAAAACAGGCATCTCTACTGTTGTCCCTTGATGAGTTCCCTTTTGCAAACGTAGCACTTAGGAAATTAGTTTTCTCTGTGACCTAGCCTTTCTACACCCCCTCCCCCAGTTTGGCAAAGTTCCTTTTCAGAAGGTTTGTCATCTGCTCTCCTTCCACACTTTTTTTTTTTTGAAATTCCAGATCAGAACTGTAGACTTTTCATTAATAGCCTTTAAAAATGTATCATTTGATGAAAATTGTGCAGCTGGTCACCAAATAGACCAACTCAAGGTAATGCAAAAAGGGTAAAACTTAGGCACTTAGGCCATAGATTTGTAATGATTATTTACTCCTTTCTTTTTCCCCTTTAAGATTTTAAGCTCAGGCCCTACCTGGTGGTGCAGCAGGTTAAAGCACAGCACTGGGAGGGTTAAGCCACTTCCGCATGAGTTCGATCCCCGCCTGCCCTGGAGGTGACCCACATGCCCAGGCAGACCTCTCCTGACCCGCCCACCGCTCCTCTCAGCAGTGTACTTCATTCATCTGCCTGTTCTGCTCCCCACTCTGTCCCTAGTGAATCCTCTCACCGCCCCTGAGCCTCTGTACCCCAGTTCTGTATGAATAAATAAATAAATCTTAAAAAAAAAAAGATCTTAAGCTCAATGCCCTTAAAAAATTGGACACAACATAAATGCTTGACACAAGGGCGTGGGTAAATATAAGCCCCAGACCAGCAAAGCAACAAGTAAAAATGGAGAGGGGAGATCTTCTGGAAGAGCCCAGTCCTGCTGTGCCCCATACCCGCACTGGGGCACTGAGTTTTAGGCTTGAGTCCATCTCCCTTTTCTTTCAAGTCCTGCTATCAGCACACCCCAAGTCCGCTATGAGGTATAGCCTCTTAGGGAGCTTAGGGGGTATGGCCAGGGCAGTAAATCTGGGGGAGGTGGGGGACAGGGGTGAGCAGGGAATCCTGGGAGGAAGGGCTGCTGTCTCAAGCAAGGGCTTAAGGTGGAAAAAAGTACGTGTAGCTGGGTGGAGGGAGAGGAGCAGGAGGGTAGGAGGGGTGTGAGGGCTGCTGTCTGAACTGCTGCCTAAGGTCTAGCAAGGGTAAATCTCTTCAGGGGTGGTGTTCAAGGTTTATTCTTCGGTGCCTATCTTGATTTTTAAAAGTGTGATCTATACTGAGGCACAGAATAAATAGAATCATATCCTGCTTACAATTTACAAGGCTGATTTCACTTATTGTTATATTTTACATTCTCCACTCTCTCTCTCCATCTCAACCTCTCCCCGCCTCTCTCTCACACATAGAGCTAACATTAAAATCTGAGGTAGATGTTGGTGCTATCATCAAGACAATGGGGTTACAGCCCCCTAGACTGAAGGATGACAAGTTAACTTTTGATTTCAGATAAACAACAATTTTTTTGTATAAATATTTTGATTTGCTTAACCTGCCAACTCTGCTGGACCCCTGCTTATGAAAAGAAAAGCTTATATTAGGATTTACTCCTTCCTTGGAGAGTAGGTGAGAAGGAGTGTGGGGAGATGGAGAGATTATCACTCTTAATGCATCTTTCCCTGGAGCACAAAGCCCCTTGGGACTGCCTTTCTCCAATCATAAACTTTCGCTGCCAATTTGCTTTCTATCTCTGGGATTTTTTCCCCTTTTTGAGGGAACTCACTCTTGCTCTCTCCTATTTGCCTGGAATTTACATATAATGAACCTCCTCATTGTCTCCTTAGCAACAGGGTGCTCACCAGCAACTTTCTCAAACAGCCTCTGACAGAAGCTCTAACTCTCTCTCCTAGAAGCCGCTGGTAGTGTTTCTCACCAAGCATTTTTAAAAGAACATTTAAACAGGATTTTGGAAACTAGCTTTACCACATATTGACTTCTCCTCTTTCCATTTTGGGGTAGAAGAGCCATTGACATTTTTCTTGTAGAGAACTAGGCTGTCTTTTACTCAGCTCTTGTTCTTGGGAGACCTGGCCTGGAGAGATGGTTCCAGATTTTGTTAAATGGTCATACAAGCCTGGAGCTGAGGAGACCCAAGAGCTTCCAGGGGTAATGTTGTCCACACTCAGGAGAGAGGGGAAGACAAAGACCTCCTTGTTTCGGCCCAGTAGATCTTGTACTTTGAGATTTTGTTTACAAAGTTGCATCTATTAAAAATAATTAATTCATGCTTTAAAAAGTATTATTACTGGGTCCTCCCTGGTAGTGTAGCTGGTTAGAGCGCTGCACTGTGAAGCTAAACCAAGCTGTGGCTGCCTCAGTGCAAGTTTGATCCCCACCCCAGAGGTGACCCACATGGCACAGCAGACCTCTCCTGGCCCGCCCGCTGCTCCCCTCAGCAGTGTACTTTGTCCATCTGCCTGTTCTGCTCCCTACTGTTTCTGGTGAATTCTCTGCACCGATGACCTGTACCCCATTTCTGTATGCATAAAGAAATAAAATGTAAAAGAAGTATTATTACTTACTAAAGACATACAAGAGGTCATCAGCACTACATTGAGCTCCCCAGTGTTTTCCAAGGAGTGGACACGATTCCAATTGAAGGCAAAGATGCTCTGCATTTTAATTAGCCTGAGTGCTGTCATGCCCTGCAAATGTGTAGAAGGTTCCTTCTGTTATGATTTGAAAATACCAAAACAGAGTCCTTGACTACCTGCAGTAATGCTGGGGTAGAACAGAATATGGGATGGAAAATGAGGAGCTGAGGGAGACAGGCTGAAGAGCAGGCCTATTTTGAAGGGGCCCCCACTAGTAGGCACCCTATAGTACTGTGGTACAACAGGGTGACTTCAAGTTTGGCCTCCAGCTGCCTCTTCTGCCACTTGCTAGTTGAGTAGCCCTGACGTTGCTGAACCTCAGTTTCCCTGCTGCAAAGCGAGGCTGAAGGAACTCCATTGTGGAGGCAGAGAATATAAAATCCAACTCAAACTGAGGTGTTACCTTTTTAATTCCCATTTCTGGGCAATGTTGGCTTCATCATGACATAATTAGAATATGGCCGCCAACTAGCCCGGGAGCTAGAAACATTCTCATGGACAGAGGCCAAGTGTCTCAACTGGAAATGCTCACAGAAGGATGAGAAAATTTCTTTCACAAATCCCTCATCGAAACTCTCCCCAGGGTTCTTGGGCTGGTTTAAATAATGCGACTGCATCTGAGTGAATTAGGGTCCAGCGTGCAGCTCCATTACTCAGACTGGGCCTGAGACACCTGCCCCTTCCCTAGAGCAGAAGTGGAGTCAGCCCCAAAATGCCAAAGAAGAGATCAGCGTCCTCATGAGAGAGCCCTGAGGATCCAAGGAGATAATACCTGCAGGTGCCAGGTGCTGCACACAGCCAGTACATGTAAATGTTGGTAATTTCATGATGCCGATTATTTTCTCAATGAAATCTGATTAACTAGTCTTATGAAAATATTTATTCTACAGAAAATGTTTTTTTTTCCTATCACATCATTCTCACCATGTCCATCAGCAGCAGCATCCTCACTGTCACCAACATTAGCATCACCAACATTATCACTGTCATCAGCACTACCTGTGTCATCACCATCAACACTCGCTGGCTGAACACCTGCTGTGTGCTGGCACCATGCAGATGCTCTGTGTAACTGTCCCTAATCCCTAGAACAACTTGTGAAATGGCCTGTCACTGTTTACCTACCTCAAATGTATGTTCCCCCTTGTTCCTTGCAATTTTGTTTAGCCTGGCAAGGCACTAAAAAAAAAAAAAAAATCTGCATTGGGCCCTCCCTGGTGGTGCAACGGGTTAAAGCACAGCTATTTGCAGCCGCCTCAGCACAAGTTTGAGCCCCGCCCAGGCGGTGACCCACATAGGGCAGCAGACCTCTCCTGCCCCACCCACTGCTCCCCTCAGCATTGTACTTTATCAGTCTGTTCTGCTCTCCACTCTGTCTCTGGTGAATTCTCTGCCCCTGCACCTCTGGCCTGCACCCCAGTTCTGTATGCATAGATCAATAAATCTTTAAAAATTAAAAAAAAAATTACACTAATAAAAACAAGCCCTGCTTCTTTTAGATGTGATCTAGAATTGTCAAACAATTAGAAATAAGAATAATACATTCTAAAAAATGGCATAGAAAAAGAAAAAAAATCCATTACATGATCAGCCTCTTTTGCAGCTGGTTGTGGTCATGTGTCATGTTCTAGCCAATGAGATTTGAGAGAAAATTCTCCCTAAGACTTCTGGGAAATATGTGTCTTTTGGTAACAGGCACCATCTATTTCTTTGCCTACTACTTTCACCTTCTTCCTGCTCACAACATGGGTAAGAGGCTGTGAAGGCACAATGTATCATGATCACAAAGATGAAAGTGATGCACTTGTAATCAGAAAAGGGGTTTAGAACACTGAGAATGTTGTGGAACAATTTACCAGCCCTGTGGCCTCCTCCAGATATCTTGTTATATGCTGAGGTGTGGTTGTGTGAATACAACCCCAATAGCTCTTACTAGGCCTGATGTCCCCTTCCTAGATGACATCATCCAGGCGAGGCAGTGACTCACAGAATTCGAAGAGATTCCAAAACCAAGGTTCCGCCTCAAAAAAAGAAGGGACATTCTGCCATATGTTACATGGATGAACATGCTAAACAAACTAAGTCCGTCAAAAGGATAACTACTGATATGATTCAACTTATGTGAGTTTCCCTCAAATTCATAGAGACAGCAAGAAGACAGTGGATGCCAGGGCTGCAGGAAGGGGACAATAGGGAGTTATGGGGACATGAGAATGTTCTGGAGGGTAATGTGGAGATGGCTGCACAGCAAAGTGACTGCACTTAATGCCACTGAACTGTATGTTCAAAATGGTTAAAATGGTCAAGTTGACACCATGTATATTTGCCACAGTAGAAAAGTTAAATGTGGTATTACTTTAGTAAACAAAAAACAACCGCCCCCCCCACCCCAAACTCTATGCTTCCTCCAATACCTGCCTCATAAAGAACACAGCTTGCTCTCTCCCTTGGTTCTTTGAATTTTAGTCTATACCATGGCTGTTGGGGCTGACACACTCTGCCCCGGGGCAGGACTGGGGACAGATCTGACTCTGCTCACAGCTCTCAGGAGAGAAGCTGAATGTCTCTTGTCTTAGGAGGGAGAGCAGCAGGGCCTGGGATTGCACCTCAGAAGGAAGACAGTGGCAGCCCAAAGTGCGCAGTCTGGGACACCACTTCTCCAGAGGGAAACACTTCCAGAGTGCACACACTGACGTTCAAGTCTCCCCACAAATATTCAAAGTGTCATCAAGGTCCTTCCCCTGAGTGAAAATGTCACTGCTCTGCCTCCTGAACAGAACCTGCACACGCTCTTCAGCCCAGGATCACCGAGGCATCTTGACTAGGTTAATGGGTTTACACATTTTTCCTCCTTGACGTTCATTGATATTTCAGCACAAGCATTGACACTCTGAGCCACTTATTTTTTGCTTGGGGAGAGGATACTTATAAAGGGGTTTTTTAAAAAGCCCATTTCCCTCTCTGGCATTTAAAGTTGATAGCTCTAGCCTGAGGATGTGCAGAGAAAAGACAGGGTTCATCCAGGACACTGAATCTCACCCCTGGCTGCCCCATGGGTTCTCCTGAGGAGTTTTCATCTTTCCTCCCAGATGAAACGTTTAGCACAAAGGGGCTGGGCAGAAAAGTCTAATTAAAAAGCAGATCACCCACCCATAGATGATCAAAATTCAAAGTGTGTCCAAAATTTGAAGTGCCCTAGCCACACCCCAAATGAATTAAATGAGACCCTCTGAGGGAAGAGCCCAGGCGTCAGTGTTTTTACAGTCCCCCACGTAATTCCACTGTGCAGTCACCCAGGAAGGCCTTTGGGGTCCTTGATTCACAATGTGGGGTCCATGGGCCAGCAGCGTCATAGCACTGGGAGGTGGCCAGGAAAGCTGATGCGGCCCATCGTTCGGATCGCCTGAATCGGAGTCTACATGTTAACAAGATTCTCTGCTGCTTCTTGTGCACATTAGAGTTCAAGAAGCACTGGCTGAGCTGTGCCAGCCATTGGAAGGAAGCTTGATTACTGCTGACGATGCCAGGCTCATTACCCTCAACTCTAGTTATTCTCCAACTTCTCCCAACTCAGTGATAGGAGTCATCCCAAGGGGTGTGTGGTCCCCTAAATTCAATTCTGACTTCTTTACCTTGACATGACACAGAGGGTTGGTTGCATGCAGAGCTTTGCAACTACTCTCCAGATGGGCACCTGCTGGGGCAGACATTCCAAGATTATGACAATTTGTAATAATAATTTCTTTTATTGACAACTTATATGCCTGGCATTTGGAATATAGGGCCTCTGGCAAACGTGTGATTCAAAACTACTGCCCCTGACTTCTAGCTGAGAAAACAGACGCTCGCAGGAGAAAGTCACTATCCAACAAGGCCAGACAGCTTGGTGTACAGGGACTGGTCTCCCTCCACCCCACTGGACTCAGGAACCTGATGGTGTCATCCTCCAGCAAGACAATAAATGATTATTGTGTCAAGCCAGATGTGCTGGAGTGATTGATTATACAGTCATTGAAAATATAAGGAACAGTGTCACATTCTTTCAGAATTTGTTAAACTATTAAAACAGTGAAAGTGGGTCTGAAGGAACAAGTTTTTCTGGATTGGGGGCTTCTTTAGCAGTTGGTTCCTATAACAATTGGAAATTGCTCTTGGTGAGAGATGTATGTGAAACTATATAGACTATTAGTAGGTGTATTGTTGGGGTGGCCAAACTTACTCTCACAGTCCTCCTGTCTAGCATCCTTCTTTCCATTGCAACATGTCAGATCTTTGAAAATTCATGTTCTTTTAAGAAAGAAAACTTAGGGTCATAACCTCCCAGGACTAACATACTGGCCAGGTACCTGATATTGACTTGAGGCCACCTACATTGGGCCTTTCTTCCAGAGTGCCTGCTAGGAGGGGCAGCTCACTCTGAATTTTGATCACCTGTGGGTGGGTGATCTGCTTTCTAATTAGACTTTCCTGCCCAGCCCCTTTTGCTGAAAGTTTCACCCAAGAGGAAAGATCTGAAGCAATACTGTCAAAGGTTATAGAAGCATTTATGTGGAAAGTGAGGTCTTGCTTAATAATCAGCCAAAAAGGAAAAAAAGAAGGAGGGAATATTTGCCTTAGGCTGCCATCCTGCACTGTATCATTTATATAAAATGGAACATAAGTTTCTGTTTTCTGAAAAGAGGACAAGTTACTGCTGATAAGCAGATCACCATCCATCTCCATTTGCATACAAATTAAATACTTTCTCATGTCTCCAAGTGGGAGTAAAAGTTGGTTTATTGTTCTAAGAAGCAGGAAACTCTTCTCAAGTAGCCTTATGTACCTGTCAGAACTTTCTGGATGCAAATGACAGACCCAACCTACCCTAAATGGCTTAAGCAAAACAGGTTGCTTTCTTGTCTATCTAATTGAAGCATAACAGTTGATAAGAGCTTAACTTTTTTTTTTTTTTTGCAAATAAGGATTCAAATATCATCCTCAGTGTTCATTCCTCTTTGCTCTAAACTAGCAGCCTTCATTTTCTCCCTGCAAGGTCAAATCCACGGTCAAATGGATGTCCCCACGCTGTCTACCCAGCTCAGTTTGCCATTTGGATATGTGGCAGGGCTTTCGATCTTAGTTCATGTTAAATCTTAGTTCATGAGGTCACAGCACAACCCAACCACCTTGGTTCAAGCCTGTGCCAGGAGGCAGTGGTATGTCAGGCAAAAAAGACCTCGAGAGCCCATCACTGAAAATACCTCCTTCCTTTCTAAAACTGAATTATTTTCTATAACAATCATATAATGCTCATTTTCTTGAGTTAGCCTTTAGTTTTCAAACAGTACCAACTGAAAAAATAAATTTTTATTTTGAAAATACTGTTTGAATCAGTAAAACCGCATTTGGATACACTAACACTTGCACATACCAAACAAAAATAGGACACGTCTCAGTTCTCCATCTGTTTCACTGTTTAATGTTGAAAACAAATGAAAACTCCAAGAGGTCACAGTGGCAGAATCCAAGTAGCTCAGAGTGTGGTTTTCTGTTTCCACAAGGACCTTGCTAGCTTTATTTTGAATCTACCCTTTACATAGGAATAGGTAATGCCACAAAGGTTGGAGACCTGACCTATACCCCAAATGAGCCCAAACAATTTTGAACCTTGATGGACTTCCTCTTAAATTGAGTGTTTGTTGCTGAGTTCCCAAATGTTGGGGGCCAGCTATTACCTGGGACTTCTGCAAATCACCCTCCAATATTTGCTAGAGTACAGGTCAGATAAAAGTGCCACAGAAGAAGCCCTCGCTGGTGGTGCAATGGGTTAGGACGCAGCATTGCAAGCTGGCTGCAGACACTCCAGTGCAAGTTTGATTCCCCTGCCCAGGAGGTGCCACACGGCACGGCAGACCTCTCCTGACCCACCCACTGCTCCCTCAGCAGTGTGCAGTGTGGGGAGCCTGTTCTGCTCCCCACTCTGTCTCTGGTGAAGCCTCTCACTGCCCCTGCAACTCTGGCTTGTACTCCAGTTCTGTATGAATAGATAAATCTTAAAAAAAAAAAAAGTGCTATAGAAGAACTCAGTGTCACTGCAGTAACTGTTAGAACATTGACCACAGACAGGCCGTGGGGGCACCTATGAGATCAGGTCTTGGTTAGGGTTGTTGGCTATGGCAATAACAAAAGCAGGTAGACTTTTAGGTGGTTTCATTGGTATTTTAAAATTCTCTGTGGATGATACACCTATATTGCAGCCCCTGGGGCATGGTTTCTACTGTGTCATGCCATCCTGGGAGGACAGAATGATTCGTCCAGTTTGAGCACTGAGACAAGGTCCTGGGCATATTTTCTAAATGAACAGGTCTAGTGATTGTCTAATGATTCTGGGGTATTTTGGCAGACACTCTTTCTGAGGATCTTTGCTGCCCAGACTCCAAGGACAGTGTTCTGGATGGTGAATCCCAAGATGGTGTCACTTGGGGTCCCCCAGTGACAGCCCATCCTGCAGACCATCACACAGACAAGACTCTGGCCCCACCCAGCAAAGGCCCTTCCAGCTGCCAGTGCACAGGCTTGTGGAAGACATTTTGCATGTTGTCAGGCTGTAGCCCCGTTTCCCACAGACTCTTTAAAATGCATTTAAATATTTCAAATCACCTCTAAATTTTTTAGCATTCATAAATTTGAAACTGTAACAAGATCATGAAAGAAAAAGCTTGCTCCCAACCAATAGGAAACAAAATTGACTTATTTATATGTTTATCATTTATTTCTATTTCCCACCTGGATAGTCCCTGGAGATTTGATTTCTCATTTCCTGGAGAATCTAGACAGAAAGCAGAACTTGGTGTTAAATAATCTTTACTCTACACCTGTTCAAACTACCTGCAAGACACTAGTCATTTGTCCTTCTGCACAAACATCAATCCACGGAACATGAAATTTTAACTATCAATAATACCCTAACATCCACACACACAGAACCTCTAATTCTGGCATCAAAAAGCAGATAGACTTGGATTTATGACAAAAGGAATCTCACCTCAAAGCCCCTCCCAGGTAGGCCTGGGGACTGGGAATAAAATAATTTGGGATGATGCCGGCTTCTCTCTGCCCATTTCTACCAAGTTGGTCCTGTAATCCTCTTTAATTAATAATAAACATTGCAGGACTTCCCCCTCCCCATTTAAATTATGTTTGAAATGAGATGGCTGGTTGCTTCCTATAAAAATCCCTTGAAAAATAAACCATGTCAGAAATGAGTGATTTATTATCACTCCGACTGCTGGCAGAGAACTCTCAGAAGAGGAGAGAATTGATGTTGCTTCCTGCTGGCATTTCCTCACCATGTGCTTTCTTCCCAGGCCCAGGCAGGAGGCAGTTTTTGCACGGGGGGCTCTCTTCGCACTCTTCACGGGTTTCATGCTTCTCTGGTCAAAGCACGCCCAAACCTTTGGAGTCCTCACTTACCATGATGTCACCGGGCCAGGTGAGGGCTGCTGGGTCCTCAGGGACGCAGCCACCATCTGGCTGCCCAAGTCCAGCAGCAGGAGGGCAGCGCTCACCGCCTGAGGCCTGCACAGAAGCCCCTGCAGTGGTGGCTCCCCAACAGATGCTGCCCACATCGCAGGGCAGTGCTGCCTTCAATAACTGGGCTTGCAAGGATGTGAGCAACTATTTTTGAGCACTTATGGTATGCCACATATCAAGCCTTTGACAGGCAAAGTCCCATGTGCTTGCTCTCAGCAGCTGGTCTTGCTAGCATCCCCATTTTACAAGGGAGAAAACTGAGCCGTGCAAGTGACCAAGCAGGAGAGAAGCTAGACCATGCCCTAGTACCCAGACTCCTGCCTATACGATGTGCCAGTGCCTGGTTTTCCCTGACCACTATGAGCCAATCCGAGTGCCAAGTCTGCTGCAAACACAACTCCTTTCATCCAATAGGACAGATGAGGAAACTGGGGCTCAGAGTGAAGACAGTTGTCTAAAGAAATCTTTTCAACCACAGGTGGACACAGGTCTCCCCAGTTCCACAGTTCCAAGGAGTTTTCTGAAAATAATTGCATGTGCTCCTCTGCTGTTCTGAAACGTGGGGTGGTGGGGAGTGTTCTGGTAGCAGCCTGGACTCAAATTTTTTCTTAATATATTTTTTTAAAGATTTATTTATGCATGCATACAGAACTGGGGTACAGGCCAGAGATGCAGAAGGTGGGAGGATTCACCAGAGACAGAGTGGGGAGCAGAACAGGCAGACTGACGAAGTACACTGCTGAGGGGAGCAGCGGGCGGGTCAGGAGAGGCCTGCACGCCATGTGGTCACCTCCGGGGCAGGCGGGAATCGAATTCATGCAGAAGTGGCTTAAGCTTGTCAGTGCTGCGCTTTAACCTGCTGCCCCACCAGGGAGGGCCCCGGACTCAGATTTTTAAGCTCTGGTTTCCATTCTGGATTTTGCTCCCCTTTGCTGCCTTTCCAGGCCTCCAGAAGACAAATAGAGAATATAGGAAAATAATGGTAAGGGTTCATTCCCTCTCCCCATTCATCAGGCTGTTTAAAATAAGGAAGAGAACTTGGCAGCTAATATCAGAGGGGTTGGGGGCCAGAAGCTCTCACACCCTGTGGATCGGGTGCAAACGGAGCAGCCACTCTGGAGAAAGCTTTGGCAGTCTCAGGAAAGTTGAAAATGCCTGTGTTTGTGGCCCAGACATAGCACAAGGACGAGAACACCGGGGGCATGAAAAGATGCTTGTTGTTTGTACAAAGGAAAGAGCCATAAAGCCCAGGACAGGAATAGTGAGTGAGGCCTGCTGTATCAGGTGACAGACTTCCACAGGCAAGGAACTAGCTACTGCCACATAATGAATGTACTAGCTGTCGGTAGAGGGACACATTACATCAAAGCGTAATGTGGGGTGACACGAGCAAGCTGAAGGAGCCTTGAGACAGCCCAAACAGCAAGATGACAGGTTGATCGTGGGTCTGTGTCTAGGAGAGGGAAGCCCTTGGGATGACCATACAAGAGGGAAATGGGAGTTGGGAGTGGGCTGGGGGCCTAGAAGGAGTTGGACTTGTTCAGTAACGTGTTGTTCTCTTTACAGTAAAAAACAAAACAAAACCCAAAGGCAAAATATTTGATTTGTTCATTTTGCCTGGTGGACTCCTAGAACTTGTCCTGTTATTCTCTGTACTTTTCTGTGAATTAAACCTTTGGAAAAAAGAAAAACCCACGTGAAGCCACATGCTGACTCTGCCAGCCCTCCCTGTCCGGAAACAGGGAGCTGTTTGCCGCAGGTCTGACAGCAGGTGCTGGGCTTCAGAAGGACTCAATTTCTTGCAGACACAGTGAGTGCAGAGAGCAGAGGTGGGCTGGCTTGATAGCTGCAGGTAGGAGATCTTTACAAAAAATCTGGACATTCTACAATGCCACAGGTTCTTGAAGTCAGCCACAATTCTCTGTAACCCAGATTCCTCAGTAATTGATACAGAATATTTACTTTGAATATAACCCTTCTCCATTCAATTTTTATATGGTTAATATAAAGATACTGTCCCGATACAGTTGATCAATAAAATAGACAAGATATTAAGAAACTGTCCCTATACAACAGGTTTGAAGACGAAACAATAATATCCTCAAACCTGCGAACATTAGATTGCTACAAAGATACAGGAAGTAGGCAGACCTGGTTCTTGTCACTGTCAAGAGTAACTTAAATATCAGTGAGTTACAGATAACATCTTATCTCCTGGTCTGTGAACAGAATAGCTCTAGTAATCATATTCTAGCATCCTTGACCTGTGTTTAAGCTTGATCATTTTATATTATATTTTATTATTTTGTTATATGTGTGTTTTATTTAGAATAGAGTTAACCGGAATTAAAAAAAAAAATACCTGGACAGCATGGACCATTGGTTCACAGGTCCGTAGAGGCACAAACGGGGACCAGCAGGTGGGATTTAGCCTGCAGGTGTCTTTCTTCTGTGCCTGCTCGTAGGTCTACGCTGGCCCAGTGCTAAGCTTTAACTACCAGTCACATGATGCGGCCCGTGAGGGGCCCCGGTCCCCCTTCTTTCAGGGTCCTCTCAGAGCTCCTGCCCGGCCACCTGGAAACATGGGCAGATTTAGATTAGACTGCTGCTCTTGCCACCAGCACAACCATGGACAGGACAATCAGAAACAGAAAGTGGTATTCGAACAGGCTGTAACTCACCTTAGTGTGGATTTAAAAAAATCACGTCTTGGCTAGGAATTAAAAATAGCTTGTTCTCCCCGCTCCCTCACCCTATTCCTCTCTTTCTCTCCACCAGATTTAGAAACTGAGAAACCTTGATGGGTCACCTCTAGTTAGTATTCCTCTGGCACCTCATATTTGCAACATGGCTGAGAATCATGTCCCTTTAAACACCAGTTCTTTACAACATCCCTGCCAGGGAGTTCCAAGTTATTAGCTCAGTTTTAAATGCAAGAGGATGGAGGCAGAGAGGCAGAAGCTTACCCGAGGAAACTGACGTGGAGATTCCACTGAAATTCTAGACTTGGCTCCAAAATTTCAGCACTCAAGGAGAGAGAGTTGTAGTTCCTTCTCCTCACTAGCCCACTTTCATTTGTCCTTAGTGGATTCTCTGTCACCTTGGAATGAAAGAAAAAAAGTCAATAAAGGGGGTGGTAGGGGAGAGGTGGTTGGGGGAAGGGTGATGGGGGGAGGGGAGGGGGGAGAGGGAGGAAGGGGAGGGTCTTCCCCCATATTCAGAAGGAGCTGAGTCCTACTGACAACTGGATTCTAATGAGTAAATGCCTGCTCTTCGACACCATCCTCCTGTGGCACTTGGTTATTGCTGTCCCCCAACAAAAACGTACGCCGGAGATCTCCGACTCTCCCTTCCCGCGGCACTTTGCGTCTCCAGGGCCTTCTTGTCCTTGACAGGCGTGTGCCCAGGCCCCCCAGTTAGGAAAGCATATCTATGAAATCTGACACTCCAGTGCTGCTGATATCCAATTTTTAAAAGTCAGAGTTCTTGTAAATAAATGTCCAACCGGAACAAGGTCAGCATACTTCCCCAAACCAGAAATGCAGTTTCTACTAGACTTCTCCCCTGCCCTTTCCTGCCTCCTTTCTCCCTCCTTCTTTTCTCTGGTCCTTTCTCCCTCCCTCCCTCCTCCTTCCCTTTCTTTCACTTTTTTCTCTTATTCCTTCTTTCATTAATATTAGAATACCAACTTAAGATTTGGAGTTACATAATTCTGGAATCCAAGCCTGCTCGATTCAACATAGAGGAAGACACCCTAGTGCTTCTTCCAAATTTCCATTTATCCCCTGAAGAAAGAATTGCTGAAATCCTACGACACAACATCATTGAACACCAAAATCACCCTTGGTTCAAATTGCCTAAATGCGCTGTGCCAGCCCCTGGCTCCTCCTGGGGTCCTATTGCTGCGTGCTCTGGAAACCGCTGGCAACCTGCTTCAGGGCCATCTTTAGCAAGCTCCCTGCAGCCTCTCCTGGGTTTCTGAAAAGCTGTTTTCCAAGCCCAGGCTTCTTGACTCTCCTATGCAGAAAGATCACCTGTGAATGACCCTTTCTGATGCGGGTTTCCAACAAGCCCTGGTCTCAAGACCACACCTTGAGGGGTCAGGGGCTCCCCATCACCCGTCTCTGGCCCACACATGACTTCTCCCTGGTGCACCTCTGTAAAACCCACAGGTTACTAACACCACCTTATGGTCTGAGAGCAAAGTACATATTGACTGGCCTGATGAAGTAACCAGCACCCGGGGCGCGGGGAGCATAAGCCTTCTCTTGCTGTGGATTTTTTCTTTAAAAAAATTATTAAATATGCATTTTACATCATTGTTCATTTTATTTTAAGATTTATTTATTTATTTATGCATACAGAACTGGGGTGCAAGGTCAGAGGTACAGGTGTGGTGAGAGGCTTCACCAGAGACAGAGTGGGGAGCAGAACAGGCAGATCGATGAAGTACACTGCTGAGGGGAGCAGCGGGCGTGTCAGGAGAGGTCTGCCATGCCATGTGGTCACCTCCGGGGCAGGGATCGAACTTCGCACTGAAGCGGCTACAGCTTGCTTGCAGTGCTGCGCCTTAACCTGCTGCACCACCAGGGAGGGCCCCATCATTGTTCATTTTTAAACAATGTTTGCTTTCCTTGGATTTTCCTCTGCTCTTTGAGAGCTTTGGAACTGCTTTCACATCAGAGAGAATCCCACCTTGTCCCCTTGTGATAAACAAGCGTTTAGAAAGCAAAAGGTTACCACTACAAAGAATGATAACTAGAAATGACACAAGCTGCCAGAACATGGACACTGGCCCTGCCTTTGTGTGAAACTGTTACTAAACAAAACATTGGTAATTTTCTTACCAGACAATGTGGGTCCCTCAGTCTATTTGCTTCAGTTCCCTAAGATCTGTATGTGCACCTGTGTGCACGCTCTGTGCCAGCAGCTTAACTATCGGAGTGTGGTAGAAATCTCTACCTGCGAGGGTCGACGGGGTGGTGTTTGAAGTGGACCTGAAACTCGGGGATTATGAGGAGATGATCACTACAAGAGGAAAGACACATCACACGGTCTGCATAACACACTTCGAGGCAACCAAGGGGAGACCGTGAAGATGATGGAGCAGGTGCCACGTGACAGAGCGAGAAGGGCAGAGGCACCACAGTGTGCCCTGAGGAGCCTCTCAAGAAGGAGATTCTGCTTTGCTATTGTGGACAAGGAGAGCCACTGCAGTTGGGGAGGGAGGAGGCAGCTTATGGACATCAGCTTCAGGGCCGGTGGCCCCTCTGTGCCTGGGCTCCTGGTCTCTAATAAAACGGAGGTCCCAGTTCACACCCTCTGTGCAGCAGAGCATCAGGGAGCAATGGAGGGAAGGCGATAAGGAGGGAGGAGGGGTCTCCATAGCTCCCTGCAAGGGTTGAGCATTTATACCTGCAAGGTAAAAAAAAATAACAGTTGGGGGCTCTCCCTGGTGGCTCAACAGGTTAAAGCACCGTATTACGAAGCTCTCTGAAGCCACTGCAGCACGAGTTGGATCCCGGCCAGGGAACTGACCCACATGGCGCGGCAGACCTCTCCTGGCCCGCCCGCTGCTCCCCTCAGCAGTGTACTTCGTCAATCTGCCTGTTCTGCTCCCCACTCTGTCTCTGGTGAATCCTTTCACCCACCACACCTCTGGCCTGTACTCCAGTTCTGTAAGCATAAATAAATGTTTAAAAAAATATAATAGTTGGTTCAAGAAGGAAACTAAGAATAATGCTGAGCCCTCCCTGGTGGCACAGCATTATGAAGCTATCAGTAGTCACTACAGCATGATTTTGATCCCTGGCCAGGGAGGTGACCCACATGGCACAGCAGACCTCTCCTGACCTGCCCACTGCTCCCCTCAGCAGTGTATTTCAGTCGATCTGCCTGTTCTGCTCCCCACTCTATATCTGGTGAGTCCTCTCAAGCCCCACACCTCTGGCTTGTGCCCCAGTCCTTGTGTGCATGAATAATTTTTTTTTTTTTAAGAATAATGCTCACAGGGAGATTTTGATGGGCCCTTACTGCATCTCCTGGGACAGCTGAGGGCACAGATTTGGAGGCTGAACTATCTGTACGAGGTTGTTCAGCTCATATAGCTGGGCTTTTCCACTATTGACCAGCTCACCATCTCACCCTCATTTTGAATGAAATGGATACAGCATTCTGAATAATTAAGACAAAACTAGCTATCTCTGATGAATTTTGTGTCACATAGAATTATTGCCAAGTTTTCCTTAATGCCATGTGTAGGCCTCACAATTATATGGATTCTCAAAACAGATTTTCAGGAGGAGGGAGGGGAAGAAAGAATAGAAGGAAGGAAGGGTATAAAATTGGAGAAAAGGAGGGATGCGGCATCTACTCCCCAAACCCAATCTGTCCTTGAGGTCTAGCTCCAGTTAAGTAACCTGACACCCACCTAGCCTCTGCCTCAGAGCCAGGGAACCTCCTTGCTGGCCTCCCTCTGCCTGTTGCCCACCCAACACACACATCCTGAGGGGCCACTAAGCACTCACAGAGCACCCCAACTATTTCCCAACCTCGCTGGTTTCCTCTCCCCACCTCCCACTACAGAAACACCTCCAAACTCCAACTGTTCATTGATCCAGTCAACAAAAACTGAGCCAGGCCTCGATTCCCCACCAGGCACCCTCAGGCACAGAGCAGCACCTTTGAAACCTCCAACCCATTAGCGCTCTTTAGCTTCTCCCTTTGCCATTGGGCGCCCAGCTCTGGGCAGGTCCTGTTAAGGTATCTGCCACCAAGCTCATACGTGCAGCCAGTTCTCCTTCTAACATGCCTGGTCTCCAGCGTCACCCTCACCCCCTTTGTGTGTGCGCTGGTCAGACAGCCCTGTCCCGTGGGAAGCGCTTGCACCACGTCTGTCCCCCTTCTGCGACTGGCTGGGGAGGGGGCTGTGCTCCCTGGAGCTCCTGGGGCCTCGGATGCAGCTGCCCTCACCTCCAGCTGGAGGGCCACTGCCCTCTGCTGCTCCTCTCCCAGTTTGCTCCCCTGCTGGGCTGTGGCTCCTAAAAAAACCCCCGCCTGTCATCTTAACAGGACCTGGGGTTCTTCCTAATCAGGTATGGCAAGAGATGCAGACATGGAAATGATGGTGAGAATTAGGTTTCTATGCTCACAGATCCCTGGAAACAGGAAGCCCCGTGCCACGCAGGCCACAGGGGTGGGAAGGAGGCCAGGGGGCACCAGAGGAGCCTCACTGTGGTTTCTAGGGAGCACAGGTTCTGGCAGGGTGAGCAGATTCCAAGGGGCTGGTTTGACTAGTGCCCCTGGTCTTCGCTGGTACTTGGCTTAGGTTGGAGGAGGGCAGAAAGAAGGGAGGGGGTGGGCCCTGGGTTGCTTGGTCTGCGGTTGAAAGGTGCCCTTAAGGTGAATTGTTTGCTATTTTTGGGAATTGACTAAACCTGGGAGGGGCAGTCTTTTCAGGTGTCCAAGCATAGAACACCGCAGGTGAGAGACAAGGTTAGTACACCTGACCCTGCCGCAGAGAGGGTGGAGAATCACATCTCAGGAGCTCTACCACTGCACAGGAAAGGCAGCGCAGTCTGGCTTCCACCCCCCCCCCCAACACTCCATCACAGCCTCCAGGAATAGCTGCACCCCAGAGGGCAGAGTCTCTGCCCTGGTGTGAGTTTGGGCTGGTTCCCTCATCCCTCCCTCACCTGCTTGCACTTACTGCTCCTCACTCACATGCAAGAGTGCAGTGACCTCAGCCTCTGCCCAGGTTGGATTCCCTGAGACAGACTGGGCAGGAGTGCAGGGTGTCCATCAAGGAGTGTGGTGGGGCCAACATGGTGGGGGTGGAGGTGAGAGAGGACAGCGTGAGGCACTGAGCTGTGACGCAGCCTGGCCTGGCCCTGCAGGGAGTTCTAGAGCTGGAATAGCCCCTGGGGGGGGGGCAATCTGCCACCACAGCTGGGTCTTTGCAGCTGCTTCAGGGAGCCTAGGGGATGCAAAGCACAGGGTTGGAGAGCAGTCAGCGGGCTTTGCAGAGGAGGGACTTTGGAATTACATTGGGGGGGGGCGGCAAGGGTGAGCATCCTGACACAACTGACGTGATGCAAGAGTGTGATGCGGAGCAGGCTCTGAAGCTGGAAGGATGTGGTGTGTTCCGGCTCCAGAGGGGCAGAAGAAAATAGGCTATTAGGATAAACAGGGCTTTGGTCATAGAGAGCCTGATGGAAACTGCTAGAAGGTTTGGACTCTGCCCATTGAACCACATCAGAGATCAGTGTCCCGGGAAGGGACACCTGTAAAGGAGCCGGTATCCATCACAACACCGTCTCCCTCCCACTGAGAATGCTCTTCAGCCATAAGCCCCATTATTAAAACCTCCCCGTGTTTGTTTCCTTTTGCTAAGTCTTATTTGCATTCATAGTGTATTTTTAACCTCTTATTTCGCCATTTACTGATATTACAGGGTACGTTAATTGCAGTAGGGAAGGAAAACATTACTGTTGAGTGTGCACACACACCCTCGAGTGAGTGCACTCAGTGTTAAATAATTAGGTTATTGGTGTTTTAACTGCCTGATGTTATGCAAAACACTTGGTGGATTGCTGTGTGGGTGTTGGGGGAAGTTTCTTAATTTTTCGGAATTACTTGGGGATTTAAATGGGCTGGGAATGCATTATGATATTTTCCCACTTAAAATAATGGAATGTAGTCTGTTACCCGAAGTGTTGCCCTGTGACATATTTTAGGGAGTGAGCTAGATTGGGTTCTCACTCAGTGATAGGACACATAGAGCTTTAATTCATTCTTTTAAACTGCTGCATAGTTTTCTGCAATATGGATACATAGCACATTTAGTCAGCTACTCCCTACTGATGGAAACTTAGTTTGTTCCCATTTCCCCCATGAAATCCTGTAACACCCTTGAGTTATTTCTGTATTTTCCACCACTATAAACAACGATGAAGGAATCATTCATTTCCTCCCTTCAACAATGCACCTATCTTCAGAAACATCTCTCACACATTGTTGATTTTACTTGTGTAGGATAGCTTCTCAGAAGTGAGCTTGCTGCTCAAAGGACACATTTTAAATTTTGATAGATATTGTAAGGCTGAATTGTGTAAAGGGTACAGCTCTTCACCTTCCTTCCTTCGTAAGGTACGTGAGCACCTTTATTTCTCATGTTATTGCCAGCACTGGACGTTACTGCTCTCTTAACTGCTAATCTAATCCAGGGAAAATGAATGCATGAAAGCTTATCAGTTTAACTGGTGTTTGCTTGATGATTTATGAGAGTGGGCACCTTTCCCTAAGCTTTACGGGCAACTTTAATTTCCTCTGTTGCCCACTTTTGGACTGCTTTTCTCTGAAGTCTGGGTTTCTTATTCACATGATGGAGAAACAATAGTATCTCTTGAGGGTCGTGAGGATTCACTGAGCCAGTAAGCATAAGGAAACCCATAAGACACTGTAGCCCTCAAATGAAATGTGCCCAGTTATTTCACACTCACAAAATGGGTTTATTCAGAAACAACAACAGGGCAACTCTCACAGCAAGATGAAGGTGCACTTCCCTGGAGTAAAGCTGGTACCCAGGGGCAGCCCCTTTGTGCCGCTTTCAGAGGGGGAGTTACTGAGCTGAAAACTGCTTCTTTTCTTCCTTCTGCTGGGTATGTTGGGTCCATGATTTGTTGATTGCAAACACGTGAGAACTCTCTTCTAGCCACCCAACTTCACTTAAATAGGGCTTATCTGTGTTAATTTTCACAGCACTTGGCAACAGTTAAAGAACTATTCTTAGCACTACACAGTGAATGACAGGCTGGGGTGGAGGGTTTCAACCCTGTTTCAGTTTATGCTATACAGTGGGTTGGGCCTGGGAAGGACAAAAGACTGAGAAGATGATGTCGTGGGTAGGTTAAAGATAAATCACAGCTGTTGGAGCTAGACTAGGCAATAGCAATTGTCAGGAGCTAAGCCTGGTAAACTGAGATGGGGAGTCACATTGGTGGGGGAGCTTTGGGGTCACGAAAAACTGGTCTGATCTTGAGCAATAACCAGATTGGTGGAAGATCTATCCTGTTCCAGGACTTCACTCCACAAATACCGCTGAGATGGGACCAACTAGTTATCTCCATTGAGACTCAGAGGGGCTAAGTGATTTGTCCAAGGTCACACAGCTTGTGAGTGGTGGGCCACAAATATACAGCCAAGGCCCCTCGCCCCTTCACTCTCCACCATGCCATCTTCAGAGACTGAATTGACTGATTTCCAAGTGACCCTGCCCTTAGGTACAGCACCCCCTGACCAGCAAGGTCAAGCCCTGAAGCCCCTGACCTTTTCTTGATTTATTTGCTAGAAATTTTAGGAAGAAAATAAAAACTCCTGGGGTCATTGTGCAGCTTCTGCTTTTCTATATCAAGCGGGAGATGCATTTGTTACTACTAATTAGAGCAGAAATTAACCGAAATGCTGAGTTTTAGTAGAGCGGATTCAGCTGCAGGTGTCAGTAATTAGAAAAGAATGAGTCATTTGATGTTTGTAGACACAGCCTTCTCAACTTTCTGTTCAAACTAAAACTTTGTGGGCATATTGTTCTGAATGGCTCCTGCTAATGCTTGTGTCTGTCTTGATGTTGTAATTTGATATAAATATTTTCAATAAATCAATAATATTGTCTTCCACTGGAGGTACACAAATGAAATTTTCAAACATGAAGAAATAATAAAATACATATATATATATATATAGCAATATATATATATATATATATATATATATATATTTAGCAAGAAGGGAAGAAACTTCCAAGATAGCTAGATAGGAATTAGGTTTTTTGTTCTCTCTTTTTCCCCTACCCTCTTTCTGTTGGTTTCTTGGGGCATAAATAATTCACCTCCAATATCCTGTCCTGAGCAGGGACTGAGCAAATAAAATAAACAGAATGTCAGTGGATATCTGCAGGCTTTGGAAATGGCATTAGAAATCCCTCTTAAACTAGACATTCACTGGTTAGTTCTCAATTTCATTGCTCGGCAACGACCTGAGCGCTGAGGTGGGAGGAGCAGAAAAGGAACTTACTTACACTGAGGTGGAGATAGAGGGGACTTAAAGACAGAATCTGGCAATATGAAGCCAGGTAAGCTGGCCACTATCAGATATGAGGGTGTCT
Organism: Condylura cristata; assembly: GCF_000260355.1. Classification (NCBI taxonomy): domain Eukaryota; kingdom Metazoa; phylum Chordata; class Mammalia; order Eulipotyphla; family Talpidae; genus Condylura; species Condylura cristata. The sequence continues at coordinate 1,234,294 of NW_004567133.1, forward strand.
GTGACCAGCAGGTAGGAACAGGAGACTCGAAATTATTTTTCCTCATGAGCAGCAAGGTGTGTGTGTGTTTGTGTGTATGTAGATGTGCCTGTGGTGTGCACGAGCATGTGGTGTGTGTGAGCATATGTGCTGTGTATGTGCACATGATGAGTGCATTGATAGGAGCACATGGTGTGTGTGCACGTGTGTCTGTGATGTATGTATATGGTATGTCTGCATATGGGGTGAGTGTGCGTTTTAAGGCTTGGAATCAGTGTCTGCATCAACAAGTCACATCTCTCACATTAAGCTATTGGCCTTTCCCAGCACCTGGCTGTGCTCTAGAATGTTCTCTGTGCTGAGATTCATGCATCTACCTATGGGCAGAACTTGAATTGACCAGGTGAAATGTTGCCATCTATGATAAGATGGGGGAACCCTGTCTTTTCCTGACCAGCCTGACATCTCTTGTGCCAGGAGCTGCTGCTCTAAGGGGCAGGGAGAGCAGCCTGATAGCGCATCTCTACCAAGTCAGCATCCTCAAGGGCAGCTAGCACAGTGGAATAAAACACACCAGATATGTCTAAATCCATGAATACATGACAGCTGAGGGAGAAAACTCTTGCTGAACAGCGTTGGATGATGTGAAGAAACCAACTCATTGTTCTGAAAATTGATTGACAAAGGGGAAAGAAATCAATCATTTGTCCTGCCTTTCTTTCCTGAGCAATTAGACCTCAGGCCCATGATCACATGGTAGGTGAGGGGCAGGCCCTCACCAAGTCAGTGAGCAGAACCCTCTTGCAACCTCTAATCAACTAATGGATCCCAGCAGGGACTGTTAGTCACAAACCAGGCACTTAGTATTCCCATGGCCGGACACGGCACTGCCCAGTGAAATATCTCCAGAAAGCAAAACCCAAATCTCACCTAGACAATGATCAATTTACATAAAAGGCAGAAAACAGAGGAACATGTCAAATGACCCCAGAAAGCCTCAATCCTCGAGACTGAAAAAAAAAAAAATCGAGACTGAAAAAAAAAAATCGAGACCGTAGCAAAGTCTATCAGACAGGCAAACCAATTACTTATTAAATGATTAAATTATAAAATTAAATAATTACAAGAAAAATGTGAGTTATAGATTGATGGAGACAGAGGAGCAGGATCAATATGTATGGACCTTATTCAGATTTCAACTCACATCTGAAAATGATAAAAGTATTGATGTGATAATTAAAGAACTTTGAACACTGATTGGTATTTGTTGATATTCAGGAGTTATTGTATTTTTAGCTGTGCTAATGGTACTGTGTTTATGTTTTTTAATGATATGTGCTAAAATATTCACTAATTAAATGACAGAAAGCCTGGGATTTCCCATGGAAGAACACAGGGATGAGTGGAGGGATAGATGCAATAGGGCTGACCAAGAGTTAAAAATTGTGAAAGTGGACGGGGGTTGCAACCTCTTGCTGGACAGTGGGGCTTTCTGGAAAGATGGAAGTGCCCTTGTTGTGCTCTCCAATATGGAAACCGGTTCAGGAGGCTGTCCTTTCTCCTTTTGGAGGCATTTCACATCTTCCACATGTCTTACAAGGTCTGTCTCTTACAAAGGAGCACAGACGTTGCTCTCCAGACAGATTCAATTATTCACGTCTATAAAATGGGCAGCTAACTGCCCTCGCGCATGGGGCTACGGGGAAGACTCCATGAGGAACGTCAGTCTGGAGCCTGGTGGGGGATCAGTATAGGCTTGCTCTGCAGTCCTTGCATCACTTCATTCCAAGGAAGCCTGTGAAGTTGATCCATTAGCACTCTTTAAAGGCCTAGGCTGGAAGCACCAAGATCAATAAGGCTCAGGTCCCAGTCCCCAGGCTCTGTAGCAGCCAGGCCTAGAGGTCCAGAGCTGGAGTACCAGGCCGTGGTGGTGGATGGGGCATCTTTCAGCAGCTAGAACCGGCAAGGGGGTAAGGCTGAAGATCGAGCAGGAGAAAAGCGCTAAAATGGCACAGGGCGGCGAAAATCACTCTCTTAGCAACAGAACTGCGCTTCTTTCATGGACACACAGGCAGACAAGGTCAGTGAAGGCCAATTCCAGGGGTGGAGAGAGGAGGGATTTCTTCATTGTGGTGTTCTGGGTGTTCTAAATGAGTAGAACTAGAGATTTCATATCTTCTAAAATAAGTAAAGGCAAACATTTTTTTTTTTTGGTAAAGGATCAATAGTAAATATTTTAGGCTTGGTGAGATAGCCAGCCTCACGCCTGTTCAAATCTATGCAGCCACAGGCAACATCTAAAGGAGTGTGGCAGAATTCTAACAAAACTGCGTTTACAGAAACAGGCACGTGGCACTTGGTGTGAGACCCATAGGGATGGGGCAACCCGCTCTGCTGCCCTCTTGCTGGACAGTGGGGCTTTCTGGAAAGATGGAAGTGCCCTTGCTGTGCTCTCCAATATGGAAACCGGTGGCCAGTCATGGTGACCGAGCACTTTAAGTGGGGCTGGGTTGATTTAGTTTAGATTTTAAAAGTCCCTGCTTTTCCTTACGCGAGTGTGCAGTCTGAACCTAACAAGAGACCCCAAAATATGGGGCTGGAGACCAAGCTCTGGTTCCAGTCACCTTCCCAGGTTGTGGGACTTTGGAAAAGTCATTGGGACTTATTAGTGTCCTGCTTCTCCATCGGCACAACAGGAATCTTCACCCCACGCTCCTGTTACTGTGCCCCACAGGGTTGCCCAGAAGATCACAGGAGACAGTGCACGTGAAAGTCCTTTGAAAACTTCAAAGCACCCTGGGAGTCTAAGGATGTTATGCCTTCCCTTATCCAGCCCAAGGTAAAAAAGTGAACTGTTGGGTCTGGGGAAAATAGAGGGGAGCTGGGTGATTCATCACCTCCTTGAAATTCTCACAGGTTAAATCTCTCTTTCAGTGGATTTCCTGGGGAGAATCAGGGCTGCATTCCAGCTAACAAATTCATCCCTTTGCTTTGACTGTGGACCAAATTCTGGGACAGCATCAAAGCCAGTCTCCTAGGAGTCTGCCTGGGAACGGGCTCCAAGCCCTCCCCCCCCTCGGCTCTGCACATGGCGCTGACCCCCACGTCCCCCTGGCTGACCTCTTCATACCCCTGCACTCCTGCGCTGAATTGAGTCTTCCGCATTAAATGGATGCCCACTCAGCACGTGATGCCCACTCTGTCACGCAGGGGAGGTGGGTCCCACACCTCATTCTTTTGTCCAGAGAAGGATGTGAGGCGACTGGGAGGGGGCACAGCAGAGAGACTGTCTCAGCTTCTGCACTGATTGTCTTTCGGAAACAGGAGAGCAGGAGAGGCACTGGGAGTGGTCACATTGTCCCCAGACTAAGCAGGACATTAAAACTCTCAGCTGGACATTAAAACTCCTTGGGCTGACTCCTCTCAGTCCTCTTAGGATCCAGACTTTGACTCCTCTTCCAAATGAGGATGATTATGGACGGTGGGGCTGGGGAGGGAGGAGGTGTGATCAATGGATGAAGTATTCCCATGGGAACAAATCGGTGTCCTTTATACTTCCAGTTCCGTGCTGGAAATCTTTCATTTCAAAAACAGAAGTGAGCCGGACTCCCACCATTCTGCACTGCCCTGTGACGTGGTTAGAGACAGAGCGGGAGCTCTAAGAGCAGCTGAGGAGGAGGGGGGGCTCCAGGTGCTGTTCAGGACACTTTTGAGCTGGAACTCGAGGACCTAGTTCAGGGCTAGACAGGCTCCTATAGACAGACCACTGGATTTCTAACAAGAAGGGCAACTTCTCAAAGAGAGGTGATTAAATTCCCTCTAGGGACAAAGGTATTCTGTAGGAAGAGAACTTGTAAGTGGAATGGTGGAGGGATGGGGCCGGGGGATGCCTCCTCTGAAGATTTGGGGGTTAGGGTCTAGACTGGGATCTGTCTAGACTTTTCTTTCCCTTGTCAATGGGAAGCTTGGACTTCCCAGGCCTGGGTCCAGCTCTGACTGTCCCTTCGGGCGCTGCCAGTTCCAGGGGGCACTGGTGGGCATCCAGGTAGACACTATCCATCAAGGCCGCCTGGCTGCTGGCTCTGAGGCTGGACCTGCCGCTGCTGGCTCACAGACCTGGCTGTGACCAGCAAGCTGTGGCAGCAGCTCAGACAGGAGACTCAGAAACACGTGAACAGGCCACTCCAGAATAGCAGTGGCTGGACACAAGCACCAGAAGGAGGGTTCTGCCTCCTACTTCCTAGATCTTCCCAGAAGCAGCTATTGCTATTGCTGCTAGTCCCACCCTATTTTAAAATTTTGCTTGAGGACTCTTTCCAGGAAAATAAGAATGTTTGTGGGTCACACTTCTCTTCTAACAGATTGTGCTTTTTAAGTTATTATTAGTGATGACAATACCTGTGCGTGTCTGTCATCGCGTCTATTCCCTTGCAGGAAAATATTGAAGGACTTTAGTTTAATTCAATTAATTAAAAAGATACATAACTCACTACATGAAGTTTCTGGAGTAGACAAAGTCATGGCTACAGGAAATAGGTGACCAGGGCCTGGTGGGAGGGGAATGAGGAGTTAGGGTCCAGTGGAGGCAGTCTGGGAAGATGAAAAATTTCTAGAGATGGAGGTGGTGATGGCCACACAGCAACGCGAATTATGCCCTAAACTGTTCACTCAGAGATGGTGAACATGGTAAACTTTATGCTACGAGTGTTGTGTTTTACAAGGAAATAGACCTGGTAAGTACCAAAGCAGGTATTGCAATGTCTAATAATAAAAGTCTCACGAGGGCTGTGAGAACAAACGGGTAAATCTGTAAAGATGCTAGAAGAGTACCTGGCACAGACCAGTCCTCAGTAAGCATTGGCTGTTGTTACCCTTCTCCTTGTTACTGACAATGGTGGCCACCATCACTGAGCCCCCCCTCAGTTGTACTTCTCATGGAGGCCAGCAGAGGGCGACAATGCCAGAGTTCACATTGGTGGAGGAAGATGGTACCGGATCCAAGCTGTTTCCTTTAGTCTTGTGTTTTCACTATTTTTGGCTGCTCTTTTGGGGTCACCATCTCTCCCCAGAGCTAGGGTACATCCTTGACCTTACCCTGCAAGAAGTGCAGCTTAAAAAGCAGCCATTTGTTTTCCAGGAGGAGGGGCATCGCTCTTCTCTTCAGGTCCATGAACAGCACACCTGAACAGTCACATGGCTGGTCCAGGTGACTCCTGCAAGATCGCTCCTCACAGTTCTGGAGGCTGGAAATCCGAGACCAAGACAGTAGAAGAGTCAGTGACTGGTGAGGTCTGTTCCCATTGGCATTTTCACACTTGTCCTCACAAGGCAGAAGGGCCCACAGAGTCGGCTGGGTTCTCTTTTACATGGACGTGGATCCCTTTCACATGGGCCCCATCCTGATGACTTAATCGCCCTCAAAGGTCCTACCTCCCGACACCTTCACTATGGGGTAGAACCTCGACAAATGGTTTTGGGGGACACAGACTTTCAGCCATAACAGGGGTCATCTTACCTTTCTGGCCAGCTTCTCCAGACTCAGTATGTCTGGCGGCTTCCACTCTCCGTCAGTGTACATATTGGGGTCCTTGAAACCCAGTTTTCTCAGCTGGTCTGAGCACAAAGAGCCTCTGATACCTAGTAAGATCTAGATTTGCACTCAGCAGGTGTGGGTTACGGTTACTTTTCTAGCATGTTCTCATTGAGGCAGGTGTTTTTGCTTCACACCCAACTGGCAGACCTGAGACTAGTAGGATGTCTTGGCAATGTTGATGCAGAAGAGACAAAAGCAGGTTCCCAGGCATCTCCAGGAGCTCACACATGCTCCATTCAGTCTGATGAGGCATATTTCCAGCTTTATTGCAGCTGGTGGGCAGCTGTGAACCTCCCTGGCCACTGGAGCCTCATAGCTCATGTTAGGATTTGGTGGCCCTGGGAACCAAGGGCAGGGAGTTTTGTTTTGAGTGATCGGGGACACCAATTAGGAACTCTCTCAGGCATCACCAATTGGGAACTCTCTCAGATCCCTTCCATTGGAATTGCTTGCAGTGTCAGTAAAGCCCCAGAGAGTGCTCTGGGCAAGAGAAAGTTCCAGATGCACCTCACGAAGCCCTTCCTGCATTCTCTTCTGTGGTATAGTCTCTCCTGACAAGGAAGAAAACTGGTTGCTCTCCTTTTGCCCAGTGCAATCCAACCAGATCTTTCTTGGGGACACATTAGCTTTGGGGGAGGGGAGAGGCATGGGAGCCTGTGTTTTCACGCCAAGCCCTGCGTCTCTCAGACTGCCTCCCCCTGGCTGTGAGGAAAGGTGGCTCTCCTGTGGTAGACGATGACAGGTCCCGTGGTCTCCTGCTTCCTCACTGCTGCTGCTTAGCACACTCACCCCAGCTCTTTTATGAAATCTCAGGAATTCACCGACACCAGACCATGTCACCTGAGCCTCTGGCCGCCCTTCCTCGGTCCCCGGAGTAGAAATGCCACCTGCCTACCACACAGGGGAGTTTCCAGACAAGCACCATGGTAGAATCAGAACTTCCAACCCTGCCGAGAGTCTGTCCAGAATGAAGGGTTAAGTTAGTGAAATCAAGGACTTGCAGACTCCCATTATCTCCTAGCAAACAGATAGGGCTCGGGGCTGTCACGCCCGCTTTACATGCAGCCTGTATCAGGTTTCGCTCACGCTGACATCTTGTGTTTTCTTCTTCTGCAGTCTCTGTCACTTGACAGTATAATAGCGGCTCGGTGCAGAAGTTCCTTAAATGTTTCGCATACTCTTTTCTGCATGTTGCCTCAAAGGATTTTAATAATTACTGTGTTTAATGGGAAATCCTTCCCCTCTTCTAATCCTCTCCTGCAGAAAACTTGGCGGCTGTGCCAGCCTGCCTGGGGGTGTCTGAGTCTCCGCAAGGCAGCTCTGAACTTGCCTATTTATGACGGGATGAACTTGGAGCCAGGGAGACTCTGACCTCTCAACCCCACCAGGTAGGAAAGAAGGCGGGTGCCCTGCGCTCACAGAAATCTCCTTGCAGGACACCCTCCAGCCTCTTCTCTCTAGTGGCATCCAAGGTCCACCCTGGGCAGATTGGGGTGGCAGTGACACAGAAAGCCCCAGCAGTTAGGGGCCAAGCATGGGGGCATCCAGAAAGCATGTGAGGACACCCCTGCTGGCCCTCCAGGGTTTAGGGCAGAAGACAGGTTGGAGGAGGAGAAACTGCCAGTCCCAACATCCTCAGGCCATCAGGGCATGAGTCACTTTGCCACTTCGGCCCCATCCTTTGTTCTGCTGGGAAGACACTGGCCACAGGGCCCGGGATGAACACACCATGGTGGGTCTCGAAGGAGGGATGGCCATGTCAGAGAGAACGCCCAGGAAACCTTGCTCTTGGAGATGGACTCACATGTGAACCCTGACATTCTTCAAAGCAGCAGCAACAGAGAAGACAGCAGCTTAGGAGAGAGGAGAGAGAAGAGGCGGAGTCGAGCTGCAGTCCTGAGACTTCCTGCTGGCTCCAGGCCACCTGGCGTCTGGCCTGCCTTTCCTGGCCAGCCCAGAACGGGACACTAGGGCAGCGGTGGGCAGAAGCCCCCTTCTGTGAGGTCTGGAGATTCTTCCAAGGGGCAGCAGTCAGGAGCATGGTGCTGAGGTTGGATCTGGGCTGTCCATGCAGCTCCCACGCTTTGTGGCTGTGTGGCCACAACATACCCAGAGCAGAGGCTGACTTGTGTCCCCAGCCAGACACCCCAAAGTCCCAGTTGCAGTTCCTGTGGGACTGCAGTTCCTGCCTTCTTACTGGGAGGAACGGTGTCCACAGAAGTAATCAAGTTAGAGTGAGGCCATCAGGTGGGCCCTAATCTCAGGTGACTGGTGTCTTACCTAAAATGGGGGAGATTTGGATGTGGACACACATGGAGGTCAGATGGTGTGAAGAGGCAGGACGAACACAGCGTGAAGACTGGCATGAAACTGCCACAAGCCAAAGGCTTACCTGTGGCCACCAGAAGCCAGGAGACCAAGGAAGGCCCGCTACAGGGTTTAGAGGGAGCATGGCCTGGTCATGTCTTGATTTTGGACTCCGGCATCCAGATCTGAGAGAGAGAGAATAAGTTTGTGTTGTCCCAGCCTCTGGTTTGTTATGGCTAAGTGAATGATAAAACTCACTGGAGCTGTGGTGGGATTACCTGAGTGCACAGAAGATGCCTAGCAAGCTGCTGGGCATTGGGGACAGGCTGAGGCTGGTAGCTTCTGCTCCCCATGGCCCTGAGGACCATTTTCCCAACATGCTGAATACCATCTTGACCTTGGAATTGCCCTACTTCCATTTTATTTCATGCATGATGTTTTATTTTTGCTGACTAGGAGTAGAGAAGGGTAGGGAACTCTGGGCCCTGAATGTAAATGTATGTAGAATTTGAAAAGCAATTTAGATGGTTGAGCTGAGACCTCATGCACCCCCACCCCTTTATCTCTTTCTCTCTCTCCCTGCCCCTCCCCTCTCTCACATAGCCCGATGCCACTTGGGCTAAGAACCTGGCAGTGACCACCAGCCAGAGGAGAGGGAGCGGGGCAGGACCAGGCAGGCGGCCATTCCAAAACCAGCTCTTAGCAGAGTCAGGGGCTGCACATTCCTTTCTAGTAAGCCATCCGCTTGGCTTGCTCCTTCTTCTCTTTTGTCTCTCCCCTCCTCCACTTCCTGCACCTCTCCTTCCTAAAAGACCCAACTTGCAGCGATTCCTGGCTCCTATGTACCTCTTATAGCATACTAATTAAATGTTTCAAATGGTTCTTATCCATGGTTAAGTGAAGATAAAATTTTAATGATTTAATTAGCAAGCTCGAGGAAAAAAAAAAATCATAATGAAGGAAAGCGCTTTGCAGCTGTCCTGGGCTTTGAGCACGCCCTGTAAGTCTGTCTTGGAGTTGCAGGAGTCTGGGGCTCAACTGGTCTTTGCAGCACTGCCCTGAAATGGGGCACCCGTGGGTCCCCTGGAGAGGGAGGGCTGTCTCGGCCGGTTCTCCTCTGTGTCATGGGGCTCCCCCAGGGCTGTGGGGAGAGGGCCCCTGGAGAGAAAGTCCATCAGCGGTGCTGGGCCCTTTCGCTTTCCCAGGACAGCTGTGGTGCGTTTCCCAGGCCTTCTCGCTGAGTCTAGCTCTCTCCTCTAACACAGCACTGACTTACTTCCAGCTGTGTTAATGTTCAGAGTTTGCTAAAAGAGAACTCTCATTATTCCTTGGGCTGGGGCTTGAGTAGGAAAATAAATTGCCTCATTTGAAGATTTTCTGTGTTTCTGTGCTGGAAGCGTCCATTTTTCAAAGTGGAATTCTACTTGGTGCAGAGATGATGACTGTGGGGCTCTCCTTCCAGAAGGTGCTGCCCTCCCTGACTTCCGGCCCTCCCCCACCTCCCCTGCAGATCCCACAAGCCCTGAATGACCTTACAGTGCTCATTGTGCAGGGGAGCCCCTAGTGCCCAACATCCTGACACGGGCTAGACATGGGGTGGGGGGCAGCGCCCTGCCCCTCCGGTGGAAGCTGCCTGCAGGCACAGGGCCCTATCCCACCTGTCCTCACCCGCAGTTCCTATGTCCCCGTCACCGGCATGATGAGGGTGGGGACCCCAGGGCTTCCCGAAATCCCCGACTGCCAGGTCTTCACGCTCCACAGGTTCTCACTGGAAAGTTGGCTGAATGGGGGACAGATGCTGTCAGTGCAGCCTCCCCTTCGCAGCCTCTCTGTCTCCTCTCCGGCCTTGCCATTTGCGCGCACTGTGACTTTTCTTTTGTGTGTTCTGATTCTGTGACATCTTGGGGACCTTGTTGATCCTGAAGGGACTGTCCCTCTAGGGCTTGCTAATTGCTAGAGAATAACCCATCAGTGAGTGTGTCTTGCCTATGCAAACCAACCTGAGCTCACAAAATACCACTTCCTCAGGGGGGCTGTCACATCCACGGCTTCCACCTCCCTGTCCTAATCCCTCAGGTCCCGGCCAGACAACGAGGGACAGTCCTGTGCCCCAGAGCCCATTGGAGCTACTCAAACTGACCATTCCTGGGCCTCTTCACCCTGCCTTGTTCATTCTTTCTAGCAGAAATTACAATAAGGCTTTGTCCACACCTGTTCTCCCTCCCCGCCTCCTAACTGACCCCGGTGTTACCCTGTGTGGCCTGCATGGCGCGTGGTCCCATTTCTAGGGATCTGAATATAAATATTCCTTCAGGTACAGACTTTTGCATGTCTGTGCGTCTTACCATCATCGATTAAAACAAACTCCACGGCCCCTCAAAGAACCACGTGGTGCTCTATCTCTTCCAACTGCCCGAGGACACTCTCTGGTCCCTGGAGCCCCCAAGTATCCAGGAGTTAATGGCCTCCTAAGCTTAGTGTCTCTCAACCAATGCCAACCATGTCTAGATGTTTGTATAGTTAATGTATACCTGATACAAATATAACTGAGTATATAAACATTCCACTCACCCTTGCCCTGAGGTGGGCATTTTTTCACTGACTCACCCAGCACCCAGAGGTGCTCAGCATGTTAATGCAGCCTTTACTTGAATGCTTTTCCTCTCCTGCTTTTCCACTCGCGACTCATGCTTTCTGAGATCATCTCCACAACAAACTACCTGCCTGATTTATTTGCCTTCTAGTCTCGGGGTCTGCTCCTAGAAAATTCAGATGAAGACAGAGTGAGTGACAGACACGCATCGTTCTCGGGGCTGATTCCTCACCCTCCAGTGGAAGCACACCGCCCGCCAGCTGGACCTGTCTTGTGCCTGACTGGCCCAGAGAGAGCCAGTGAACTCTCGGGGGGTGTAAAATAGTCCCCAGAACCTAAAACTGGGTATGATTCTCTTTAGAATTCAAAGAACTAGGAATTGTCTTGTCAGTGGCAGAGAGGGGAAAGGAGCAGAGCCTTGCAAAGCAGCTGAGTTGTGTTCCTGCTACGCAGGTCTGGGTGCTGCCCTAACCCCAAGTCCTTTTAGCATCAGAAGCCCAGGACTGAGCAGCTGTCTTGGGGTTGCCTGGGAGCTACTGATATCCCAACTGACCGTCCTCACCTCCCTCCACTCAGCTTACAAGGATGCTCTTGCTAACATCGGTGAGCTACCCTGTCTTTGACTGCCCATTGGGTTGGGGAGACCCAGAGGGCCAGACGCACAGAGGGAGGCCATGCCAGTGTGTCCATTTCTCGGCTCTCTCCTGTGAGGTTGCCATGGCCCGGCTGTGTCCCTCAGCTGACGTCTTCGCAAAGTGGTTCTCTCTACACAGCTCCCTCTTTCGGTTCTTCTTGCCAACTCCTCTTTGCTCCAGGGGCTGGGCCTGAGGCCAGCGCCACATGATGAGTAGCTCTTTCCCCCTGTGGCTCCCAGCAGACTTCTCATCCCTTTGTAAAAGGTCTTTCTTGACTCTTCTTGAGTTGCCTTAATTTGAGTGCACCATCTTTGCTGTTAGGGTTCTGGGGTAGACATCCCTTTCACTTGGCCTAGCATGTGTGGGTCCCTATTTTTTGCAAACAAAAAATATGTGACTTTGGGGTTCAACATTCAGACAACAGGGTGACTCTGAAAGATCCTCCTTTAAAAGCATGGATGAAATTGGGAGTCTTCTCCAGGGGTTCTTGGTTCTTTTGTGTCTTATTTACCTCATCATGTGGTCCAATTCTTTTCTTTCAGAGAGGAGGACCCAGGGAAGAGATCTGTCTTCCAAAAAAGCCTTTTCCTGTCATTAATATGTTAACAAATGCTGTCAAATCACTGTCGCAGCTGAAGGGGTTTGCTGTTGGCAGAGGCTGCATGCTGCCAGACAAGGTTGTGTCTGTTCCACAAAAGCTCTGCCTCTTCTGCCAGGAGATCTTGGCATCGGGGTCACAGAGCCCTGCTGGGGGACCTACCTACCCCGTCAACAGCGACAACGTCTCATGTATGAATAATGCCTCACAGAGCATTTCTAAATTCCTTCCTGCAAGAAGGCAGCAGCGAAGCCAAGGGAAAGCGAGCACCTGCCAGGTGCTGCAGGGAAGACGTGGGAGAGGGGGAGGGGAGAGACAGGTATGAAAGCCCAGAGCTGGGGGGGAGGGCTGGGGGGAGGGCTCTCGGAGTCTAGCTGGTTTCCTGTGGGCGTTGCAGCCTTGAAAAAGATTGAAAGGAGACGGAAATGCCCATACAAGGCAAATAAGTGGACTGAAAAGTCAATGCGGATGCTTAGGGGTCTTAGGGAATCAATATTAGCATTTGACCTGCAGAGGAGCAGCTGGCGCGGGGGTTGTGGCAAACACACGAGTCAAAGCATGTGGAAGGGGAGACTGAGCAGGTCATGGGAAGGGGATGCATCAGGTAGCTCGTGATAAAGCTGCTGCATAACAAAACACCCAAGATTCACGCTTCAAGACAGCAATTGATTTTTTATATATCTATTCACGTTATTGTTCATTTTCAACAATGTTGACTTACCCCTCTCCCACCCGTCATCACCATAGCCCCCTACATTCCTCCCTCCTTCTAACTCCTCTCTCTATGGATCTCTCTCTGGTTTGTAATTGTTTGTTTTTGTTTCGTTGTGTAAAACAGCAATTATTTACGCTTATGGTTCTGAGGGCCAGGCGAATGTTGCCCTCCACTGAACTTGTCTGGGGTGGCTCTGACCCTCCTGAGACAGGGGTCTGGCCAGGCAGGTACTGCTCCTAGCGATGGCAGCAGGATGAAGGTGCCAGTGCAAACAGGTGGGCATGTGCTCTTGAAGCCCAGCCTGGGAACTGGCAGGCCACCATGCATTCTTAGGGCAGGGCAAGTCCCATCGGCTTACCCAGAGCAGGGTATGGGGAAATGTTCTCCCCTCTTTCAAGGGAAAAACTGCAAGGCCACATGGCCAGGGCGTGGCTATAGACAGGGGAGGAGCTGAACCAGCAGCTACACTACACTCTGTGAGGGTGACGGGGAACCACGTGGGCCTAGAGTGTGGGGAGGGGCTCCCCTCCCAAGCATGGATTTGCCTGGTCTGGTCGTCTGTCTCTCGGCTCCTTCTCTTCCCTCATGGTGCTTTCTTTTTTCAGTCAGTGGGTTGCCAGTGTTTTGAGTGCAGGGCTCTGCGTTTTCCTCTGGGGCAGCCATCTTTTGCACAAGTGTGTGGCCAGCTGGACTCGTGGCCCAGGGCACTTGATGGAGCCTTCTGGAGGCTCAGTCCTGGGGAACCAGAGAGCAACTCCTCTCTCCTGTACTCACTCAGCTACTTAGAATTCCACACGTTTATAACAGGGCAAAGGAAGGGGTCACTGCAAAACAAATATTCAATTCTTTTAAAATCTGAGCAATAATTCTAATTAATCTGATGGTGAAATTTCCTCCCTGTTTGAAAAGGACTCTAATTTCTAAAAAAAAAAAAAAACACCTTGGTATTTGTGGAGATTAGGAAGTGGAGGGAAATAAAATTCATTTCATATTTAAACCTTCAGACTTTGCCAGAATGAATTTTTAAAGCTCCTTCAATTTGGTGAACTCATGTTATTGCACCTAAAATACCCTGCCCCCTGTGTGCATTCTCCAAGGAGGGTAGTTTCTTTTCCACCATTCTGACTATAACAACTCTGCTTTGCCATTGTACTCCAAGATCCAGAGTGGCTCTGACGGATCCAAGAGGTGACCCTGAAAACACTCTGCCTCGCCTGTGCTGGGTACCACACATATGTACCATAATCCTGATGCATCCCCCCCGCCCCCCCCCCCCCCCCCACGCCTCTGTACAGTGTAGGCTCACAATGAGAGAAAAATCCATCAAATAACACTAATTTAAAATAATTCCAATATTGGAACTTTTTTTCTTTTAACATATTGAAGGAGATGAAACTGTAACCAATAACAGCTTTCATTTAAAATAAATCAATTAAAAGTCAATAAACAAAAACTTTTCATTTTCTTTCCCAGTCTGAAAAGAGGCCTCCTGCTTTCTTAAGCCTCATCTCAATATTCTTTCCCGAAAGGGTGCTCTGCCGCTGACACTTCTTTCTGGTTACCAGCAGCTGCCCATCCCGCTTCAGAGAAGGGCTGCAGGCATTGATCCCTTTCAAGGCCTTGCTGGCTACTCCAGAAAGCTGGGGGTCTGTGCTCCAGTCTCTCTCCTCCCTCTTCCTGAGGGGAATCCCAAGAGAGCGCTGTTGGCCATTCGCTGTCTACCCCTCAAAATGCTAATGGGGAAGGTGAGGCCCAGATCCTCACCTCAGTACATTTATCAAGCCCAGATTGTGAGCCGTGGGTGTGTTTGGTATTTGGGATTAGCCATGAATACCCAGTGATCAATTCTGTTCAGGGATTTTTCTCTTGCTGTCTCAGAGAGCAGGCAATGTATTCAGGAGATGACACCCTGTTTTCTGAGCAGCATTTAGAAGATTTTCACGCAGCTTCCAGCCCCATGCTGCTCCCCGGTGGGAAATTGACTGGGAGAAGTAAGTCAATAAATCAAGAATTGTGCACAACATTTTGCTTGCTCCACTTAAACTGATATTTGCTGGGGATCCCACCCCGCTCCTCCTACACGAAGGTGGGTCTTTAAATATCACTTAAACGGGGCAAAAACACTTACAATCCTCATCATGAGATAGGATAATTGGATGGAGCAGACGGGGAGATTTCCCAGAGCAAACCTCAGCCATTACATATGTCATCGATCGGACCCGGGGGTTCTCTACACCTCTGCCAGAACCCCATGGAGGCTCTCATTTTTTCCTGCTTTTATATTTTGCTGAGTCACAGCCATCATCCTTCTGGACTAGCCAGCCGGGTGGAGGGGTGAGGATTTCCCCATCCCCTCACGTCCCCCCACTGAAGGTGATGGGCAGAGTGGTACGCTTATCCAGAAGGCTGCCAGCCCCAGGAAACGCTTGGTCAGAAAATGAGAGAAAATAAGGAGGGGGCCAGCAGGGCTGCTGGGAGAACTGGAGGGACCCTCTGTTGCCCTAGGGGCACGGGTCTGCCTCCATCCATTCATCTCGCTGACAGACCTGGGATTCCATGGAGGCCCAGCCCATGCCCTGCTCTGGGGCACTCACCAGCCTCAGATTAGTTCGCTGGAAGGCTCTGCTGGAGGGAGAAAGTCTCTTTCTAGGCCAGGTGACACAGGGCTTTCCCTGGACCAGAGCATCTTCCCGGAGTGCAGGGGAACTCTATCCTTTTGGCCCTGCCCCTTCCCTTGGGGTGGCACAAAGAGCCTGAGCTACACTTTGGCCTCCGGATACCAAGATGCAAAGGCAAGACAAAAGAAGTCCAGCACTTGGAAAGTACGTCAAGGGGGCCTTTTCAAGTGTGACTGACTCTGATTTTCACATTGTGGAATCTAGAATTTACGTGCCCATTAAATGTGATCTACCGAACCAAGCACCCACATAGGCAAAGTCCCCTCAAGTGGTTTGGGAAATACACGGGAACCACTATGATGTTACTACCAATAACCCCTACTTTGTCATCTCCTTGACCATCACCCCTATCACTGAGCAAGCTTTGAAAGCCTGTAATGAGAGTCCACAAGTGACTTCAAGTGTTAGCAGTGGGTCCTTGGGCAGTCAGTAGGGGCTGATAGGAGCAGCCGACCTGCTGGGGTCTCCAGCATCAGCTTGACTGCTAAGAAAAGAAGTCTCTCAGAGTAGCAAAGATGGGACCTCTTGATCATATCTCCCTTTGGGTTCAATTATGTCCCCCAAATATTAAGTTGAATTCCTAACTCCTGGTACCTATGAATGTGACCTAGGGTCACATAAGGTCTTTGCAGATTATAATCATATTAGCATGTCATTCTGGATTAACGGTGGCTCTAACCCAATGACTAGCTTCCATATATGACAAATTTGGGCACACAACACATAGGGAGAATCACGTAAAGTTGGAGGCAGAGATGGCAGACACAGCTGGGAGAGAGACATGCAAGAGTCTCCTTCACTTTCTCCAAAAGCAACCAATTTTGCTGGTACCTTGCTCTTGGACTTCTGGTCTCCAGAACGGTGAGAGGATACATTTCTGATGTTTGAAGCCACAGGATGTGGTCATTTGTTGCAGCAGTCCTAGGAAATGGATGCAACCTCCTACTGGTGAATGACAATGCTCACATGTTGGGGGTGAGGGTGTAAACCAACAGCACCTCATGGGAAGGCGATTTGTGACACCTATCCAAATGTCAGATGCTCTTACCTCCAGCCCAAACAGCTCTCTCCTAAGAATTTATTCTACAAAGGTAGTCACACAGGTACCCACAAGCATCTGGACAGCACATTCTTGCCAACACTGCAGAAATCAGCCCAAATGAAAAACAACTCAAACTAATAGGAATCTGCTTGAATCTATTATAGAAGGAAAACTCGGTCTCTGAAAAAGAATGTGCAAAAAGAAGTGAAAAGGAAGGAGATGCTGTTTCTGTGCCTATACAAAATGGCATAAAGGACTAAGTGAAAACAAAAATCAAGGTGTCAGAGTACAATCTACAAACCATTTTGAAATGAAAGCAGTTATAGTTCTGTGTAAAATAAAGTCTATAAAGGCAGTATTATGAGTGCTGCTATTTCTTCTGGAAGGATGCATAGGCACTGGGGCCTATCTCTGCTGCTGGGAGGAGGCTGGCCTCCAGGGCAGGGGGGGGCTCACCTGCCTGACACCTGTTAGCTCTGGTGACATCGTTACTCTGTGCAAGTAGCATCTAATTTTTAAAACCTAACTTCTAAAACAAAGTTCTTGTGCTCTCTCGTTGGTAGTATTATCCTTGGCTCATTAGCTGATTTTCAGTTTATACAATTTGAAGACAGATTTGGTGATTGTTAAATGAAAAAGAAAATTTCCTGCAAGTTGCTAGTTACAGGGAGCGAGAAGCTCAGGGGGACAGCCAGAGATCAGAGCAAGGACACACTGTGTTTGAAATATTAAAAATTGCATCTTTCAACTTCACCCTGATACAGAGAATTCTCCACCCCAAAGCTAGAGTGGTCTTGTAGACATGGCGGTCAGCTCATGGCACTGCTCTGGTGCCCACACCCCAGGGGCCCTCATTGCCCAGAGTAAAAGCCAACCCCTTGCCAATGCGACAGGGGCCACATAAGCCCACCATGGGCCACCTCATCTGTCCTCTGACCTTGAGGTGCCATTACAACCTCCCGTGGGTGGACTTGTGGCTCCCGGGGACGCTTCCAGCCTTGGTTGGCCATAATCGTTGCTGTTTCTCTCCTAACAGCGTCCCCGGCTCTGACCTGCCACTCTGTGCGGGTGGTGATGGCTCAAGATGCATCCAGCCCCTGGGCAGTCACTGGGTCTCTGTTTAGTTGCCATTTTGTAACTTAGAGCACCAGATGTAACTGTTCCCTCGTAGTGTTAAGGGGAAGGATGTCCTAAAGGAACTCTGCAGAGTCTTATGGACTCCACCCCCTACTCCAGCTTTCTGGACCCTACACACTACTACAGTGATTAGAAACTACAACTCCCAGCAGTACCAGGGAGAGAACTGCGAGGACCCAAGGGCAGAGCTAGCAGGAATGGATTCTGGGACATTTGGGGGGGTATAAATAGGGCGTGGTTGCCGCGCTCTCTCGCTCTGGCACTCCGGCTCTCTGGGTCTGTCACAGGCTCGCTTGAGAAACTTTGGGAAACCGCTCTCCCGGACTGTGACTTGGTGTGTTCAGTCAGCCTAGCTGTAAGGTACTGCAGTTACTTTGTTTTTGTATCCCGCTCTCTTTCCCTGGGTTGTTTCCTATTCCTTTCCCCTTTTTTAAATAAACCCGGTATTGACCCTTTTGTGTGTCCCTGCAGTAACTGAGCTGTGAGCGCGCGGGTGAGGCCCCACAGACAGGCCGCCCAGTCCACTCTGGGCTACCCTGTAACAGTAGGACCAGCAAAGGAGAGAGCTGCTGGAAACTCCAGTTCCAGGATGGGGGAACGTTCCCGTGTCTGAGCGTTCAGGCCCCAGGCAGGCTGGGCGGGTTCCACCGCGCCCAGAAGCGCAGGCTCCACCCTCGCCGCAGGGAATCGTCCCAGGTGGAGATGACCCAACGGGCGGGCGGTCAGGCCCCGGCTGACTCGCCTGCACCCACCATTTATGTCCCGTGCCTGGTGCCAAACGTGAGACGTGTGCCGTATGCCCACTTATTTCTGAAGACTCTGGGACTCCAGGCGCCCCCATGGTGTTCGCACGCACCGCACCGGGAGGTGCCATCATCGCCGACACTCGAGCGCGCCTGCGTTTGTGCGCCAGGAGGCTCCGCGCCTTCCCGGTCACATCAAACACGCACATATGGTGCTGGAGGTGTCATGATTCTAGACACATAGCATATGTCCTTGGAGCTGACAAGGTGCTAAATTAATTCTAAACGCCCGTTGTAAGTTTCTTGCCGAAACGCTCTCTTACTGTATAAATAGCTTATGTGTTCTACATTTCCTACAGCAGGCTCTAGGAAGCCCAGACCCGCGCTTCTGGCTTTATTTTTATGGCTTTGAGCTTTCTTCAGAACAGCCCCATCTCCATAAAGGGAAATTGGAAAAAAAGAAAAAAAAGAAAAGATTGGATTCTAAGCAAAGGCTGTGTCTGACTGCAGTTCTCTCTTCTCAGCCAGCGGGAGGCACTTAGGGCCTCCACTGACCTGCCCCACTGCCCAGGAGGGCGGCTCCCGCCCCGTCTCCCTCTCTTCTCCAGGAGAGACTGTCTCCCCTCAGGCCTGGAGTCTGGGCTTCTGGTACCTGCCCTGCGTGTCTTGGCAGAGTTGAGGGTTTGCTCCACCCCTCCACTGAGCTCTAGGTGACTGGAGGGCCTGCTCCATGAAATTGAGGTGCATGGCTCTGGGACCAGGACAAACTAGAATCTTGGCCAGAGGAAGCAAAAATCACTTTGTGTGTGTGCTTGGGGGTACAGGAGGTGATGACAGGAAGAGGGTGTCTGAGGTTCAGCACACCCTCCTTTCTGCTCCCCCATTCTCTGCCCATCCCTTCTTACCTGCTTTTCTCTCACCCTCACCCTACCAGTTCAAGCCTCTCCTTCTACTCACCTTCGCTGCAGTGAGATCATCCAGGATCACAACTGGTTGAAGTGGTTATTTATGGGAACTAGAAGTGAACCCCACTCAGTGCACACAACTCTGTGGGTGCTCACATTCATATACGGACAATGCCTCTGCGAAGGAAAGGCTCTCCTTTTGAGCAGATACAGCTCCCTGCATGAACACACAGCTCACTGAATGATTTCAGCTGCTCCTTACATCCTCAGCTGGGCGCCTTTGTACAGTACACAACCTGACAACAGTCCCAGACAGCCCAGGAGCCACGTTCCTTTCTTCTTAGTCTAGAACAAATACTTCGAGCTTGCAGTAGACTTTACAATGTCATAAATCACCCTCTGACATTAGAGCCTCTGTTATAAAAATTGAGGTAGCTTCCCCTTGGTTCTCAGGGAATGCTTCTTTTGGAACCTAGCTGCCAATGAGAAGGAAGCCCAGAGAGACACACACAGAGAGACACCCTGCTGGGTAGACAGCAAGGCTGAGGTCTTAGTGACAGCCAGTACCAACTGTCACACATATGAACAAAGATGCCTCCAGATGATTCCAATCCCAGTCATAGAAGCATGCCATTCTTCATGGAAGGAGGTGTGTTGTGGGGGCAGCTATAACTGATCAGATACAAGTCAGTTCTGCTGTGCTTTGTTCAAACTCGTTCATGGATTCATGAATGTAAGAAATGGTTCTCATCTGCCACTATGTTCTGCAGTTTTCAAAAATCAGCTCTCTGATCCCTCCTACAGGAAGTCCTCCTGGATTGCTGCAGCTGAATCAAACATTCTATCTTCTGTGCCCTCCTCTTGCCCACAGCCTTTTTCACTTAACTTCCACTCTAACTCTGTGAGGCATACCTACATAGCCTCATTTTATACATGAGGAAGACAAATTAGAGCTAGGGGACATTACTCAGTCTGTAGCTGCTAAATGACAGGGTTTCACATCTAGAGAGGCTGTGAAAAACTGGAAATGCACAAAATAAAACACCAGAGAGGACATGGTGCCAGGTTCTGACTTGTACCTGTGAAACTCTTGGTTAACGACAAGATGGCAGAGGTGAAGGAAGTCCACACACCTCCTGAATTCAGCACCTCTGTCATGAAGTAATGTGCCTTCCAGAGCTGCCAAAAATAAACCACACTGCAGGAAGAGGGTTTCCAGCCCCATGGCCACAAACTGGGAATGTGACTCCAGCACAGTGGTTGAGATGGTGTCTATAGCCTTTGAATTTCTCCAGATTGAGGCCAGAACTTGTGGGAGACACAGGGTAGGATGAAATGTGGAGGTGCTGTGATTGCTGTGTGCTGTGTATGTGTGTGTGGGCTGGCAGCTGCCAGGCTCCCAAGGTCCATGGATCCTCTATTTTTGTCTCCTTTGGGTCCCAGGCTGAGAAATTGGAGCCCCTGACCTTGCTCAAACAAGCTGGAAGCTGCTGTTAAGTTCCCCTCTTGCCAGGAAAGGCATGAGTCTGCGAAACGGGGTCAGCCGGGGGTGGGGGCACTACCTCTCATCATACAAAGCCACCCTCTTTTTTCTGTAACACATCCCTTTTGTATGTCGGATTTGAACATTATGAGTGGCTTGCATTTTTAAAGAAATCACACAATACAGTGGTACACTGTAAAAAATTTTTTCAAGCAGAACCTAGAATAAAAAAATAAAGTTCCCTCTTTATTCCCACTTCCCTGCTTTCTCTCTACAGTGGAATCTCTGTTCATGCCATTCTGTCTTTCTTCTGTGGATTTGCATGTATATGCATAAATATATATGTATGTACATGTGTCTGTAACTTCCAGAAAGAAAGTTTTATGTCTGTACAGTTACACTGTGTTATTCAGTGATTTCTTTTTCTTTTTCCTTTCTTTTCTTTTCTTTTTCTTTAAGATTTACTTATTTATTCATACAGAACTGGGGTACAGGCCAGAGATGCAGGGGTGCTGAGAGGATCCACCAGAGACAGAGCGGGGAACAGAACAGGCAGACTGGTGAACTATACTGCTGAGGGGAGCAGCGGGCGAGGCAGGTGAGTTCTGCCGCACCGTGTGGGTCAGCTCCAGGTGGGGGATCAAACTCGCACTGAAGTGGCTGCAGTTCGCTTGCAGTGCTGCGCTTTAACCCGCTGTGCCACCAAGGAGGGCCCTTCTGTGACTTGTTTTTCATTGAACTTTTATTTATTATCTCAGAGGTTCCCCCCACCCATGTTTACTTATTTAGTTACAAACCTGATCTTTTTACAGCTGCATAGTATTCCATAGCAAGGTACGGCATGAGTTATTTTGGACTGTTCCCTTGTTTGCTTTTCTGTTACTCTCATCTTTGTTTTCAGTTGACATCTTTCTGCTTTGTCCTTTGTATATATGTGCAAGTGTTTCTAAAGATGGGTTGATTTGTTACCATTACGTTAAAGGGTTTGTGCATTTAAATTTTTAGAGATATGGTCAAACTGCCTTCTCCACATGCTGTACTGAGGAGCATTTCCCATTTGTGAGCAGGAACACCTGCTACCCACAGTGTCTTCAACATTGCTCATTACCAGGCTTCGCACTCTTTACTAATCTACCAGGCACAAAAATATACCACTGCTATTGTAACTTGTGTTTCCCTGTTTAACTACTGAATCTGAGGCTATTTTCATGTTTATTGGCCAATCATATCTATAAAAATGTGAATTTATATCTGTATCAAGTAGTGGAGTTTGGAGAGCAAGGAAAAGAAAATAATGTCCTGACTGGCTTTGACAATAAAGAATGTATCTCTTTATAATAAAAGAGCTGCTGATGAGGGGATGTAAATTGGTGCAGGTGCTATAGAAAACAGTAGAATTGTTCCTTAAAAGAATGAACTGAACATGTGACCTGGGAATTCCACTGCTGGGTCTATATCCAGAAGAGCTGGAAGCAAGAACTAAAAGAAATATTTCACTTTTTTATGTTCCTTAAAACATACCTATGTTCATAGCAGCCTCATATTTGTCAAATTGTCAAAATGTAGAAGCCACACAAGTGTTCATCAACTAATGATTTGGATAAACAAAATGTGGCCCATTCACATAATGGAATAGTATCCAGTCTTGAAGAGGAAAGAAATTCTGACACATTTCATTCTCAAGGACTTTATGCTGAGCGAAATAAATCAGTAACAAAAGGTCAAATACTGCATGATTCTACTTATGGAAGGTTCCTAGAACAGTCCGTTCACAGGGATAAAAAATGGAGTGGTGGGTGCCAGGTATTGAGGGAGGCAAAGTTGGAAATTGGTGTTTAACAGGGACCACATTTCAGTTTGGAAAGATTTAAAAATTCTGGAAGTGGATGGTGGAGATGGTTGCGCAATAATGCGAAGGCACTTAAAGTCACTAAATTGTACACTTAAAAATGATTACTGGGTAAATTATATGTTACATGTATTTTATCACAATTTAAAAAATGTTTTAAGTTTCAAAAAAAGTGCAGCTCAAAAGTAGCTCCAGGGCTGGTGAACTCAGAAGCCCAGTGACGGCAGGGAGGCCCTGTTTCCTTCCACGTTTCTGCCCTGCCATCCTTAAAGACATTGTCATTTTTAGCCAGCTCCTCTTGAGGTCCCAGACATCTTTGGGTCTTTATGGTGATGCCCCAAAGCACAAAGGGAACCTTCCCTTTCAGTGTCTTTCTGTTTAAGATTGAGAAAAACCTTTCCTGGAAACCCATACCCACCGCTCCCCACACTGGGGACCACAATGAGGGGAATGAACCCCTACCATTGACCTGGGGAATTTGGACTTCGGGGTAGTTGGCCACAGGGAGGTGGGGACCCAAGCAGACCTGGAATCCCCCAGGATCTTGGCTGTCCCAGCAGGAAACTTATTATTCATGATAGTGCTCCTTGCCTACCTCCCCAAGGGGTGGTCTTTTTCTTTTTAATTTGTAGGAACTCTTTCTATATTATCAAAGTGATCCTTTTTCTGTGATAAGTGTTAACACTATTTTTTCTAGTCTTTGCTTTTCTTTGAGTGAACTGCATTTATGGACGACCAGAACTCAAGTGGAAGTGTGCTTTTTCTCCCTACGTCTTGAGTTCATTAATATTATACAGACTTTTCTCTCTTGCTGTAAAACAAAGCTGGGATGTGGTCGAGGGTGAGTGAGGTCAGCATTATTAGCTTTCAGGCGTCACTGGCAAAGGAGAGGCAGCTGCTGAGCAGAGCCCTTTGGAAGCCCGCAGGTAGTAGGACACTCCTGTGCCGCGGCTGGAACCTGGAGCAGAGGGAAGAGGAAAGTGACTGAGCTGCGGCAGTCAGCTACGGAGGGGCCTGCACAGGGAGAGAAACTGCCTGTGTCACTGGGGGTCTGCTGAAAGGCTTCCTCTGGTGGGCTTCCCTACAGGACACAGCGACTCCCAGCGTGGTGGTCACAAATAGGCAGACACAGCTCAAACCACAGATGCTTCCAGGAGCCACACTGGCCTGGGGCTGGCATGACGGGTATAGAAGATGCCTTAGCACAGGCCACAGTGCATGACTCTCCCTCCTGGGAGGCGGAAGGACCAACCTGCAGGTGCGTGGAGAACAAAGGGGGTGCTTTGGCTGCTCACTGGTCCCACTCGACTTGTTTAGAACTCAGGGGAGTAAGAGGTGTTGTTTAATGGGGGTTCCCACTATAACCCCAGAAGTCTGGAAGCTGGTGAGTATGGACTTGGAAGTCAGAGTGAACAACAGCTCACTGCTCTGGACAGTGTTCTCTGTGCCTTTCACATGACTACGAGGGAAGAACCATTGCTCTCACCTTGCGGGTGGGGAAACTGAGGCCACGGAGGCCAAGGAGCCATCTGGCAATGCTGCCACCTGCTCTCCAAACCCAAGCTCTTGCTTTCTGTTTGTGGCAGAAGCCCGTTTACACAGCCCTAAAGAGGGTCTGCAGGGTCCTGGTGCTCGTGGCTGTGGTTTGACTTCCTCAGGTCAGATCAGGGCCGCAGCTACCTGAAGTGGGCACTGTGGCACCGAAGTGTCGAGTGGTCTGCTGGCAGGGCACGTGCAGTGCCGCAGTGAGGATGGAAGTTCCTACCTGCCAGAGGCAGAGGGGTGGCACAGGGACCCAAGATAGCACTGGGCAAAGGGGTGCAGGGCCAGCTGGAGGTGGGAGCCGGCACATTGAACAGGCGCCAACTCTGATTCCTGTCCTGAGGTCCCCTCCTGCTATCACATGGCTTCCTTCTACATGTGTCCATCAGCTCTTCCCCCACAGATGTGACAACATGTTCCCTTCCAATTGTCCACACATTACCGTGAACCTGCCTGACTGGGGGAAAGTTATCTCCCTGCACCCACCAGCTGGGCTTCCACCCGGGAAGCCCACAGTCCCCCTGAGTTGGAGGCAGCACCAGGTGCCCGTGTGTGCCGAGGGGTATGTGCACATTTCTGCAGCTTCCCCAGGCTCCCAGAGGGAAGCCAGGGTTCCAGGACACTGGAAGTTTCCAGTGTGAAGGGTGGGAACCCTCAGTGCATGCCCACACAGCTGAGGCTTGGCCCCACAGGGCAACAGCAGGGAGGGATGGGCATGGGGCAACATGCCCCATGGCATCCCCTGTGGCCCCAGGCTGGTTTCCTGGCAGGAAACTGCATTCGGTTTGGCTTCTCCCTCTGTACAATGAAAGCCCCTTTCCGGGGTGTGTGCGGGGAAGTAGATGACATTGTGCTCCTTGTCGCCCTGCTCTAGTCTTATTCACATGTCTTGTCCTCTCCTGCCTCCAGGAAATTGTCTCTCTTTCCAAGTCTCCTCGGAGTGTGCGTATCTCCTGCCCTCTAGCTTTTCTTCCCTACTGGCTCACCTCTGGTCAGAACTATTTGTACTCCCAGCTGATGGGGGAGGGAGGGGCGAAGACTTCCTTTGTTTGACAATTTTGCAATAGCCACAATTAATATTGAGAGAACAAAGCTGAAATTATCAGCTTGTTTTAGGTCTGTGCTTTCAAACATTCCCGTTTCTTCTCTTCTCAGCTGACCCCCTGTGGCCATGAATAGTTCAGAGACTGATGATGATCAAATTGCTTATTGCAACCTCTAAAAGCAAACATCCCATGGGAGCACCTTATGAACCTTAGAGACATCACACCCGGGGCGGATATTCACAAGACACACATTTCCTCTTCTGCTACATCCCAGCTTAAACCAGCCATCCCCACAGGGTTCCCTTCTGCTTCTGGCCCATGGAGGGGCGAACAGGTGAGCGTGCAAGGTCCCAGTCCATGAATCTCCTCCACAGCCCTCATGCCAGAGCACTTTTATGGCCCAATCAGTCCTTGTACCTGACTCCTTGGAGTCTCTGCTTTGTTAACATTCAACTTCCATATTTTCTGGTGACAAAATAGGTCATATCTATGGCAAAGGGTAGTCTGAAATCACACCGTGTCATAGTGATTAAGCTAAATATAAACTGACCTTAGATTGGTGATTTGTTGTTAATTCCAGTGGGAAGACCAAGACCAGAGGTGGAGACAGGAGACCCTCAACCCTGGGTTTTCCAGCCACCTACCCCCACCCTCTCTACCCCCACTTCGTGCCCTGAGTGACTGGGTCTGGCTGCTGCTGGTGAGCAGAGGTGGGTGGTGCCGGAGTACTGAAGAGCTGGGGAGAAATTGTGCACTCTCTGCACAGTCACAGACTTGTGGGGGCCAATGATGAGATGGTGGGGCATGTGAAAAGGCATGGATGACTGAATGACTGTCCTAAAATATAGAGTTTAACAGAAAATGTGGGCTATGATTAGACCAGCAGATCAGGAAGTGAGGTCATTGAAAAGATCTTTTGTTCCTCAAGGTGGGGATATGCTGCCCAAGACTGCATGGGAAAGCACCATGGGGGTTGGGGCAGGAGGTGGAGGGAGAGAGAAATGTGGGCAGGACCTTTATTGTGCTTCCATGGAAGGAGCAGGAAGTTAGACTTGTAGGTTCAGGAGGGGTGGGTTTGGATAATTCCAGCAGGCTCTGGGGTACAAGGACTGTCCCCAATTGTCTGGTTGGGTGATTGGGACAGGTAGATAGACCCTGAGAGTGAGGGCCCCATAAAGGAAGGGGGACTCAGCTGCTTGGTTTGCACTTGAAAGGTGTGCTGGGTGAGTAGTTTGTCATCATCAGGAATTACTAACCCTGCGAGAGGCAGTGCCTCCAGGCTCAGCAAATCCCAGAGGTGAAAAGATCAAAAGCAGATTCATAGATAACTGCTAGGGAAGAATGGGTGACTCACACTGAACTATAGGAGGGGAAACTATCCTTTGTTGTGAAGTCATGGAGTGCTGTGGGTTATAGGACAGTGCACTGTTGAAGGGCACCGTAGGGGCAAGGGCACGTGGGTGCAGTCAAGTCTCAGCATCAGGTGACATCTGTGAGCTTCCTTCAGCCAGTCACTCACTTATTCTTTCATTCATTTATACTCATACATCAAACCAAGTTATTGCACCAGATGTATTTCAGGCCCAGTTCTGGACTCTGAAACATTAGCCCTGCTCTCATGGCACACTTAGAGAATGAAGACTGCTACAAACAAAGGAGAGAATCATGACTCTGACAGAGGAAGCATGGAGGGCTTCCCAGAGGAGGTGACATTTTTATCAGATCTAATGTGTTTACATAACACTTCCCCTGCAGAGACAGTGGGCAGGATGTCTTTAGAAGTCTAGGAAGAGCATAGATGGAGGCATATCAAGGCTTTACAAAGAGTTCAGCAGGGCAAAAACAAACAAAACCCCCAAATACCCTAATTTTTAAAATGAGCAAATGCCCTGAGTAGACATTTCTCCAAGGAAAACATGCAAATGACCAACAGGTATTTGAAAATCATCATTAATTTCAGGGAAATGCAAATCAAAATCACAGTGAAATACCACTCCACACCTGTTTGAATGGCTTTTATCAAAAGACAAGTATTAACCAAGTGTTGTTGAGGGCGTAAAGGAAAGGGAGTTCTTGGATCTGTTGGTGAGAATGTATATTGGTGCAGTTGTTGTAGAAAACAGTATGGGGATTATCAAAAGTTAAAAATAGAACTACCATATGATCCAGTCAGCTTATGATTCAACTTCTGGGTGTGTGTCTAATAGAACATGGAATCAGCATCTCAAAGAGAGCCCTGCAATCCTGTGTTCATTGCTGCATTATTCACCACAGCCAAGGTATGGAAACAACTTAAATAGAAAAGGAAAATGTGGTACACACACAGATTATCATTCAGTCTTGAAAAAGGTGAAAGATTTATATGATCTGAACAGAAACCACAGTATTATTATTTAGTCTCTTAAAAGAAGGAACTTCTATGATCTGCTACAAGATTACACCAGGAGGACATTATGCTAAGTGAAATAATCCAGACACGGGAAGACAGATACTGCATGGTCTTGTTTAAATGAGGAATCTAAAAAAGTCGAACCCGGAGAACTGGAGAGCAGCATGGTGGTCACTATAGGCTGAGGGGAGCACGGGGGTAAAAGCAGCTGTAGCTGCTTCAGTGTCAGTTCGATCCCTGGCCCCAGAGCTGACACACATGGCGCTGCTCCCCTCAGCAGTGTACTTCGTAGATCTGCCTGTCTGGCTCCCCACTCTGTCTCCGGTGAATCCTCTCACTGCCCCCGCACCTCTGGCCTGTACTGCACTTCTGTATGCATGAATACATAAAATCTTTTAAAAAAAGAAAGATGGAGTGCTCTCTTTCTGGATGTATTTTTATTTAAAATAAGGAAGAGGATGAGGAAAAGAAGAATAGAAAGAACAGGATGAGGAAGAGGAACATGAAAAAAAAAAAAAGAAGAAGAATCAGGCGAGAGCAAAGACAAGGAATGTGTAGTCACCAATGATAAGATTCATCAGCACCCCTTCGGGGAAGAAGGTAACCTTGTGTGAGCTCCTTAAAGCAGACTTGCCTCACCTACTAAGATGTTTGTCCTGTGTGCGGAACCAAGCATGCTTTTTTAAACTTTCTTACATCCCCAGTGATTGTCAGTAAGAATCCTTTTGTTCATTTTCCAGGCCAAGGCAAACAGCCCAGAGTAGGTGGAGATGTTTGCGTGGTAAGCTCTTCCCTTTGTGTCTCTCACAAGGCTGAAGTGCAGGCAAAGAATAGATGCTCAATTAATGCTTATTGATGCATCTAAATGTCTGTTTTATCTACCATCCTCAGGGAAGCAGACTGGAACTGAAATTAACCCCCCCTATATTGCTGAAATGGATCGATCACCAAGAAGCCAGTGTTGTATGCTAGCCCACCTCTGAGATGCGGTTAAAGTCACACAAATCAGCATCCACGCAGCCCCTGAGTCCCTCGGAGGTGCGCACATGGTTGGTCAGCACCCGCATTAGCACTGAGAGACAGGAACATCACCGCGGTTACCAGGCCAGCACACAGAAAACTTCCAATCAATACTTGTGAATGAATGAGTGAAACTGGCGCAGCAGGCTGAATGAGGCAGCTCCCTCACTGGGAGAAGCAGAAAGCCTGGATCAGAGAAGCTCCAGTTCAGTGTATTCTTTGTATCTCTAGGATCTGCTTTTGGGGACCAGACGTTTTGTGGGGACAGAATTATGCCATGACCAAGCAACAACTGGGAAGCAGCACGGACTAGAGTCACCAGGGAGCGAGAACAATGGGACCAGGGCAGAGGTGGAAGCAAAGCTGCAAGCTGAGTCAGAACTGGACAGCTGGAAGGGGGGGAGAAAGGGAGACTTGGAGAGCAAGCATCTGGGTGGCAAGTCATCCATCCAACAAATATTTGCTGAGCACCTACTACGTGCCAAACACTGTGCAGGGAGTTGGAGAGAGTCCACAAAAAGTAAAGATGCTTGCTTTGTAGAGCTGGCACGCTTGTGGGGAGAGACAGATGGAAACAATCAGTGTAATAAACATGGCATGTTGGAAGTGAGAAGTGCGGCAGACAAAGGGAAACGCAGAGCAGATGGAGGTGACTGGGAGTGCTGGGGACTGCAGGTTTGGCAATGGCTAGGGGAGTTTTATCGTGGGGAAGCCTTACAGTCTTGATGGAACTGAGCCTCTTTTCAAGCAGGCTGGGGTAGCTGAAGAGGCCTTATCCTTGTCTACTTGCAGCACCACTGACTCCAGGGCTTAAACTATAGAAATGACCCCCACCCTGTGCTGGCGCTGGAAGTTAAAGATCAAGGAGTCAGCAGGGCTGAGGCCTCCCCCTTTGGCTGAGAGACAGCATCTTCTCTCCTTGTCCTCAAGGGCCTCCCCTCTGTGTGTGTCTATGTGATCGCCTCTTCTTGTAAGGATTGCAGTCCTGTTGGATTGGGGCCCACCATATGGCTTCATTTTAACTTAATTTCCTCTAACTTAATTCCCTCTTAATTCTCATTGGGTCCTTTCTCCAAATTCAGTCACGTTCTGGGCTCCTGGGGCTAGGACTACAACACATGTGAATGTGTAGGGGGGTACAATTCAGTCCTTAACAAGCCTGAGCTGGGAAAATGCTTGGTATGCCTGAGCCCACAGCAAGGAGAGAGGGGGTCATGAGATGTGGCCCCCAGCAGTGGCTATTTTGGGTCCCTCACCTGGAGCCCCAGGCTTCCTGAGTCTGGACCCCTGGACTTCCAGTTCCGTCCAGCTGCCTTGCTAGCTGGCCTTTGCAGAGTCTGCAATAGCAACTGCTAGAGAATCAAAGACTCTCCTGTTGACAGTCTTTTTTGGGCAGCCAGGACCAGCTCCCCAATCCCAGGTCAGACATTTATGATGTGGAGCATCTGGACTCTGTGCCATTGGAAACCCACTATGGCTGCACCCTGCTGACATCCAGTCAAATGCCCCAGGTGTGGGGGATGCAGAGAGCTGGATAGTGCAAACTTTAACTCACTGGAAAATGCTGGAAGGTAGAGACCCAGGAGCCCTCAACTCAGAGGCAAAGGGGCTGACAGTACCGGGAAACTTGACTCTGTGCAGCTGGGATCAAAACTCATTTTCAGGTTGAAGGAACTGGAGGGAGAGGGAAGAAGACTTGTGATTAATTTTGAGATATACTTGTTGCCAGTCCTGCTCATTCCACTCCCCTGGCTCCAGTTCTCCAGTTCTAAGCCTAATATGACCTCTGACTGCTCCCCATGTGTTATCTCTGACACCCATTGGCGCCTAGAGGCCAGCTAAGCAAGACATGTTTGGAAGTATAGCTCTTACAGGTAGTTTGTCATACTTGTGATGAAGCCCTTGTGTGCCATGGACATGACATGGCCGGTCTAAGCCTGGGCCACACAAGGTTTTGCACTATCTAGTCTCTCTTTTGGAAACCTGTGGCCACCACATGAACTTGGGCTAACTTGCTGGATAATGAGAGTGCTACCTTCTGTAGTGAGCTCTCGCTGCATACAAGGCACCCCCTAAGCAGCATAAAACAATACACATTTGTTATCTCAGGTTTCTGTGGATCTGTAATCCATGCACAACTTAGGGTCCTTTCACTCAGAAACTCTCATAGGCTACAATCAAGGGGTTAGCTGGGGCTGTAGTCATAGTAAAATGACCCTGGGTTCCTTGCAGACTTGACCATGAAACTTCTCCATAGGGAGGGAGGAGAGGAAGGGAGAAGGAGAGAGACGGAAATCATAGTCTTTTGTGACCTCATCTCAGAGGTGATATCCCAGCACTTTCATTGTATTCTCTTTGGTAGGAGTGAGTTGGTCTTTAGGTCAAGTCCACACTCAGATTTGTTAAGAATTACCCTTAACAAACCATGAAGCTTCCTTGGACCCTCTGTCTTGGGGACCTCCATTTGTCTGACAGTGTAATTTTTGGTGCCTATATCAGGACTTGGCCCTTAATACTTACTGACAAGAACATTTTATCATGTGTTCATCAATGATGGTCTTGGTGGTCCCCCCAATTCCTTGTATGATCTTTACAAACCAATTCAGCCTCTTACTCCTCATGAAAGACAGCAGACCACATTGTGTCCAATTCTGTGTCTCCTGGCTCACCCAGAATCGTGCCTTCCATTTAGCAAGAGCTTTAGGAATGACATACCTTTGAGTTCATTCTCCATAGTACACAGGTGTGATTGTGAAACCATTTTACTTTGAGATCAGAGTACTATGTAGCTTTAAGCAACAATGCAGAGAGATCCTGTATATTTTTCACCTACTTTCCTTAGTAGTATCAACTTGTGTTACAATATTGCAACAGGAAATAATATCTATATAATCCACCAACATATGTATCTGATATAATCCACCAACATATGTATCTTACTCAGATTTCACAAGTTACACACCCACTTATTTGCATGTTTCTATAGTTAATGCTATGCAATTTTATAATGCATGGATTGTGTAAGCACCATAGTGAGAACACAACAATTCCATCAAAAGGATTCCTTGTGTTGCCTTTTTATAGTCAGTCACCTCTTGTCCCCATCTGCAAGAATATCCTAGCAATGGGTAATCTGTTTTCCATTTCCAATTTTGTCATTTCAAGAGAGTTATATAAATAGAATCATATGTATAGAATGTCTTGAGATTTGTCTTTTATTACTCAGCATAATTCCTTGGAGATACAACTAAGTTATTATATGTATCAATAGTTTGTTCTTTTCTTTTTTATTCTGAGTTAGTGGTATTATACTAACATCTGTTTAATCATTTACCTTTTAAAGGAAGTTTGGGTTGTTTCCAACACTAGACTATTATGAATGAAGCTGCTGTGAATATTCATGTATAGATTTTAGTGTGAACATAAGTTTTAAATTCTCTGGGATAAATGCCCAGGAGTGCAGTTGCTGGGTCAAATGATAAGCACATGTTTAGTTTTATAAGAAACTGCCATATTCTTTTCCAAAACAGTTCTACTATTTTATGTTCCCACTGGTATTGTATGAATGATATGGTTATTCCATATCCTCACCTCTACATCCTCACTTGATGTCATAATTTTTAAATTTAAGCCATTGATAGGTAAGTAGTGATAGGTCATTGTGGTTTTAATTTGCATTTTCCTACTAGCTAATGATGTTGAAGATCTTTTTATATTATTAGTTTCCCTTTAAGTGTCCTCTTTGGTGAAATGTTTGTTCATGGCCTTTTGCCAATTTTCTCATTGGATGCTTGTTCACTTACTGCAATTTTTTGAGAGATTTTTATATTTTTGTAGATACAAGTCATTTGTCAGCTACATTGCTTGCAAATATTTTCTTCCACTCCATAACTTGTCTTTGCACCCTTTTAACAGGGTCTTTTACAAAGCAGAGTTTTTAATTTTATGAAGTCCAATTAAGCAATCTCCCTTTCTTTAAAATATTTTAAATAAACTTCTAATTCTAAAGATTTTCTCCTGTCTTTTTTTTCTAAAAATTGTTATAATTGCATTTTTATACTTCTTATTTTAAGTCTATGAGCTTAAAATATAAAAATTGAGTTAATTTTTACATAAAATATGAGCCTTCAATAGAAGTTCATTTTGCTGTTGTTAATGGCTGTCCAGTTGCTCCAGTTATTGAATAGGTTATCCTTCCTTGATTTGCTTTTCCTTTTTTTCAGAAATCAGTGGGCACTTATCTGAGTATATTTTTGTGTTCTCAATACTGATTCACTGATTTATGTGTCTATTTACTTTGCCAAGACTACACTGTTTTGCTTACTATAACTATTGAGGCTAAATATTGGACAGGGTAATTTCTCTCACCTTAGCCTTTTTCAAGAGCTTTTAAGCTATTCTAGTTCCTGTGATGTTTCTTAAAAATTTTTAAATAACTTGTTTGAAAATCTTGCTGAAATTTGTATAGCAGTTATAATAAATATTTAGAACAATTTAGGGGGGACTGGTGTTTTAAAATCATTAGATTCGGCTCTCCTTGGTGGCACAGTGGGTTAAGGCACAGCACTGAGAAGCTAAAGCCACTTCAGCATGAGTTCATCCCCTCCTGCCCCAGAGGTGACCACATGGCGCAGCAGACCTTTCCTGACCCTCCCGCTGCTCCCCTCAGCAGTGTACTTTATCAGTGGGCCTGTTCTGCTCCCTACTCTGTCTCTGGTGAATCCTCCCACCTCCCCTGTACCTTTGGCCTGTACCCCAGATCTGTATGAATAAATAAATCTTAAAAAAAAAAAAAAGTACCATGAACATGGTTTATGTACCTCTCCATTTATTTAGGTCTTCTTCTATTTATTTTATCAGTGTTTTGTCACTTTCATCTATAGATTTATAGATTCTCTACTTATATTGTAAGATTTGCACCTAACAATTCTCTGGAACTATTGGAAAGTTTTTAAATTTCACTTTCCACATGTACATTGCCTGTACATTAAAATACAATTAACTGGCCTTCCCTGGTGGTGCAGCAGGTTAAATCACAGCACTAAAGAAGCTAAAAGCCACTTCAGCATGTGTTCGATTCCCCATCCTGGAAGTAATCCACATGGTATGGCAGACCTCTCCTGTCTCACCCACTGCTCCCCTCAGCAGTGTACTTTGTCAGTCAGCCTGTTTGCTCCCCACTCTGTTGCTGGTGAATCCTCTCACCGCCCCTGCACTTCTGGCCTGTACTTCAGCTCTGCATGCATAAATAAATAAATCTTAAAGAAAAATACAATTAACTTTTGTGAGCTGATCTTGTATCATGTGACCTTGCTGAAACTGACTTATTAGTTTTAGGTTCACTTTGTAGATTCCTGAAAATTTTCTACATAGACAATTATGCAATCTCTAAATTATTGATAATGATAAATTCTCTCATTTGCTTTCATCTGAGAAATCCTGTTTCTCCCTTTTATTTCTGAAGATATTTCAATATTTCACCAAATGGAGAATTCAAGTTCTTTTTTTTTTTTTAAAGATTCATTTACTTATGCATACAGAACTGGGGTATAGGCCAGATGTGCAGGGTGGGGGCGGGGGTGGAGGATTCACCAGAGACAGAGTGGGGAGCAAAACAGGCAGATTGACAAAGTACACTGCTGAGGGGAGCAGCGGGCAGGTCAGAAGTCTGCTGTACCATGTGGGTCACCTCCAGGGTAGGGATTGAACTCATGCTGAAGTGGCTTTAGCTTTTTAGTGCTGTGCTTTAACCCACTGTGCCACCAGGGAGGGCTGACAGTTCTTTTTACAATACTTGGAAAAGGTCAAACCCTTTCCTTCTGGTCTCCATAATTTCAGACAAGAAATCTGCTGTCATCCAAATTAATTTTCCCATACAAGTAACATGTTGTTCTCAAATGCTTCCAATATCTTTTCTTTGTCTTTATTTTTCAGATGTTTAATTATTATGTGGAATTCCTTTACATTTATCCTATTTGAGAATCATTCAGCTTTTTGAACCTGTAGCTTATGTCTTTCTCCGAATTTGGGGAGTTTCAGTCATTATTTCTTTGTATACTTTTTCAGTCCCATCTTTTCTTCTCTTTTGGAGACACATAGAATATGAATGTTACTTTTATTGCCTCAATGTCCTTGAAAATCTGGGTCTCCCCTTCCCCAATTTATTTTCTTTCTATTGTTCATATTGGAAAACTTCTCCTGACTTGTGCTCAGGTCTGATTCTATCTGTGGTCATTCCCACTCTACTATTGAGCACATCCAGCAAGCGCTTTTTGTTTTTGTTTTATTCATTTATTAGATTTCTATTTGATTTTTTTATAACTTCCTTTTTTTCTGAGAGTTTCTATTTTTCAATTGTTTTAAAAGAATACATAATTGCTTATTTAAACATTTTTATGATGACCCCTGTAAATTTTTGCTATTTCTAACCTCTGATTCATCTCTTTCTTTTTTTTAAACATTCTGTTTTTTTAAAAAAGATTT
Source organism: Condylura cristata (assembly GCF_000260355.1). NCBI lineage: Eukaryota > Metazoa > Chordata > Mammalia > Eulipotyphla > Talpidae > Condylura > Condylura cristata. Next base: position 1,269,031 of record NW_004567133.1, read on the forward strand.
ATTTTATTTATGCATACAGAACTGGGGTACAGGCCAGAGGTGCAGGGGCGGTGAGAGGATTCACCAGAGATAGAGTGGGGAGCAGAACAAGTAGTCTGATGAAGTTCACTGCTGAGGAAAGCAGCAGCTGGGTCAGGAGAGGTCTGCAACACCTTGTGGTCATCTCTGGGGCAGGGATCGAACTCATGCTGAAGTGGTTTAGTTTCTTAGTGCTGTGCTTTAACCCGCTGCACCACCAGGGAGGGCCCTGATTCATCTCTTTTTTATTGCTGTCTGTTAATTGTCTTTATCCATCCAAATTGTAATTGGTTCTTGATGTTAGGAGCAACTTTCTGGTCTACGCTAGACATTTTAGGTATTATATGATGAGACTGCATCTTATTTAATTTTTCTTTCTGAGCAGGCAGTGTCCCCATTGAGGGACTCACACTGATCATTGTGAGTGGGTGGGTCAGTTAGTTGTCACCTGGGCCCTAATGACACCTTTCAATGAAAGCAGGAAATCAACTTGCACCATCTTACTGTCTCTGAGCTCTGCTGCTAGGCTCCACCAGCACAGGGATTGGAGAGGTGGAGAGATAACATCCATGGTTTGTTATTGAAAAGCAGTGTACATAATCCCTGCTGATGCCAGAGCTGGGCAGAGGGAAACTTTTCCTCTACCTCTTTTTTTGTAATGGCTAGGAAATTTCTGTTGTAAGATGGAGGACTTGGGAGGAATGGGAATATTTCATTTGTCCTACTCTGGAAGTTCAGGTATGGTATCACCTATTTTCTATCTGCAAAATGGGTGTAATAATATCTTTCACCTATACTGAAAAACTGTTTTTGAAAATTAACTATGTTTGTCTATTTGAAACTACATTGGTGAATGTAATGCTAATGGAGACTTTTATTAAAATGATTGCTATTTCTGAAAATAGGGTCTGGTCAGATGTAGTTTGAGAAGAGACAGAATTTTGGTAGGACCACTGCATTTTTAACTGTCAATTTAATATTGGTGAAAACATACCTGACAGGCAGAGACAGCCTTCTATTAGCTATTTCTCCTGTTTCCTTTGAACCTTTTGAGACTTTCTCTTGACACGCAATATCCCTGGAAAAATCTAGAGGAAAAACGAAGACCAGGGTCATAGCAAAGAGAGGGTTGTAAAGTAGCTTTAAAGAGCCTAATAAACCAGGATAATGGAATGCAGTAAGGATGCAGCTGTACAGGAGGGGGGGGGGTGTCTTAAGCACCTTTTCCAGGGAAATAGTTACAAAAGGGAAATAATACTAGACTCAGGAGGGGAGAAAAAAAGCCATAAAGGGAGCCCATCATATATAGGGCTAGCCATTCAGAACGGTCAGTCTCTGCCTTCCTTTAGGCACCATAGGTAAGACTACCCATTTGAATTATCCCAACATTACCACTCAGGATGACCAGGGTCCCCTGTGTTTATGGTCTCCTGTTTAGGAAGGCAAAGGGATTGGGATCTCCTGTGTTTTAGCCCCAGCTTTTTTTGAGTCATGTATATGATCTTGGGTAAACTCCTTATTCCCTCTCAGCTTCAGTTTTTCCTGCTATAAGATGAAATTGGTAATGATTCCAATCCCACCAGGCTATCTGAGGACAAAGATGAGAGAGAGTGTGGATCATTCAGCCTGCCTAGAATAGGCAGTCAAAGTAGAAGGTGGTTCCCTTCCTGGCTCCTGGCTCAGGAATTCTGATCTCTGTCTAGACTGGGTTCATGTTGTTGGAGGCATGCTCAGCCATCATTTCCTGCATTTGGTGGCCCAAGTGGGAAAAGCAAAGCAAGGTGACCATATCCTAATCACTTCTCCAAAATACTCAACATTTGGGCCTGCTGGTTTCCTTCTTCCCTGACCAAGGGGGTCTCCACTGAACTCATTATGTGGGGGGAGCTTTGGAGGCCTGGTCCATGAGGCTGCCAGTGAGGCTGCCTCGACACAGTGGGGTCCTAGAGCAAATCAATGGCTAGTGCCATTTCTACTTCCCTCCCCTGTGTCTAAAAGAAGTTTAATTACCATATTAAAGATGTTTAATTACCATTGTAAAGAAGTTTAATTACCCTATTAAACTATGAGTTCTGAAGATGGAGGCTGCTCTGTCCTGTATATGATTGAGGTATCCCATTCAAAGCTGTTAGAAACCAGCTCTTACCAATTCAGGAAAGTCAAGTGTTAAATTTCCTAGAACTTTTATGCACTGGCTGTTAAACACAGAGATTATTAAAAATTATGTTATAAAAATGTAAATATATTATTAAAGAAGATAATAAATACTCAAAATTTAGTACTTCCTTGTTAGTTTAGTATTATCTCTGTTCTTGAAATTATTTGGTGGATACACTGTGCTACTGTGATGCCATGTTGGTAGCTTGACCACAGTGAGACTATTTACACCACAGGAATCAGCAAATACTAAAACCAGAGCTTGATTTATTGCTTGCTTAATGATCTAGATGTAAGAAAGTGTTGGAGAAAATGTTAATAATATAAGTTAAACTTAAGAATATGTCATGTTAAATTGTAAATAACACAAAGGGTTAAACAGTCTTCCAAAAATTAGTAACTATAAATAAATTCAGCAAAAATATCCCTCATATCATTAATGAAGGAGTGTAGTTTTGGCACATACTTTTGCCACTTTGCTTTTGTCTTAATTGTAAACATAAGAAAATACTAAGTACCCTGCAGGATGAAACTATTCTCATAGAACCAGTTGTTAAACTACCAACACAGTCCCTCCCCCCACCATGACTAAAATAGTTGTTGGATGACTGAAATCAGTGAAAACAAATAGCAAGGGACATGGGGACTGTCTTACCTTTTGCCTTGGTCATGGTGACTCTGCAGGATTTGAGTGCTGTTTCCCTCCCACCCTCACTCAGTGCTCCTTTGCCTTTGTTCATCTGTGTTCTGGCAAAGCTCTAATGTGCACCCAAAGTCTGGGTGGAAGGGAAAGGGTGTTGCTGGAGGAGAGGAGCCCTACATTTCTAAAAGACCCCCCTGAACCCCCCCGGCGTGATGTTAGTTAGAGATGGTCATGAATCACACCTCAGTGGTAAAGTTCTTGGTGTACATACCCTTCTAATGAGCTGGAATGTGACCTTTGACCTCCCCATGTCCTTTCTTGGAGTGCTGGCTCCTTGGCAGTCACATAACTCACTTTCATGCAGCTTTCAGGTCTCTGTTTAAATATGCCCTTTCAAAATAAAGTCCTTGATCACTCATTTTAACATACCGCCCATCTCAGTCCTCCACCTAATGCAAACTGATGTTTTCTATTTACTCATTGTCAGATCCTCTCACTAGAATGTAAACTCCGTGGGAGCTCTCCTGCCCCCTCTGTAACTTTAGAATAATAGGTGTTCAATAAATATTTGTTGAACAATGGTGATAACGTTAACGGTGGTAAGAATCAGTGCTGAAAGTGATGCTTGGTCGTGGGATGGGGAGAGTTATAGTCAACTGCATGTAAATGAGTAGTTTTCCTAAATAATAGACAGGAGAACCCTCTATTCAATCATTTTGATTACTCCACCATCATGGCCCAAATGTGCACCTCAGCATTTCCCTATTTGCTTCCTCCAGGGAAGGCTTTTCCAGTGTGTGGGTGGAGGTACAAGGGACTGAGCTAGAGTGATGCACAAGGGCTGGAGGGGTGCCAGCTCTTTTAGTGGTTCCTCTCAGGTTGGGCATTGGCATCGGGCTCAGTTATATAGTCCCAGAAGCATATTTTGGCCAGTCTTGTGCCCTCACATGTTACTTGGTTGTGTTTTTCTCTATGACATTTAGTTGGGCAGTGGATTATCTTGCTCTCCACCACTGACCCAGCCAAGAGTTTTCTGGAGCTCTTTGATTTTAAGGGGAAGATGACATTTCTGAAGTGCCCTGAGTCCTATGTGGCCAATGTTGACATTAAATCAACATGTGGAGTATCCAGTGTCACTTGTATCCTTTTAGAACCAGTGTCTTGACTAATACCAGCATATACCACATATTGAATAAAATACCCTCCTTATGTGCCAAGTGTATGTTTCATCTCATTTAACTCCCCCCAAATCCTACAGAATCATGTTATCCCATTTCACAGATGAGGCATTTGGAGCTCAGAGAAGCTAAGTCTCTTGTCCAGGAAGTAGGATTAATCATTAAAACACGGGTCACAAATTCAACCAGCCGGAATGGGGGTCTGAAAATTTCACAAAGGGCCACATCATAGATATTTGGGTTTTGTGGGCCAGATGGTCTCTGTGCAGCTAGCCGGGTCTGCCACTGAAGTGTGAAAGCAACTACAATCTATAGACAATTGAGCAAGGCTGGTTCAAATAAAACAAGGAAAACAGGTGTTGGGTCAGATTGGGCAGAGTGTGATGACCTCTCACCTACACAGGCTATTAAAATTAAAGACTAAAACAGACCAGGTTAAAAAATAAAAACAAAAACCTAGTATGTTCCTTTGCTCTGATTTCTCTTTTTCCTAATTTGGACAGAGACCTGAGGACACAGAACCAGTGCATGAGGCACAGCCACTTTGATTGTACCAGGCCAGAAAGGTGGGTGGGAGGCAGTGCCCCAGCTGGTGGGTGAGCAGTAGCCCCCAACTATGGCCAGTGGCTGAGTGGCTGCTCCAGACATGTCTTCAGTGACCAGCTCCAAGGGAAGTCACAAATCTAGATTCGTGTGTGTGTGTGCGTGTGTGTGAGTATGTGTGTGGGGGTGGGGCCGGGAGGGGGCATCTCCTTTCCTTAATGTTGGCTCAGTGCAGTCAAACAAAACCCGAAGTCCTGTGCAGACCAAGTAGATGTCTGAGCATTGACTCTGGCCCACAGGCTGCTGCTTACAACTTTTGCGCTCCACAAACTTCCCAACAACACTGCCATCATCAAATAATAATCCATCTGTTTCCCATATTTTATTTATCAAAGACCTCAGTAACTGTCAAGCAGAACTTCTTATCAGTAGGAACTGACCAGCAGACAAGTGTTAACTCCCAAGCCCATTATAAATCCTGGTTCCCCAGCAAACTCTGACATTTTAATTAGGTGGAATGTTCTTATCAGCAGTTGATCCTAAACATGACATGTTACGATGTTTGTGAACCCCTAATGGGGAAGCTCTGATTTGGTCTCTCCCGGCCCCCTCATTCACAGGGCCCATCCTCATTATTTTACTGTGGCAGCCACTATTATGTTATTCAACACATCACCACCATCAGAGTGAGCACAACCTCCTAAAAATGCATTCAGGGTATATGTGGGATTCTGAGTTGCTAAAACTAAAAAAAAAAAAAAAAAAAAAACAAAGGGGTCTGTTTGCTGCAGCACCAGCATAAAAACAAAACTTTTCTTCCTTTACACTAAACAAAGAAGCATTCCAAACCAAGCTAGGAGGCAGGCAGCTTTCCTCTCCCTGGACTCCCGGGGAATGTGCGGCATTGACAGTGGGGACTGTGCCACACCAGCTTTCATTTATCCTCAAGTACCAAGTGACCATGGAGAAGGATGAAAGAAGTCACGTCCCCACAGAGTGGATGAAATTAGCAAGTTTTGCAACTGGGGTTGGATTGACACTTGCTTCCAAAGAACAGTCCATATTTAGCTGAGATTTGCTGGCTTTCTAGAAGTCTGCTGGAGAGATTTGAGTGGAAATATCAATCACTGCTTGCCCCAGCAATGCCTCCCTGCTGCCCTAGTGTCTAAACAACTGTGTTTATCATCTTGTGACCTCACCTGGTCCAGCAGACTGGATTAGAGGTGAGGACGTGACCTAGGGCAGTTAATCTAGAGGGCGCCAGCTCCTGCCGAGATGCATAATTAGTTGCAAGGAGCCAATCAGACTCCCTACAACAGGAAACAAAGGGAAGTGACCAGCTCACCTGGGTTCCTGCTGCAGGACCATGTGAGTGGGCTGTCTAGCGCCACTTTCAGGCTGAAGTGATGGAACAGAAAGAACAGGAAGAAGTGGAGTCCCTGTGAGGTAGGAAGGAGAGGAGGGTGGAGCCACCAGAAAGATGGAGATGCTGGAGGAGAACAATAGGGGGCCTAGTTCTCATGGAACTCCTCCGTGGAGACTGGGGAGAGAGGTGCCCCACTTCTTACAGATCGAGGAAGGGGAAGACTCAAGTCTACTAGAGAATGTCAGCTCTTGACTTACCCCTATGAGGTTTCCCCTGTCCAATAAAAAACAATCTGGATTAGAAAGGAGAGGCCTTATTTGAAAGTGTCTTTGTGAGAGAGAAGGTGAGAGAGGGGTGCCTGAAATTAGGGTGCATGTCCATAGACCTGTAAGTTTCCCTAGCTTGGGCCAAAGGGTTTTTCTTTTCTTTTCTTTTCTTTTTTTAAGATTTATTTATTTGTGCATACAGAACTGGGGTACAGGCCAGAGGCTCAGGTGCGGTGAGAAGCTTCACCAGAGACAGAGCGGGGAGCAGAACAGGCAGATCGACGAAGTACACTGCTGAGGGGAGCAGCGGGCGGGCCAGGAGAGGTCTGCCACGCCATGTGGTCACCTTCAGGGCAGGTGGGAATTGAACTCATGCAGAAGCGGCTTTAGCTTCTCAGTGCTGTGCTTTAACCCACTGTGCCACTAGGGAGGGCTCAAAGGTTTTTTTCTTTTACGAGGAGGAATAAGCCCAGCTAGAAAGAACTGGGTGTGTGCAAGTAGTTTGAAGGGGAGGGAATGGAGTTGATGGATGGCAGATCAGAGGGTGGTCAGTAGTGCAGGCAGCCCTCATTCCTAGGGAGGGTGAGGGTCAGGGATCTGGGGGAAGGAGAGAAGCTTATCCCAGGGTTGATTAACAAGCCATTGTTCCAGTTGATCAGTGGGGACAAGCAGACCAGTTAATGGTTTGTGAAACAAAGAATAGAGGTTTGGGCTTCAGTATCTGACCTTGTCTTAGGTAAACAGGCAGTAGCATTCTTCAGTCTTATCTGGGTCTTATGGTATCTGTTTGCAGATAGCTGATTCTAGAGCACAAAAGGCAGAGGGCTTCTTAACAAGCTGTCTTCTAATAGCACAGGACTCAGGTAAAATTCAACATTGTCATCCCCTGAGGGTCACCTAAAATACTACATGGCTTATGGATATTTTTAGAATACTATCATTTTTGCCTGGAGCCTTGTGATGGATTCTCTGGGCCTTCCCCTTCCAGAACCTTCCCTCCCCATTCAAACTAGCTGGTCTCTAAAATTCTGGGAAGTTTTGGCAGTGGAGAGGAAGGGCTGAGCAAAGGGCTTCCCTGAGTTTGAAGGAGGTCCCTGCTGAAGTCTGTCTTTGACCTCATCTCAGGCCCCCTTTTAAGAAGGTTCCTGCCATACCCCAATCCATGGTTCCTTCTCCTTTCTTACCCTCTCCCACTCCTAGTCCCCAACTAACTCACCCCCCCCCCCAACAGCAGATTCTGATGCTACCTACCAGGTTTTGTTGCAAAACCCAAACATTTCTTGAGTACAAATCTGCTCAGAGTTGAGTTGCCATAAAGGTGGAGAGCGCAAGCCTATTTCCATAGGACAATAAAAATAATGTACATTGTCATCAGTATTGTGATAAATATAGCTATTCAAAGTTCCTAGGCAACTATATGCCAGGGACGGCTGGACACGCAGCTGAACTGACCCAGCAGATCCATGAAACAAGCCTATGGAGGTAGATAGCCTGTGATTCCCATTTTACAGATGAAGAACTGAAGCACCAAGCAGTTGTCACCCACCTGGAATCTCAATCCAAACAGCCAGTCCCTATGGCTGAACTTTTACCACCACGGACCAGAGTCTCTCAGGGCTTGTTAAAACAGCACTATCTTTTTTTTTTTTTCTCCATGATGATTATTTTCCACTTCTTGGCAGTGGGAGAGGAAGAGGGATACCTGTTGTGAGGTTAGGACTGTGTTTGCTGTGCAGGCAGGTGGGCATGTCTGTTTCCTAAAAACTGGCTATTGGCAGAAGCTGCTGGTTACCTAGCGTATTGTTTCTCTCACCAGTATTGGAAGCATAGGTGTTTTTCCTTCTAAAAGGTTTTCAGATAGAGTAAATGAACTTGAGATTTCATTAAGATAGCTATTGTGTAAGAAAACTGGGCAGTCTGGCTGAACAGGTTTTGGTTTTGTTTCATTTTGTTTTTTAAGGAGTACCTATTTTTTTGAAAATAAGATTACTATCAGTTTGGCTACTTGCACTATGCAGACAATTCACTTTCACCTCTCTCTTAAACCTGGCTGGGGGCAGGTTTCTCTGCCACCTCCCTGTGCCCTGATTTGGGAGTTTACCCTGGAGATGGAGCAGTGCCAGCGTGAGAACAGCACGCAACCACGTCTACCTGTCGATAGCTGAGTTTTACTATGTGCTTGAGCACTGGCTGAAGCCCTTAACATACATCATCTCTAATTCTCATGATAACCCTGGAGGCATGTTATAATTAAAAACTCAGACATTGGAGTCATCCCGAAATTGGTTTAAATCTCCTCTCTGCCGCTTAATCTGCGTGTGGCCTTTAGCTACAGCCTGCTCTGTGAGTTTTGGTTTCCTCATCTAAAAGTGAGCACATAATAGCATCTGCCTAATAAGGCTCTTGTGAGAATTAGCAAAGTTCTGCATATAAAATAACGACCAAATCAATATTGTTTTAAAATATGCATTATGGGGTCCCAGAGCCTGAACTGACACCCCGTTGTGACTGCCACATTTGGGGGTCTCTGAGGACCAGGTTTGTGTCTGAATGTAATAAAGACAGCTGATGAGGATGGGGGGTCACCATTTTATTATCAAAACCCATTTTTTTCTCATACCTTGGCTTTCTCTATTTTTATGCAGGTGAAGCAGAGGGCAGGCTAAAAATTCACTCAAGCCCTCAGAGGTGACACTGCCACCCCAGCCAGTGCATGTCAGAAATAAAAGGTCTTCCTGGGATGGTGTAGGACCCCTGCCCCAGGGATGATGATATGATGATGATGATGATGATGATGCTGAGGGCAGTGACTACCGGAGTCAGAATGATGCAGTGGTTGAGAGACAGTCAGCCCCAATCCCCATGTTGGAAACCTAGCTTGCTATAGAGTCCACGTGCAAGTTCCTTAAGCTCTCAGAACAGAAGTTCCTCCCCCTCCACAAAATGGCAACTATACAGAATCTACCTGAAAGAGGTGATGTGAGGATGGAATGAAGTAATGCTTGCTTATAAGGTACCTTCAAGAACAAAGGCCATGAAAAAATTTAGCCATTACATGGAAAGATGAGTCCCTTTTGGCTCCCTAGGCTCACAGTGTTGGGGGTGGGTAGAGGGTACTGGTGGGGGATGGGTGAAAGGGAGGCTCATTCTGAGGCAATAGAGTAATACTGTCCCATCTGCAAACATGCCAGCATGGTGTGGGGTGATCATGGCCTCTCTGCTCCCCCTTTCAGAAGCAGGTCTGTAAATGAAGATTTGGCAGGTACCACAGAAAATCAGGTAATTCCAATACCCTGCTTCTTGCCCTCCGCTCTTCACCTGCCCTCTGTGCATACTTGTGCCCTTTCTGAATTGTATGAATTAGATGTGCTGGGGAGAAAGCCAAGTTCTTAGCCAGGACATTGGCCTCTCCTCTCCACATACATGTTCTTAAAGGGTGGGAGTTGTTCCCTCAGACATCCTGCACCATCTTTTTTTCCCTTCAGTTGCTTAGGAATGAAATCACCCAAGATATAAATAAAATGTTCTAAATAAAGCTCTGCTCGACTGCAGCAAAAGACATATCTGTGTATGTATGTGACTGTCAGCCAAAATAAATTAACCTCCAATGGAAGTCATTTTCATGTAATTAATTATTTGTATTTCGGCTGAGAGAGACAGGTGCCGCATGGTGTACTTTGCCTGGACTTCTCAATGAACTTCTTAAGAAAGATACATTTAGAACATGCCAATGACCGGTGCATGGCTATACCTTTTGTTCTGATACTGTTTCTTGATTTGAAACTTTTAATTCTCAATTATTGCAAGCTGAACTCACAAAAACTGACATCAAAGGCATTTTGAAATACAGGAGGTGCATTATATGCTAATTAAGTTGCAGGAATGCTGCATCTTGCATTAGTTGATGTTTTCCATCTCTAGTTGGAAAAGGGGGTGAGGTTCTTTGGGGTTTTATAGCAAAACCACTTATGATGTGGTAAGGCTGCTATTAGCAAGAGTTCTGTCTGTGTCTTGGAAGTGAAAGTCCTGGCATGTTAAAATATCTGGACAGAGTGGGAAAATAGCAGGGAGGATGAGAAGCCCAGGTGTACCAGTGGCGTCCTTTGCCTGGGCTTCCCAATGTACTTCTTAAGAAAGAGACACTTAAAACGTGGCAGTGACTGGTGCGTGACATGCCTTTTGCAACCTGTTGAATGACATTGTCCAAATAAGGAGTGTTTGGGGAGTCTCCACTGGGGTGTCTTAGTTCCCTTTTCTTAGCCAGGTGAGGATGACCAGGAGTACAGCCTCGAGCAGGTACAACAGTGACTACAGTGGGTGACAGAATCAGACCAAGCAACTCCAACAGATAGTAATGATGGGTTCAATGAACAGGTTTTTCCAAAATACATCTAAATTCTTATACAGTGGGTAAGGGGACCAAAAAGTCATAGGGTACAAAGAATTAATGTAAAAGCAATTGTGTAATTTTAACTTTTCTGGGTCATTTGGTTTTAATTGTGCCTCTTATTTATAAGTGACATTTAACTATATTGTAAATCCAAGTTGATTTTTAAATGGTGATTTTTAACTTAATCCCATTTGTGTGATTATTGGTATATTCTGTCACTTTCTTATTTCTATTTGTTACATTCCTCCACAATTCCTTTCCTTATTATGTGGATTGATAACCTTTTATTATTCTTTTATTTTGCCTATTGTGTTGGAAATGATAGCTGTTCTTTCCTTGTACTCAGGTATTTTTAAAAACACATATACTTCATATTTTTTTTTTAAAAATCTAACATTATACAGTATGTCTATTCTTCTCTCAAACAAGAAAAAGGCCTTAGCAAATGCTACTTTTTCCCTCCTACTTTCAATAATACTCTTCTGTGGAGGTCCACATGTATATTGTATAAGCACAAAAATAGCTTTACTTAAACTCCATGATTAATAAGATTTATCAACCTATTTAATGGTGTATTTGCTAACTCTTGCTTCCTGTGTCCCACTCCTTCACCAGAGTGCACTTTTTTTTATGCTGAAGTACATCCTTTAGTAGCTTTCTTGTTAGAGGGGTTGGGACCATCTGTGGAAATAAATTCTCTCCATCTTTTTATGTGTTAAAGCATTATTATTTTGCCCTCACTCCTGAGTGATAGCTTATCTGGGATTGACAATTGTTCTTCCTCAGCAGTTTTATGTTTTCTGGCATTTAATGCTGTTGATGAGATATCTGCCTAATTGTCTTTGCTTTATGGGTAATCAATGTCTTCTCCTTGGCAGCTATGACTATTTCTCTGTTTATCTTTAATACTCTGTAGTTTCACTAAAATTGCCTATGTGTGAATTTATTTGTATTTATCCTGTTCTGTACAAAGTGTTAAATTTCTAATTAAGGATCCAGTATCTTTTGTAACAACAGCAACAACAAAAAACTTGAGCAAATAGAAAGGCATCCCTTGTTCATGTGCAAGATGGCTCAACATCAAGAAGATGTCAGTTCTCCACAAAAATGACAAATGCTTTGTTGGAGCTAAACAAGAAGTTGATATAAATGTTCAAATAGAAGATAAACATACAACACATGCACAAAAAGTTCAATACAGTCTAATTCCACTTCTAGATACTAAAACATATGGTCTTTATAATTAAAAGCTTGATATTGTTGCATACATGGACAGAAAGATCAATAGAAAATCCAGGAATAGACCCAAGAACTTATGAAAATTTAGTATGTGATAAATATGACATCTCAAATCACTGGAGAAAAGGTAGACTTCTAAGTAAATGGATTTATGATGGCTATTTGGACATAGATAATATTGAATTCATTCCTCATACCAAAAACCAGAATAAACTCAAAATGGATTAGAAATCTAAAGTAAATAATAAAAATGCACAGTGCTTTAAAAATTATAAATGAATTCCTTTACAGTCTAGATATAGAAAAATTTCTAACAATGATGAAAAGTCCAGATGCAACAAGTAAAAAGACCAATAATTTTGATTGCATGAAAAAGTATACCTTTTTATGATTAAAATCTTAATGTAAGCAAAGTGAAAAAATAAATGACAAATGGAAAGCCAGAAAACAGAAGTATAAACTATATTCCAAGTAAAGGGCTAATATATCTAATATTTTGAAAGCTTTTTAAAGAGGAGACATGAAAGACCACAAACTTGATTGAAAAATGAGGAAAGACATAGCCATACAGTTCATAAAAATCAATATAAAAACAGCCATTTCAAACCTATAAAAAGATATTCAAATTTACTCTTAATAAGAAAATAGAAATTAAAACTATACCAAAGTACCATTTCTTATTTTCCATTTTGGCAAAGATTCAAGACTGAAAAATACTCTGTTGGGGAAGATGCAGTGACTTGCAGCCTGGCTAAGCTCTCAGACAGGAATTCAACAATATCCTACCACCTATAAAGCCTTTGCTGTTATCTACCAACCCCACCGCTAGGAATTCACCTTGAAGACTCCCCTCCACAAATACAAATCAAATGGCTACAGCCTTGTTTCTAGTAGCAAAATATTGGAGAGGACTTAAACACACATTTGTAGGATATATCTAAATTATGATACATCTATGCAATCCATGACTATGCAGTTGGAAAAACAATGAGATCCCTAAGAAGTGATAGAGGGATTTCTAGGATATATTGTGAAGTGATAAAAGCAAAATGCACAAGAGTATTATACTGTAATATATAAAATTTATATATGTGTATGCTTCATTTATTTTTTTAAACGAAGGGAGGAAAAGTAAACCAGAAACTAATGAAAGCAATTACTTACGGGATCAAGGGTACTGGGGGTGGAATGATAGGAAATGAGAGTTCTCTGATTACAAATTTTTATTGTTGGGTTAATACCACGTTTGTAATCTTTGTATTTGTAAATAGCTCTGCTATTTATACACTTACACTTAAACTTATTCACTTATACATAAGCTACAACCCCCAAGGCATTGTTGTTAACATTTGAAAGTTGCCTATCAGATCAGTGAGGAATCAAGAAAATATTACTTTATATTGTCTTCACCTGTTCCTTCTCTAATGCTCTTCCTTTCCTTCATATGTTTTTTCTGATTTTCCTGGTATTCCAACTTTGTGTATATTATACCACTTGCAATTACCACATAGAGCTTGGGCATTTCCTCCCTCTCTCCCTCCTTCTCTTCCTCCCGTCCTCCCTCTTTTCCTCCCCCCCTTCTCTCCTCAACTCTTTCTGCCCTCCTTCCTCTCTTCCCTCCCTCCCTCCCTCCCTCCCTCTCCTCCTCTTCATTCTCTTTGAATCTTAGTTTAGGAAGTTTCTGTTGACATTTTGCAAGCTCACGGATTCTTTCCTGGACCACATCCTGTCTACTCACGAGCCCATCAAAAGCATTCTTCATTTTTGTAGCAGTGTTTTTGGTTTCTAGCATTTCTTTTGGACTCATTGCTAGCACTTTCTTCTCTGCTTACATTACCCATCTGTTACTGCACGTTGTCCACTTTTTTTCATTAGAGCCTTAGCACATCACGGTTATTTTATGTTCGTAGCCCCATGATTTTGGGGTCTGTATTACCTGATTCTGCTTCTAATGCTTGCTTTGCCCTGTTAGAGACAGGTATCCTTCACTACTGAGTGGGTGTGCCTTCAGCACCCCCCCCCCAAGGCCCCACTGATGTCCTCCAGGCCGATAGGTGCATGGGTGCTTCCTTGCTTTTTTCCATGTGGAAATAGTTTTGCTGTTACATGTTGGTGATGAATGTGGTGGTTCTCCATTTTGCTTTTCTGCTACCACTCCAGAGGCAAGGTGGCTGAGCATGATAGGGGGATGTCCAGGCTCCCCAACTGGTCACTGACACTGTTGGCTGGGGCCTCATTACCAACCAGTGGGGTGAAAGTTCTGATTTTTATTATGCATCTGTTGGTGAGAATGCGGGTGTGAATGTCATGTCTCCTGTGGTATTTGCCTGCTGTGCGGAGCTTCTTGCCTAAAAGTTTTTGGTTTTGCTAGGCTGCCTTTTGCTGGCTTTTCAGCTAGAGAAAACAGACCTTCCTTGGGACTTTTTCCCTTTATTGTCTGTGCCTGTAGGTGTCTCCAAGTTGCAAGTCTTTCCAGGGCCCCATTTGGGATATCAGAAACAAGAAGAAAATTCAAAGAACGGAGTACTGTGTCGGTTTTTGCTCTGAGGTCCTTAGAAGGTTCGCTTTCTTCTCTTCACCTCCTAGGATCTTTTTGTTCTCGTTACATATGTAATATCCTGGGTCTTTAGGGGAAAGTACATCGACTCCATCTTTCTGCAAGTGAAAGTTTATTGATCAAGGATTTTTAAATTTATTTAAATTTTTCCTTTTTCTTCTATAAAATGTGCTTTGGAATTTGTTTGAAAGTTCATGTTGAGTAGAAATGTGTGTGAAATCACCTTCCTTTGACCAGCAATTTGCAGTGATGTCCCTGTACCCCACTGGTGGCCTGAGTAACACAGGCATACATGCTTATATCATAGGGACATCAATCAACAGGTGTGATTTGACACCAGGTGAGTTTCACAGGCATCTTCGTTCATCCCTGCACCTCAGGCAGTATCCTGGGCCAGCACTACAATGGCTTAGCCCCTGCTGATGGGTGGGGAAGTATCCCCCAGACTGAACCCAGTTGCACGGACACCATCCTTTGTCCTCTCTACCTTTGGTATTTGACCTCGGAAGAATCTACAATATTTCCCAAGGGCTTTTAAGTCCTAATTTTTTTTAAACATGTACTTATTTATGCATACAGGGCTGGGGTACAGGCCAGAGGTTCAGGGGTGGTGAGAGGATTCACCAGAGACAGAGTGGGGAGCAGAACAGGCAGATCGATGAAGTACACTGCTGAGGGGAGCAGTGGGCGGGTCAGGAGAGGTCTACTGCGCCATGTGGTCACCTCTGGGGCAGGGGTTTGGGGGGGATTGAACACATGCAGAAGTGGCTTTAGCTTCTCAGTGCTGTGCTTTAACCCACTGCACCACCAGGGAGGGCCCTACGTCTTAAATATTTTTTATACTCTTTCCTTACTTCTATGTTTTCAGATATAGACCAGGAAGCATTGTATGGACTCATGTTGTCATTTGTATGGGAAGTAACCTCTTCCTGCCTAGAGCTTTGAGAAAGGCAACTCAGTTTCATGAAGCCTGGCATTTCAGTTGCCATCTTAATTAGCTTGCCGTTGGACATTTGCTTGATAACTGTAGTAAGACTGGAGAGTAATCACAATCCTTTTGGGAGATTATTGACTTATACTTCAGAATTTTCATTCAAAAATCTTAGCTTGCAAAATCACATATTTCTGGCATGTATTAACTTGAGTAACAAAGGTAAAGAGGCTACCTAGAATCTCTGAATGTCATTGAACTTCCTGCTCTCATGTACAATTATGGTATTTTTGTAAAATTACAAAAATAGTAAGAGGAGGTGGTATTTCTCTCTTGAGGGTGATTTTTTTTCCCCAGCACAAACTCGGGACTGTGATCCTCAAGCCAGCAGGGCTTCTGCTCCCCGCTCCTCCTGGTGGCGTTCACATTCAGGTCAGGTGATCCGCCAAAATACGTTTAGACGAAAATAGCAATTTTGCTCACCCCCAATCCACTTTCTTTTCTGTCCCCCATCACCACTCCAATTTGGCCATAATTGTATCTTTCCCATAACAACAGCCAAATAACTGGATCTTTGTGGAGGGCTTATAACAGCGTTGTCCACAGAGCGGCTGGCAGGCTGCACAGACCCCGCACAGCAGCACCTCACAAAAGATACAACCATGGCACAAATGTTTCTTGGCAGCTTCAAATCAAACGTGCAGCTGATTGCTGCCGCTGTGCTCCTGAAAGGAGCTCAGCACCCTGTATTTCTCCTCCATCCCTCATATACGCTCAGTCTCAGATGGCTGTTCCCTTGTAGCCTGCCTGGGATATTAAAAAATGCGCACCGAGAGAAACATACAACAAAAACTCCTCTGCATATATTTCATCAAATTGCAGCAAAATGCAAAGAATGACATTCCTGACGTGGTCTCAGCATTGTGCTGAGGTGAGGCAGTAGCGCCACACCAGCTCCAAGGCTTGCAGCCCCTTTGTGGGATAGTTCTCCCTCTCTCGCCTCTCTCTGTCTCCAGCTCTCTGTCTCCTTATAGAAATATAAACACATAAGTAATTGTGTATGTAGGTATGTATGTATATATTTTATTCCCTCTCTTTGCTAAACTACAGTATGGTTTCAGGGAGCAAGTTTGTTTTTCAGGAACCAAGCGCTGGCTGGATGGGAAGCTTCTTTTGTTACTACTGCCAGCAAGGTGTCAGGCTAAGTTAGATGTGTCCCTACCAACAGCTATTTTGATCTCCCAGTAATAAATGAGCCAGTTGCTGTGGGTAAACCTGGCACTGAATCCTACGTTCTGTCTGAATACAGGACAGGGACTTTGCAAATTGACAGCTTGCATACCTTGCTGGTGTGTAGCTGACACATAGATTGGCTTTAGTCAGAATCTGGGAGTCGGGAGGGCAGGAGAAGAGGATGACTGGAGCAAAGAATTTTGAGTCCTATTCATCTTCAAATGCAGACTCCAGGGGTTGGTTATCACTGCAGTGTCACAGCTGGGCCACAGGTATAAAAGTCATCAGATGGAACTGTGAGCAGGGCCCCGGCTCTCCCTTCTGTGAAAGAGGTCATGGGTGCCAACCACACTGGTGTGCCTGGGAGGTGGTGCCCTGGGCCTTGGGAGTAATTTTCTCCTAGAACAGGTGAGCACTGACAACTGCAGGTCTCCATTTGGACCTCTTAGAAAAGCTTTCAAATGTGGCACTTTTAACCTGACCAGGGTAATGCCAATATTTTTCATTTGTATTTGTCTAATTTTCTGAGCAAATTCTTGTGTCTTACTAATGACTTGATCTATCCACACATGAGAATACGCTCTGATGTTTGACTATGTGGAGTCTGGGTCACATACCAGCTGCACTGGTGCACCTGGAACTTGAGAGAAATGCAGATCTCTGCTCCCACCCCAACCTCTGGGGTTAGAGTCTGTACTTCAACAAGATACCTAGGGGGTTCAGGGTACAGTGGGGGTTGGGAAGTGCTGTTCTAGGTTCATCCTGGCTCAACCTTTTTCAGATTGCTCCTGTATTTGCATTTCCTCAGCTGGGATGGATTTGTCTATCATCGTGTATAAGATGTACTATGAAATTTTAGTTTGAAATCTCATTTTGAATCAGTGTGTGTGCATGGAGGGATGTATGTGTGTGCGCCATATACATATGAATATATGTCTGTGCATGTGTGGGCACACCTGTGCATAGTGTTCCGTTTTCTCTTGAGGCCCTAATGAGTTCCGATGAGAAGATCAAGAAGTCACAGTCAAGGCTGTCTCAGTGTGGCCCCTCATTCCTGAACTGACCAGGTGTGTAGCCCTGGACACACAACCTCATATCTTTTTGTTTTTTAATTTTTTTAAAGATTTATTTATTTATGCATACAGAACTGGGGTACAAGCTAAAAGTGCAAGGGCAGTGAGAGGATTCACTAGAGACAGAGTGGGGAGCAGAACAAACTGACTGGCGAAGCACACTACTGAGGGGAGCAGTGGGTGGGCCTGGAGAAGAGAGGTTGCCTGGCGCCATGTGGGTCACTTCCAGGGCGGGGATCGAACTCATGCTGAAGCTGCAGCCTTTCAGTGCTGTGCTCTAACCCACTGCACCACCAGGGAGGGTCCCACAACCTCATATCTATGAGCTTCAGTTTGCTCATCTGTTTAGTGGGGATAATGATACCAACTTGACTTAGTTGTTATGATGATTAAAAATAATGTACATAAAGTCCCTGGCTTAGTATTTAACACACTTCCCGATCATTAGTAACACCTTCAGTGTTTACTGAGCTGCAGCATGACACAATAAAGGGCACCCAGCTGAGATGCAGAGCTCTGTGAATATCTGCACATTTATACACCTGTGTAACTACTGCCCTGAAAAATACAGCAGACTTCCAGTGCACCAGCAACATCTCCTATGTGATTGCTACTTAGAAGAAATAAAAATGCAGTCTTTGCCCTTTGGAAGCTTTAACAGCTCCTTGGGACAAGAAATCGAAAATATCCTAAATTACCAGTGAGCAGACAATATCAAGTGTATGTCCAATACTGTTTTTCGAGCTGGTGTCTTGGTCCATTTGGGCTACTATGCTGAATGCTACAGACCAGGTGACTTCAATAACAGACACTTATTTCTCATAGTTCTTGAGGAAGAGAAGCCCACGTTCAAAGGGACGACCCTTTTTCAAGTTCATGGGTAGCCATCTTCCTGATGTGGCCTCACAGTAGAAGGGGGAAAGAAGTTCTTGGGGTCTTTATATGAGGTCATTAATCTGACTCATGAAGCTCCACCCTCATGGCCTACTCACTGTCACCCCCAGGCCTCCTTCTTAATGCTACGGGTGATTAGAAGTTCAACATGAATGGGGGTCAGGGGCATAGTCATTCAGAGAATTGAAAGTTGGACTCTATTATGAAGGGATTATGAGAAGATATGGGAATGTGTGTGTGTGTATGTGTGTGTGTGTGTGTATGTAAAGCTCAGGAAGCTGGAGGAAGGCTGCATAGGGTGAGAGCTCTCAATTACTTACCTGTTGAGGTGAAGTAGAAATTCTCCCCCTTATCAGATGAAAACCCAGAGAGTTAAGTTAGTAAAAGGACTGAGGTTAGATTTCCCATTTTCCAGAGTCCTTTTTCTCTATCTGATTTAGGGTTAGACTGACATTAACATGGAGGATGGCTCATATTTTCATGACTATTATTCAAAAGCTCCTT
Source organism: Condylura cristata (assembly GCF_000260355.1). Classification (NCBI taxonomy): domain Eukaryota; kingdom Metazoa; phylum Chordata; class Mammalia; order Eulipotyphla; family Talpidae; genus Condylura; species Condylura cristata. Next base: position 1,288,023 of record NW_004567133.1, read on the forward strand.
GTAGTATCATTATGAATTGAGAGAAAAGTAGTCTTACAAATGAATTCAGGACAGGCTTTTTGGAGTTGGTGATATTGTACATGATTCTTGTAGGCTAAGGAAACAGAAGGAGACATGAGAACCTAAGAAGACAGTCCTGATTCTACAAGGTAGAAAACTTGATTTTGATTTCTATGGATTTATGAACTAAAAGCTGATCCTCAGGTGTTCATCTTTGGGATGTAGGAGGAAACCAGAGTCCCTGGAGAAAATTACGGAGACATGAGGAGAACATGCAACTTTACCCAGATTGTAGCCCCGAGTGGGAAGCAACTTTTTTTCTCACCAATGTTATAACAAAATTACATGGAATAAATGACTTTATTTAATGATCTTTGTCCTTGTATTAAAAGTTAAGTAATAGTACACAGAAAAAAAAGGAACTATATGTTCTATATGTCAATTAAAACAGAACCAATGGTGAGAAAATGACCTAGAGTGTAAGTAGTGTGAAGCTCTGAAGACTCTTGACTTTCCATACAGAAGAAAACTTGAATTTGCTTCTTATACAAAAATAAGCATTTGAGGAATTAAAAACACTAAATATGAAAAGTAGAACTTGAATACATATGGAAGAAAGCTGTCCAAGGATATCCACATGACTTTCTACAGATAAATTCTTGAAAATCACAAAATCACAAAAATCAAACACAAAATCACAATTCACATAGGGATGATACATTGGACTACATTAAAATTTTATCCTTCTATTCAATAAAATGCTAGTAATAAGCCATAGAATGTGGGAAGATATTTGTGGCATGTATAATAGATAAAACATTATTCTGAGAGGAGATATTTGCAACGTACATAACAAAGTATTAGTTCCCGATATATACATATGTTTATGTATATGTTTCACAGTGGAGAAAAAAAAAATAACCCCATGGAGAAAATGGATCAATAATTTCAGAAATATAAGGAAGAAAACGACATCATCAACTAACATTTGAAAAGATGGCCAATCTCACTAGAAATCCAGGAAATGAAAATTAAAACACAATCAAGTGTTTCACACATATCAGATTGGTAAGAAACATTTTTTTTAAGAAGTCTAACAGTATCAATTTTTGATGGTGTAAAAGACCAGAATATAACACACTGCCAGTAAAAATTAATTGGTGTAATCACTTTGGAGAATAATTAACAATACATAATAAAACTGCAAAATAAATATAGTCAGCAATTTTGTATCCAGATATATGCTCTAGAGAAACCCTAGTGCCTATGTTCAGGTTTATCCCAACAATTTGCTTTATGAAAATTGGGAAGTGACCTAAATGACCATTGGTACAAGAATGAACAAGTAAGTTCTAGTATATACATGTGATGGAATATTACCAGTCATTAAAAAAATAAACCATGGGTATCAGAATGAATAAATCTCATAAAACAAGTATTTCAGAATAATGTAAAAGTATGATATTTTAAAGATACACAGAAGATATCATAACTAATAATAATTATCATAACTAATAACAATATAGAAAATATAAAATCAAGAATTTAAAGAAATTATACTAAATTATAATGGTGGCTGCCTCCAGAGAGAGCAGGAAAATAAAAGAACCCATAGGAGGTAATGCTAATTTCATTTTCACATGTAATGCTTATTTCTTTATATAAAACATGAATAAAATGATAAAAATACAACTAAGACTGGATTGCTGCTTAATCTCATAGTCAACAAACACACAGAAAACTATAAAAACATTCAGTCAAATTCTCCCTTTTGATTGATAAAAAGATTCCTTTTTCAAGCATTGTTTTTCACAGTGCATCACAATTTCAAATAAAATGTTCTGTGGTTAAACTAGTTGAGTATTAATATATAACATGTCTTTCAGTAGAGCTATTCATAAAGCAAGAGGAGTGAGAGAGGCATCTACGACTGTTTCGAGCCCGAAATGCAGTGTATAATAACCATTACGATGTTCCAATTTTAAGCCCTTAAACCAATCTCACAACTTGAAAGAGGTAAATGAGACACTTCATGGTGAACATAATGTTTATTTCTTCCTTCCCTCAAGAAATGTTTACTGAGCGGTTCCTCTGGGCCAACCCTCCACAGGCTCTGGGGCTGATGCTGGTGACAATGCTGCCTCACGGAGCTAATGACATAAGGGAGGCTGTGTGTGAACAAACCATCACACAAGCAAATGTGAGCATGCACACGTGGCAAGCTAACAAAAGAGCTGCTCTGAGAGCATAAGGTGAGTCTTTGGCTCACCTGACATCATTAAGGAGTCACCTATCCAAAGAGCAGGAAGGGAATTTTGGTTGGAGTTGGGTTGAAGAAATAATGCAAGAGCAAAGCACTGAAAGAATTAGACTGAAATGACAGAAACAGGAAAAGAGGAGAACCTGATATTAGATGAAGCTGGATAGGTAGGCTGGGCCTTGTGTACCATGATAAATAATTTGGTTTTCATCTTAAGAGTCTGGGAAGCCATTGGAGAGCTAGAAGGAGACACTGTGACATGATCAGATTTTAAAGTGATCACTCTGAGGCGGAACTGGACTGGAAGGAGTCAGGGACGTGCAGGAGGTTACTAGAGGTGAACAGGGGTCTCTTGGGCAATGTAGAACTGTTGGTATCATGGTGACAGGTGATAGTAGTGGTAGCAGTGGCGGTAATGGGGGTGATGGTGGAGGTGGTAGGGTGGTGATGGTGATGACGTTGATGATGGAGAGGGTTTTGGTGGCCATAGTAGAAGTGGTCGTGATGGAGATGAGAGAAATGGACATCTGTACAATGTTTAAAAGGCAAAATGAACAAGTTTTAGTGATTCTTGAAAATCACTTAGAAATGGAGAAATGGAGGTTACTCAGATGAGTCAAATTTATTTTGTAAAATGCTTAGTAATGATCTCATTGTTCTTGGTTTAGTTGAACATGCATATTAGTTAAGCCTCTTTCTAGAATACAGTTTAACAATATGCCTCAAGCATTATCAGTCTCCAAACAATACTGCTTGGCACACACTCCTTATGGCTGTGGTCAATTAATGATAGCACTTTTTTTGATAGTCCTTTATCAAGAGATGGGCTCTATTTCCTACCTCCTGTATTCTGGGATGGCACATGACTGCTTTGATGAACAACTTGTGGGAGAAATGATGCATCTTGCCCCTGAGCCCAAAGAGTCAGGGCTTCAGTAATGGATGCCCCATCCCTCACTCCATCCCTTAGGGGTGTCGTGATGCATGGTCTAGTCATGAAGTATTTAAATCACTCAATTTTAACAGCCCTTCCCATGTGGAAGACATTAAATCCCAACCAACTGAGATGCATGAGAAGCAAGGGGCAAGGATCTGTCAACATCACAATTCTTCATCAAACCTTAGCTCATCAAAGTGATGGCTGGTGAAGTTGGGAAAGCAGATGTCACTGTAGGAGTGTACTGAAAGAGGAAAGTAGATTGATGGTTTTGTGTGGCAGCTTTAAAAGGCCTGTACAATGCAGTCATGTTTTCTTTGTTAGCATTTATTTTCAATGTCAAATGGCATTCTTCCCCAGATATCAGCCCACTGAAAGGATTCTTTCCTAGGAGCCTATGTGTGAACTTCACATACTGCTGACTTTGTATCTGATTGAAATGTAAGTTCATTAAAAACTTTCTCTGGAATAATTAGACACTTCACCAGGAGGGGCATGAAACTAAACATGTCCAAATATACCTGAAATCAGCTGAGACAGAGATAGGGAAATTAATATGGCATCATGTCATTTTACAATCATTTAAAGGAAAATGGATTTTGGCATTCAAAGGACATACTTTCTCATTTGGGGTAAAATAAGGTGCACTCTCCATTCAAAATAATTGTCCCATTCCTGTAAAGTTAATGTATGAAGTACAATTTATCTCCAGGTTGTTGAAGGGAAAGCAATCATTTAAGGGCACTGCTGTTCCCTGGGAAGGGAGCCGCCAAGACAGCTTTGATCCATTGATGAGTGCTGTCTAATACGCTCCCTGAGGTCCAGTTTCCCTAAATCTATTAGACTTTTACAGTCTTCCAGGATGTGCTGTCTGGAGATGCTCCATCACACTGTATTTAACTTGACAATGTAATGTACTGCTATCTTTTATTTTCATAGGAAGTACTAGGTTTGACCTTGAAACTCTTACCCACACTTTATAATCCTCAGCCCATCCTGGCAAAGAGAGCGCCTAAGAAAAATGCACTGGTAAGAGTTGATTCTATAAAACCTTGATGGGAATGACTGAAAGAAGGAAGGTGCTGGAGAGTGAGGGTGCTGACAGCTCTGTCTAGCTTTACAGGGGCACATGAAGTAGGGGGTTGAGGAATCATGAATAATCTAACAGCTACAGATGACTGTGTTCACATCACGTGCTAAGTGTTGTGCTTTAGAGATATACTACTCATGAGGTTGCCATTATCCTTGTTTCATAGATGAGGAAACTCAGGCTCAGATAGATTCAATAACCCACCCAAGATCACCCAGCTTATGTCAGAGCCTGAACTCAAACTCAAGTCTTTATGACTCAAAGCCAGAGACCCTAAACATGGTGGGATGATGGCTTTGAGATAAGTAGTTGACTTAAGCTGTGCTTCTCTGTTTAGTGCTTTTGTCTTCGTGTATCATTGATTCTTTTCATTTGCCAAAGGCCAATACTTGGGCATCTCCTCCCTTACTCACTCTTTGGGGGCACAGGAAAGTATCTCAAGTTTTAAGTCCTAGTCTGGAGACACCCATACTTCTCCAGAGCAGTAAACTAAAGATACTGAAATGGTACCTCCATGTGACTCTCCTGGATGCTGAGTCCATACAGGGGCAATTCTTATGTTTACCTGAACCAAATGGTCCATTTGCAAACCCCAGAGGACACCTAAAAAGACCTACTATCTGTAGAGTGAGGAGGCTTTGAATGGTGGATGGAGGCCAAGCTGAAAATGAACAGGCTGATAGTGGACATGGACATGGACAGTGATCGGGAGGAGCATTGCACAGGCTTCTGCTGGGTGCTTCCAAATATGCTGCTTCTTGCAAGCCATAAAGGCTGTTAATTATTGAAGAGTGATTCTTACATCTGGCCAATTTATCAGACATTGGCAAGAATAAAGAGTCAACAGAACATGAATCTATCTGATTACTAATAAGAATGACATAAAGTGACGCTAGTGCTGAGGAATGTGCTTGGCTGGGCCCCAGCCAAGGCAGTCCTGGACTGGATGACCCCAGGTTAAGAAGACTAAGGCTTTCCCAGGTGGCTCTAAGTGGGCGCAGAAGGCAGATGTTTCCAAAAGGAAGATGCTCACGGGGCCTCGGCAGGATTAGGAGTAGGCAAAGACAGTTTTTGCTAAGCCCCCCAAAAGCCCCCCCACCATTCCAAGAGCATCCTCACTCCCTCCAGGCAACCAGGGCATCCCTTAAGCCTCCTCTGTGCATTCCTCACCCTGTGGCCCAGAATCTGTCCTTCTGCAGAGGTCCATAGGGGGTGTGGAAGAGTTGGTGCCGGATGCCTGGCTTGAAATCTCTTGATAAATAGCCAGAATGCCAATCAATGCAAGAATGAATAGGCTAGTCAGGACTAGTCTATCCATACCATAGAACATTCATCCATAATAGGGATGAAATCCTGACACATATACACTACAAAGTGGGTGAACCACAAAAAATGTTAATCTAAGTGAAAGATGCTGGATACAAAAGATCATGTATTGTGTAATTCTGTTGATAAGAAATGTGCAGATTGGGTAAGTCCATAGAAACAGAAAACAGACTGGTGGTTGCCAGGGGTAGTAGCTGGGAACAACAAGGAGTAACTGCTTACCAGGCACAGGGTTTCCTTTGGGGGTGATGAAAGTGCCTTTTAATAAAATTCTATTGCGGGGGCTGCACAACATTGGGAATGTACTCAATGCTACCGAAATTTTTCCTTTAACAGGGTTACATTATGTTTAAATTTTACTGTAATCAAAAAGCAAAAACAAATCAGGACATAACACCCATTAAGCAAGTCGGGGGATGCTCTGGGACGTAGCCATGGCCAGTGAGACACCCTGGTTCCAATCCAAGATGGAGCTGTGCTGTCGGAAAGTCCTTGCATTCCTGCTAGACACTCAGATGTCTGACTGTCCCCCTGCCCCCCATTTCTTCTCTTTTGAATGAAGATGCAATGTCTAGAGTCACAGGAGCCATCGTGTGGTATTGGGGGTTTCTAGCTGAGGGAAAAGCTAAGAGGGTCATGGAGAGGCTGGCCCTGCTGCCTCTGTGCAGCTGCTGCTGAATCAATGCCAGTGCTAGCACATCTTGTGGGTTTTTATTTCATATTGAGAAGAATCTATTCTTATTTGTTTAAGCCACTATAAAAAAATGGACAGAGGCAATCATCTGTGGAAAGTGCTGTGGGTCCCTCAGGAAACTCACAATGTGGTGGGCGATGGATCAATAAACAAATAGGGGCAGTATGACGTGGTAATCGCACTCATAACTGTGCTCGGGGATGCGTGGGAGCCCAGAGAAGAGGACCTTATTCTCCCACACAGGTGAGGGGACTGTTAAGTTGGGAATGGCTTCCACCCTGTGTCTGCATGAGCCCCGGGCGTGAGAAGGAGGAGTTATGTGGGAAGAACCTACTTCGGGCAGATGGGAGTGCATGAGAAAAGACCTTAGCTGGTCTATAAAGGAGCTGTGCCACCAGTTCAGTTTTGCTAGAAAGCAATGTGAATATAATAAAGAAAACATTAACAGTCATTTGTGATCGTCTGCCCACCCTCCCTATTAGCCTCTCCATGCTGATCTGTGGACAAAAAGGGTAGAAGGCCAGAGTTGGCCATGTTGCACTTGAGGAAGGAGAGGAGGTAAAACAGAAAAGAACATAGAAATGGCGTGTAAGATTTAATGAAGGGAGGAAAAGAAATGAGATGAACAGCTCCAATGAGGACATGGGCTTTGAGGTGAGAGGTGTGGAAAGTGGGTTTTTAGGACTCCTCTCCATTTTAGGACACACCTTTATTATGCTTTCCATAAGTTGTCAGTATAGACTACCATCAGTGTTCGGTGCTTTTTGGGGTTGGTTTTTCCATTGGCATTACTGCTCTTGGAGTCTCAGTTTCCCCAAAGACAGGGAAAATGATTGGTTTCCCTTGGGGGTACATACAGTGAGGTATAAGGATGGAGGATGAGGCAGGTGAACAGACAGAGGGTCATACCATGGAGAATCGCTTGTGTTTGGGAGAATCTCTTGTGTTTGGGACTTGATCATGTTTTTAGCTTCCTTAAAGCTCAATTACTCTATAAAATGGAGGTGAGAGGGCTACCTGCTTTATAGTTTGTTATGAGTTATTACATAAAGTCACTTGGGAGAATTGATCTAACAAATTCCATGGCACAGCATAGGCACTTAATTAACACTAATTGATTCTGTACCCCCAGTCAAAGTTCTAGGGTCAACCTCTCCAAGAGTTGACCTCAGATTTGTGGTACACACATAATATGGCAATGGTGTGTTTCATAGAGGCCTTTACTGCTTGATCCAAAGGAGTGGACATTTTCATGAGCAGAGGAGAATTACACTCACAGTCTGTTTCATTATAAGTTTCTGCTCCTTGAGCTGACTCTCCATGCAGATCAAGATTAAGGACCTGAGACAAGGAATAACAGGCCTAAGGGACATAGATTAAATAAAATAAAAATTTTAATGTAGATTAATTAAATGAGTAATGAACTTGAACTGCATATTTACTCTGTGTATAATCCCCACAATTCTGATTGATATACTTGTATTAGTTCCTCTTTACTGACTAAATAAACAGCCCAGAGAGGCCAAGTGAACTGACCAAGGCCACACAGATAGAAAGCAGCAGGTCCAAGGTTTGAACCCATCTGTAAGAGCTCTTGAATTCTAAGCCATGACACCTCTCTCAGGAAAGCTCCTTACAAATCCTGGTGGAGAGTGGACACTCAGAAATACGTTAAACACAGTCATAAACTTACCTTGAAAGGTCGGATGATTAGATTCTATAGAGCTAGCATTTAAAAAAAAAAAGTATTTATACGTTTGTTCTCATCCTCATAGCTGATTCTGTTCAAATAAATTAACTGCGTCCAGCTATGCAGAGAGGCGGAGAGCTGCCCCGTTCAGGTGGCTTCGTTCCTATGCTATTTCTTTTGCAGGATCATTCCTGGAGGGGTTTCCTGTAGTCAAATGACATCAAGTGTGACCACTGCAAAGTACAAACAGGATTAAAAGGAAAACATCTGTGTTTTGCAAGATTGCACTAACTCAAGACAAATAAGCTGCATATACACAAATGCTCAGTGACTTTTGCTGTGGGGAGGCTTGGTGACCATCTGGGCTGGGTGTTGATCAGAAGAGATGTAGATAATGTGCTGACACCCCGGCCCTAAGTGCTTTGGGTGGTCTTGGGCATGAAGACATATGTATGATTCTTTAATGTCCTGTGACTTCAAGACTATCCTTTTTTTTTTTTTTTTGGTTACAGTCAGTGAGTCTTTATTACATGTCCCTCCTGGGATAAAGTCTGTGGAGTTGTAGAATAACTCCAAATATGTATTACTATTTTATTAATGTGACTTGGATCCCACAAGTGTTCTGAACTTCAAATAAAGCTGGCCAGGATTTGTCCCTAAAAGAGAAGAGGAGGTCTATCAAGATACCCACATGCCTCAAGCTATTTGTTTGGTCCAAAAAAGTCTCATTTTGTGGGGGAAAAGAAAATTTAATTACCAGTGATTGAAACAACTCTCAGAACATATGGTTTTAGGTTTTGCCAAGACTCAAGGCCAATGTATTGCTTTATTATTATTGTTGTTAATCTTTACAGGAAAGATGTGTAAAGCCATCAGGAAGTCCCTTTCTTGAAGTCCTTGAAACCAGAGAGTCTTTGAAAGGCAAAGTCAAATGGTGGACCTACATCAGAGGCGTGAGGTGAGAACAGGAGCAGCAAAAACGCTTTTGTCACATATCAACATTAAAGGGCGACTGTAAGTATGCTCCGTAATGGCTCTTTTCTCCCCTAACAAAGGAACAGCACTGTCTTTTGTTTGGACACCCTACTTTGATGCCTCAAAAAATAATTTGCTTTTCTGATTCTGATTTTGTTCTTTCCCTTTGGCAGCTGTGTTCTGCCTGCATCTGAACCAATATTTGGAAGGGAAGTTATCTCTGTTTATACTTCCATGTTTCAGAGAAGATGTCATGGCTAAAGGAGATGCAGTTTGCAAAAAAGCCTCTTCGCTACAAGCCAAGGAAACCATGTTTTCCAAATCTTGCTAACATATTAGCTTTGGCATATTTAAAAATTGTTTTTTCCCTTCATTTTTTGTCTCTTTCCAAGTTGGGTGTCAGGGTACTGTGGTCTTGTGTGTGACCAGGGCAGATATAGGTACTGTAGCTTGTCACTAGCTGGCAGAGTATCTCTTACCCAATGAATGCTCTATCCAGTGTAGAAAAGACTGTTTGTATGGGACAGAGTGTACTACGTGTCTGTAGAAACCAATTGAAGTTGAGACCACACATGTCAGATCAGACATTCAATTGAGAATTGTCAGACTTGCCCAGAGACTGCTTGACCAGAAGCACAGCAGACTTTGCAGGCATGTTGAGTTGGGTTTTAGGGCTGATGAACAGACTAAATCTTTATGAATGATCCTCTTACTTTGTTGACATAGAGGTGACCCTGGTGTCCTCTAAATGGTGCAGACCAGGCATCTTTTCTGAGTCCTAATAGTTCCTTCTATGTTATAAATGGTCACATTGAATCACATTAGTGCTCTCAGAGGGCTGAGTCTTTAAGTACCTCCTGTAAAATGGGTCTCAAAGGCCCCTGCTTCCTTCCTAAATGGGCCTTCCTGCAAAATCCTAGTGTACTTGTTCACACTGGAGCATCAGCTGGATCTGCTGCACTGTCCTCCCTAGACAGTAGCAGCAACTAATGAATATTTTATTAGTCACTGAGCCTGTCCATGTAGTTGGCATCCGGATGTCATTGTTTCCAGTTGTGCTAACCTTTTTCCTTAAAGGAAACTCCAGCGATGAGGTATCTTAGTCCATTCAGAAATAAGGACTCACCCAGACTTACACTTAAACTGAAGAATATTATCCTTTCTGTGAACAGCATAGATCTTTGAAAGTTATCATAGATTGATAAAAGGGAACACACCAGGAAGGATTTTGCTTTCATCAAAGTCCCCTGTCTGCCCCTATTACTTTGTGGCTGAACCAAGGAAGAAAATTTAAAACCTAAATGTAAACCTAAAAACTTAAAAGGTTGCCTTTTCAAAATGAACTAATGTCCAAGACTACTGTTCATTTTCTTTGGTTTGGAACTTGGGTGATTCATTTATTCCTTTACCAAGCACTTACAAAGACATTACTATGTCAGGCATTAGGAAAAGTTATTGGGACTCAGTCCTGAATAAGTAGGCATTCAGCTTCCCTCAGAGAACAAAGAAAATGAGAGCTTCATTCATCTACTTGTTGAACACTGCTTATCAAATAGTTATTGTGTGTTTGGTATTAATCCAGAGACCGGGATATATAGTGGTGGACAAAATAAACAAAATTTGGTGTGAGGTGAGATAGTTTTACAAATAACCATGTAATGTATTAATTATAAAATCTGGTAAGTACAATGAAGAAAAATATATTAAAGATGGCTTCTCTGGCATTCTATACCTAGTTAAACTATCACTCAGCAGTCAAGGCAAAACAGAGGTATTTTAAGATATACAACAAGGCAAAACAGAGGTATTTTAAGAGAGTTCATTAAATGCAGATAGTCAATATCAGAGGAAAGTAAAACAAAGAAAAAAGGCATGAAAAAGGCAATGTCAGAAAACTCTTAGTTGACAAAAAAAGAAAAATAGATTTACAGTGTCTATGTAGGAACAACTTCCCGAAGCAAGATGTAAAGAATGTACAAACTATAAAGGAAAATATAGATGGATAAATTTGACTACAATAAAGTAAAACTTCTTTGCAACAGCAACAGAAAAGAAAAACTGCAAGACACAGATGAAAATTACTGATTAAATCATAGTTCCCAAAATGTAATAAGATTTCCTATTAGTCCATAAAAAGAAGCCAAAAACTCAAGAGAAAATGGACAAAGAAAATGAAGAGACAATTTGATGTCAAAGAAACCTGCACTGTAAGTAAATATATGGGAAGAAATGGCCAGTCTTACTAGAAACCAGGGAAATATATATTAAAACAATAGTAAGATCTTGTTTCACACTTGTCAGATTGGCAGAAAATATAAATTTAATTCTAACAATACCTCAAGTGACGATGATAGGAAGAAATACAAACTCGTTTATTCTGCACATGTATAAGTTGGCATGAACTTTTGAGGAACATTTTGGCAGTATTTTGTAACACTGGAGTTAGGTTTGCCCTACCTTCCTCCACTTTTGTTCCAGATATATGCCTGAAATATTTTCACCATATGTGTGATTGTTTTTTTCTTCATATCAAACCAATTCCCCAACTCTCTAATACCAACTGTGGGTCCTACACAGTTAAATTTTTATTTCTACCTGGATTTCACACAGTGTTCATAAAATAAAGACTCAGTCTCACAGATTGGCCACATCAACTTCAAACAACAGTCACAAGTTCAAGGCATCACCCATTCTTCTGATTAACAGGTTATAAATTAGAAGTTCCCATGATCCACTTCTCAGATCCCATAATTCACCAGAATGACTCAAGGAAATTGGGCAAGTGCTTTACTTATTATTATCACACATTTTGAAGGATATAATAGATGATAAAAGATATATACATGGTAAAGTATATAACTAAGGGATAGCCAGATGGAAGAGATGCACAGGGCCTCAGAGGAGGGGAATAGTTTCTACATTCTCTTCCGGCATGTGAGCCTCCCAGCATTTCACCTAGCTCACCAATCTGGGAGATCTCCAAAACCATCATTTACATTTTTAATGGAGGTCTCATTATACAGCAGGATTGGTTAAATCATTAGTCACTGGTGATTAAGCTCAACTTCCAACCCTTCTACCTTTCCCATTACCCTCTACATGGGAGTGGAAGTTGCCATCCTCTAAGCTCAGTATCTATCTAGGGACACTCAGGTATGACTGAAAAGGGGTTATTTGGAACATCACAAGATGCCCCTATCATTCAGAAATTTCCAAGGGCCTTAGAAGTTCTGTGTAAGGAACCAGGGACAGAGACCAAATATGTATTTCTTACTACTTCACAATGCCTGCAAGAAACTGTCATTTGTGAACAGTAAGCCAAGTCTAGGAACATTCATTGCAATATTGCTTATAATTAACCCCCAAATTCTATCAGTTAGTAATGATAGCCACTATTCAGTGACTAGTACGAGTGACCTGTCTATATAAGGTTTTAGTTTTTACATAAAAAAAACATATTTTAGGGCTGGAATGAAAACTCCACTAAGTCACAGGGACCTAGTTTTCTTCTGTCATCCTGTTGTGTCATACTTAGTAAATGGCTTCCATGCGCAACATTACCTCATGGTTTAATATGGCTGCTAGGTTTCCAGCTATCAAATCTGCATTCCAGGCAAAAAGAAGATGAAAAGGAGAGCAAAAGGGCATATCCCAGACTGTATTTCCTTAAAGGAGCCTTTTCTTAATTCCCATCCAGGAGTCCCTGCTCATACTGCAGTGGTTGGGTTATGCAGACAAGTGGCCACATCTGGGAGAAAGGGGTCTGGAAAACTATGTTCTTATAACTGATTACATTGCTACTCTGAATAAAAGTGAGTTTGTTACTAGGGAAGAGAGAAGGGGATTTGTATTCTTTGCCACTCAAATGTGGCAAAGGAGAAAGGATTAAATAAATTGCAGTATATTTTTTACAGTGGAGTACTACATGTAGAACAAATGAAGGAAGGAGAGCTACATGAATTCAGATGGATAATCCAGAAAACAATACCCTTTTCCTGAAAAAGAAAGTTGCATTTATATATGATACCATTTATATAAAGTTTATAAGACTGCAAAACACACAAATGAGCCTTTTATTTATGTCTTCAAAAAATACTTAATGTTGGGAAGATTAAAAACAAGCAAACAAACATGAGTGAGAATGAAACATCCTAATTGCAGGATGTGTTTTCCCCTAGAGAGAGAAGGCAGGTAATGGGGTCAGCAAGAGGATTTTAATTCTACTTATAATGCCTAATTCCTAAAAAGAAAGAAAGAAAAAGGATTTGAAGGAAACAGCGACAAACATGTTGCTGTTAATTTGTGAGTAGTAGCATTTAGTCTATCAATCCCTGTATATTTTGTATGGTTGACATTTTTTTATTGTATAGGAACTAAGAGAGAGAGAAAGACCATATAAGGTACAATCAATGAGATACACCTTACATATAGTTATTTTACACATCTCAAATGTACAGCTGGATATATCTTTCCAAAGTACATATAACCAGAAACCAGCACAGCTGAAATTTCTCTCAAACTCCTTCTCAATGATAGAACCTGCAAACAGTAAGTACTACCATCGCCACAGATTGGAGTTTTTAAAAAATTTCATATGAAGGACTCATTCAGAACCCTACAATATGTATATTTTTTAATGACTGGCTTCATTTTCTTCATCATGTCTACAAGTTTCATTAGAGGGACTATTTTCTAAACCTCCTCGCACCCAGCCAGTTATGGGCTCTCAGATTCAACATGAGGAATAACTTCATCCTTTACTTCTTGAGTCCTACAAAGTATCAGGGAGGGAAATCTAAGTTGGGTGGTTTTCAAAATCCTTCTTTACCCATGGCTCTTTAGGGAGCTGGTGTCCTGCTGGCAGCTGTAGGTGGATTTGACAATGTTCCCAAATTCCCTCTTGGCCCTCAGTGTCCTGTTTCCCTTGCCTGATGTCTGCTTTAAATAAAGTAACAGCCAAGTGTCAGGGACTGCTGCAGAAGCTCCAGAGAGCCTTCCCATCTCAGCCCTCAGACAGCTCATCAGGGGTGTAAAAAATAATTAAAACTGAAAAGGGAGATGTAGGTATTATTTTTAGGCATATGGCCAAGATTGGCCTCTCTTCAGTGCCCCATTCCCATCTCTGGCTCCCTGCTGGCTTTTTAAAATATTAACTCCTTCAGATTGCTTCTTTTTGTCATCAAAATGTTAAATTACAAAACAAAAGGTGGAGGACTGTTATTGCATGTGTGTGCTGGTGCACTCTCGCCTGGGCTGGAGGGTTGCTGTACTTCAAACTGTCGGTTTCCTGGACATCAAGTGCTGGTGGATGGTGCTTCAATCTACCTGCTCCCAGGTATGGAAGGCCACAAGATGGGCCCTTGCCCAAGAGCCAAATACTCCCACTGGCTGCTCACAGTTCCCTGAACTCCATCACTGGTATTAGTGGGTTTATGGAAGTTTCCAGTCCAAATTGCAAAAATGTTCAGAGGTTGGTGTGAAACATACACACAAACATACACTCCCACTTCATAGATCCCAGCTAAATTCCTTTATTTCAAACAAGTCATTTTTCACTTCCACAGTGCCACTGTCTTGTCAGCAGTGGTGAGGTTATGGAGTTATGGATGCGCTGGGTGTTTTCCTGGGACAACGGACCACTAATGATGATGGTCTAAATTGGATTGCCAGACCCGATGCCCACTTGTTTGGATCCCATTCCCATTTTACCTAAAGAACTGATACCGTAATTGTTTTGTTTTTGTGCCAAATGAGAGGGTGGCATTAATTATCCAGGCAAAGGGCATCTTGAAACTCAGAAAATGCTCCTGGTGCGGCTGCAATTAACAGCCATGTCTGTGAGAGAGAATTGCGGAACTGTACTGTTGGCCAGAAGAAGGGGGCCGCTGTTTGTTGCTTTAGTGAAGCTGATTTGCTACCTGTACAAAGGAAACATGGAGATTATTTCAGCAAAGAAGCAAAAATGTCGAGTTCATTCCTCCATCACTTTCACCCCAACTGGATGGTGCCGATTTGCTTGTGATTCCCCTTCACCTGGAGAAGGAAAGAAAGAATCACGACTCCAGGGAAAGGAAGGAGGGAAGATCAGCACGGTGCTGATGAGATGCCAGCTGAATTATGGAGAGTCCGTCCAGAAAGGGGGAGGGGTTGTGTACTTGAGGATTCTGCCAAGGAGAACAGTGGAAACCAATAAATTATTTTGGCTGCTGAGAATAAAAACCTGTTGGTGGAAAAGGCACAGCGCAGGATGACTGGGAAGGGGAGGAAGGGAGTATTGAGTCAGTTTTCCATTTGGTGCCAGCATTTCTCAAGTTGTAGGAGACAGCTGGCATCGGGACTGCACCCTAATCCACCGCTTGAAGTTCCCTGGGGCCACACGGTGCTGTCCGGCTTTTGTCTTTGCCACCTGGAGTTAGGAAGAAGAGCTCCTTGTTAAGACTTGAGTCATGTATACATGTATCGAATCTTGGATCGTCCAGTGTGTGCCTACACCAGGGATTAGCAAACAGCAGAATGCCATTAAAAGCTTAAAAAAAAAAAAAACAACCCTCAAAAGGATGCAGGCACTTTTGTAGTTCTCTGCATGGAAGTCTGTGGACTTCCAATCTTGTCAAAATCACTACTAATTAATACCTTTCACTTCCTGCTGAAAGAAAAACAATTTACAATTAAGTCAGGCAGCTTATGCATAATCACTCTAACACCTCCCATGTATGTTTTGAAACGTGTGCTCACATTTCATGATCCGTTTGCTTTACAAGATGGGTAGACGGCAGACAATTATGGTGACAATATGGCTGAGGTGTTTGGTTTTTATTTCTTCGCCGTAAAATTTGGTTGTTGGAGACTTTGCAGTGTTATAGTTTCCATTAATTGATTTCTTCCTATCACTTAATGATAAATATGAAGTTTTTAAAAACATGAATGTGAGTTTATTATAGTCATGTCACCTATTCAAAGAGCAATATCATTAAACATTTCTTGAATGACGAATTAATTATACTAACAAAGGTATTCTATGGTACATACCTCTGAAAATATAATATTAAGTATATTAACAATGTTACGTGTCATTTTTTTCTGCATAGGCAAAAAGTGCTATCTGGATAATTGAGCAGGCAATTTTGCTTTTGAAAGATGCTATCAAAGGACACAGGATTTAAATTCAGATTTTGTATTAGAAGATAGTGCTTTCCACATGCAATCCTCAGCGCAAGTTCAGGACTGATGTGTTCAGAGATTCATAAGCACTTGAATGTAGATCAAAGATCAAACCCAGGGCTATGGGGTGAGCAGGACCACAAAGGGGTTTTAGCAACTTAGGCCATTTCTCTTTACTGCCTGTTCCCTCTCAAATGTCCTTAGTCTACCTTTGCCAAAGGCGTTCTCATATTTAAGAGGAGGACAGGTAGGCTGTTTGTGGTGGTCCAAAAGGATTAAGATTTGAAGGTGACAGCCCTGTTAGATAATCCCCCTCAAAACTCTCTAAATGGTAGAGAATAGTATCCTTATAACTTTTGCCCTGGGGGTGGTCTCAAAATATTGCTGAAAAGAAAGTTTCAAGAAGATAGGTATCTATTAGTGTGATTTAAAGATTACCTCCCAGTCTCTCATCCCTGTAGATGTCTGCAGGAAAATATGCTAATGTCTCAGCAAGTTGTCCTCCATATAATATGGGTGGCTTCTCACTAATGAGAAGTGCAGTGAAACACTTTTTCTTCCCACCCTCCTGAATTTTGAGTGCATTGAACACAGTCACAGAAAAGACCACACTTTAAGACCCTCTGCCATTTGAAAGTAAGAAATTTGGTGTTTGACCTTCTTATAAAGCCCTTCTCCTAGTCTCTACACTGCCTTAGTTCCACAAAGAGAGTCACAATTCTAAATGGTTCTTGATACGACAAGAGCAACAAAGTTCCATCAATAAAATGCTAAATTTTATAAAGTGATTTTGTAAAGATTAACTTACATGTCTGTGAATCCAGGATCTATAGAACTTGGTTCTTGTGATAGTGGGCGGGTAGGAGGCATGTTGGATTCAACTTGTTATTTTAAGTCACCATAGAAACTGAAGCAAAGGTAGATTTAATCATTCAATTTTGTGGAACTCTCTCTATCCACCTCTTTTTCTTTCTCCTTTTATTCCAAATCTGTGTTGAACTTCTTGGACCCTCATCAAGGCTAATCTTTATGAGTACACCAGGAGGTGACCACTTCCTGCTCCCCCAGGGATAACCCATTCTGAAATGTGATCTCCATTCTTTTCCAATCGTTAGTATTGATGGGGGAGCAGATTTACACTGTGAAACCAGCACAGCTGTTTTGTGACTCATGGGAATATCATATTTAACATGTTTTCCCCTGTGAAATGTATTTATTTAGATGACACATAATACTGTTTAAAAGCCAAGTCTGCTTCGCTCTTACACTCAGCCTTATGGAAGAAAACAGCAGAGTGAAAAAGCAGTGTGAGCTCATTTGGGAGAGCCAGCTGGTCAGAGAGTCCTCTCTGACCATTCATACAATGAGCTCTCATTGGATATCTGAACAACAGGGAAATCAACACTGGATAGTAATCTACAGGACACAAGAAATAGAAAGTAGCTTTGTGATCAGCTCATTCTAAGCTTTTGCAGTTCGCAGATATTACTACTGGGCCAGGGAGATCACTTATCACACACAAACAAGCATTCTGGAGAGAAAAACACAGTCATCTACCACTTGAGTTGATAGGGCATCTCGGGAAGTGATAGCTGCATTATGGCTTTTATCCTCTCTGTAGGTCAGTCTTTGGAAGGTAACAAGGTCATTAGCACTTAAACAAGCCAGATGGCTCACTCAACAGATAGCAGGCTCTCCCTGTGATCCAGACTCCCATTTCAGCTGTTCTCAGGCTTGGAGTTACTGGGCCTTACCAGCTAGAACTCAGGCCCTCTCCCAAATATAGGGAATTAGGGGTGGGGTGTGTGTGCAAGTAAAGTTCATGATTTCATTTTTGTGTTTAATGTTCTTGGTGTTGTCTGGAAGTCTATCATGCTCTCAGGAGCAATAGGGAAGGTCCCATTTTATTAAGTGTATCACCTTGACCTTGTTCACATTCTATCTCCTTTCTCTTCATGTACACTTGTGTAATCTTAGTATCTTCCTGTTTCCTTGTTACTTCCTGTTTCCCATCACTTACCCTTTTGTCTGCTAACTCTGACTTTCTCTGCAGGCACCCCTGGAGCCCCACATACAACTCGTCTAACTCTTATAAAAGAATATTAAATAAAACTGAGTCTGGCACTGATCCTGTATGAGCCTTGTGCTTCCCTATTCTCTATGGAAAATGGCTCTGTTCCTTTATCATTCACATTTGTTCCTTGTTCTCTATCATCTCCTGACTGTCAAAACAGCCTCATCTCAATTGTCAAATGGCTCAATTATTTCAAAAGACCTTTAGTAACTAAAATTCTTTAGTCTTGAAACTGTAAGTAGGTGTTTTTCAAACCTTTGTAGTAACAAAACCCACTGTTGTACTAGACACCTAGGAGAGTGTAAATGTATAGATCAAAAACAGAAAAGTTCCTCAGTTTATGGGTGGCTGATCATGAATAACAAGAAGCCCAGGGAACAATGTAACACTGAAAACAGCCTTTCCTACCTGAGTCACCTTTTAATCTTTGCAGAATCATCTTGAGCTATAGGCCTTCAAAGTCTATCTTCTGTCTTCCCTTTTCAACTCAGTTCTCAAACTGCTGTGCTTTGCTCTATCCTGGAGGGCAAGGGAAGTCTTCATAGTTTCTGATAATGGTAATGATAAAGACAAAATGAAGATAATGATAGTGATAAAGATGATGGTGATGTTGACAATAATGGTGGTGATGGCAGCAAAAGGGATATAATAAAGTGATGATGGTGAGGATGGTGGGGGCAGTGATGAAGACGACAATAGTGGCAGTGGTGATACTAATGGTGATGAAGATAACAATGATGATAATGAAGAAAATGATGGCGATAATAAAGATGATGGTAGTGGTAGTGGTGATGACAATGGTGATAATGATAATACTAGTGATGATAGCAATTAAAAGTGTAAGGCCCTCTTCTAATCAGTTTGCATGTAGTAACTCATTCAATCTCCAGGCCACCCTTATGAGCCAAATATTAATATGATCAACTTCATTTTATAGGTGTTGAAACTAAGGCCAAGAGCTTTAAATATCTCAGTTAAGATGAACACATCAGTAAAGTCAGAACTGGGATTTAGACCCAGCCTAGCTCCAAAAGTCTACCTCTGTCACTGCACTAAATGTCGTGATACTTCAACTCTTGTGGTAGTAAATCTAGAAGCAAATGAATAGAGTATTTTTATTATGTGGCACAACCATTACTAACGTTAAATGACCCCACTAGCAATGAGGTAAGAGGCAGAGATTAGCACCATGCCACAACTGTTCTCAAAGGAAAGCTCATGTAGAGAATAACACATACGGAGTTGTTTGGGCAAAACAGATAAGGAGGCATGAGGTCTTATTTCTTGCTCTCTTCAAAGTGACCTGAATTCTTTCCCTCCAGAGGCCCTAGGCACCATGGAATTTGGCAGAAAAAGGCTTTGTTTCCAGGTGTAGTAGATATAAGAACTGGCCACCCTTTATTACCTCCCACTGTCATATACTTTCATTATCAGTTTTTAAGATTTATTTATTTATGCATACAGAACTGGGGGACAGGCCAGAGGTGCAGGGGCCGTGACAGGATTCACCAGATACAGAGAGGGGAGCAGAACAGGCCGATTGAAGAAGTACACTGCTGAGGGGAGCAGCGGGTGGGTCAGGAGAGGGCTGCCACTCTGCCTCTGAGGTGAGGTGTGTTTGTCATCATTTAACTGGTAAGGAAACAGAGGTTCAGACAAATTTTGCAACCAGTCTAAGTTCATAAAGTCTGTGTTAGTGGCAGAGTTGGGGTTGGAACCAGGACAGTGTGACTCAGAAAATCTACTCTCTCTGGGATCTACAGCTGCTCACTGTATACACCAATCCATGGCAATGAGGGTCATGGCATTCCCTTTGTGGGAAGGCCTCTAAGGCCTCTAAGGCCTTCCAGTACAGCCAGAAGGTGTGAGTTCTCTGGGCCATACCTGTGTGCCCATTTTGCTCTGAGCCCATTCATTCCTTGCTCTATAGGTTATTTTTAAGTCCACAGCTTCTCATCTCTATTCCAGTTGCCACCAGTGTGGTCCAGATGGAGGCTCTGAGTTGACTCATCTGTGCTGCAATCCCCTGGGCCCTGCCCAGGCGCTCTTACGGCAGAGGTCACATCTGTGAGTTGGTATCCTCTCCAGCACAGTGGCCATTTGTGCTGACAGGCCCACAGTTCTGCCAACCAACCATCCCAATTTCATCCATGAGCTCCCGCCGTGCTCTCAGGTGGACACCATCTGCTTGCAGTGATTTATCTGCAGTAACTGCTTTCCAATCTGGCTTAGAACATCCTGATATTGACCATGGTTTGATCTAGTACCTGTCTGCTGTAGAAGTGATTCTAACAACCTCTGTAGACCAAGGCTGGAAGTCCATTCAATCCTTTAACTATTTTCTTTTCATCTTTCCCCCTGTAGAGAACATCTATTAGTCATGCCAGCCTTTTCAAAAGCAGAGCAAACAACTGGGTTGGTGCTCTGCACTCTCCTGGCAGGACACTGACCTTGTCTGTGACTGGGGAGTTGGGTTGCTTAGTGACTAAGTGTATGGGCTTTAGAGTCAAACCAGCCTGGGCTGGAGCCTAGGTCCCCTGCCTTCCCTGCTGAGGAACTTTTCTGGCTGGAACCACTTTCTCTCCCTTTGGGGAACTGCTTGCCCATCTTGGTGATTGTGCTGGAGTCATGAAGCCCCTGATCACAGTGATTGATTGGCCCAGGAATCATTTAACCAGAATCTTTTGCTACAAGTGCTCTCAGTAGAGTCTAAAAAGGCCCTTTCTATTCATACAGACAATATAGAATGAACATAGCCCTTTTCTCACCCCTCCAATGGAGAAGATCTATTTGAAGCAGATAAACGCGAGGGAAGGAAACACAAAGAATCAGAGGCAAGAGACAGGGATGAATTGGGAATCAGGAGTGCAGGAGGCTCGTCACTCTAGAGTCCAGCTTCTGTGGTCCCCAGAGCCAGTGATACCCCTTACTTCTCCAGTTATATGAATCAACGAATCTCTCTTTTCCCCTCAGCTAGTGTGTGTTAGGGCTTGTTGATTGTAGCCAGAGTCCAGATTAATCAAGCTCTCAAGTGGGTTTCCTACACCATTGACTATAAAGAGTGAATCATAAATGCTGTCATCAAGTTTTTCTTTAACAAAGAACTTTTCATCCAGTAAGTTGTCCAAAGACAAGACTCTGACTTTTATAGTTATTCATTGTTTTCAATGTCCCCTTCATGACATGCTCCCCATACCTCCCTTCAGACAATGGATTTGTTCTATGATTAGCAAATGGTCTAACTGGATGGATAAAATGTAGATTTGCAATCACTGACTTTGCTGCTAACTTACTTTGGCCCCAGACAAGTCACTGTCCTTTATCAGGCTTTATCAGTGAAACACAGACAATAGTATCTGCTGCAGAGTAGTTATGAATATCAAATAAGACCTCCCAACTAAAAATTCTGACAATTTGCCTTGTAGATACTAATTAATCACTAATTAATATTATGGCCATTACTATCATGATTTTATCCATGTTTGGTGCCTTTCCTCCATCGCTTCTTGGTCTGGTTATATTTCATTAGTCAAAGGGTCCTACCTAACCCACCTATATCAGGAGATCAGTCAGCCATTCATGCCTTAGGAAAATTTGATCTTTGCACCCCCTTGTGAAGTGACCAAACTTCACATCCCCAGTAGTGGGACAACTTGATGCCATGTACCCTGACAAGAAGGCCACCCCACTTATGCTACTGTCAGTCTTTACCTAACGTATGTCTGAATGTAGTCATAATCCGCAAGTCCAACAAATTCTGTATGCAAACAACTGGCCAACATTCTTCTACCAAGATTATAATTATACAGAACATCTCTGGTTTTTTAAAAAATTTATTTATTTATGCATACAGAACTGGGGTACAGATAGAGTGTGGAGGTTGAGAGGATTCACCAGAGACAGAGGGGGGAGTAGAACAGGCAGACGGACTGAAATACATTGCTAAGGGGAGGTGCGGGCAGGTCAGGAGAGGTCTGCCGCACCCTGTCGGTCACTTCTCTGGCCTGGGATCGAACTCATGCTGCAGTGGCTCCAATAGCTTCATAGTGCTGTGTGCTTTAAGTCGTTGTGAGGGCCACTAGGGAAGGCCCTCTTCCACCAAGATTAAATATCATGAGAAACAAAGGAGCAGAAAGAGGTGGGCACTATTCTAGATTGAAAGATTGAAAGAGCCTGAAGAGATTGAAAGAGCCTGAAGAGACAAAGAAACCACAGGTTTGAAAGAGCCTGAAGAGACAGAGAAACCACAAGTTAGCAGCTCATGATACAAATAACAAAACTGCTAGGGGAGCTAACAGGGATGTGTATGGTACATTATATGCAGCTATATAATGTATAGAATTAATGTTAATTTTTATTTTCATCTCTATCTGTTGTTACAGTTATTAGTAAAACATGGAAAGTCATACCTTATGTATGGTGTGGTTATGAGGATTAAATTATATTGTTCATGTTTAAAGATACAGGAGAGTGTCCTTATTTAGGAGATACATGATAAAGTAAGTAGGAGGAGGTGAAATTCAGCAAGAAGAGAAACAGAACAGAGAGAGAGTGAGAAAGGAAGAGATAGTGGTGTAGAGAGCAAAAGAAAAATAGGAAAAGAGACAGGGGAGAGATATATGGACAGAAAGAGCAGAGATGGCGAGGGGCATTAAAAGGGTAAAAGAGGAAGGCAAACTGTTAACACTGGTAAATGGGGGAAATGTAATGCATGATTATTATATTATTCTTTTAACTCTTCTGTAAATTTTAAATGAAAAAAGAAATTAACATTCAAAGCCACTTGATTTTTATCAGTTTTGATAAGAAGTTTGGCCTAGCTGTGCAGTTTCAATGTTAGGGAAAGACTGGCCACTTCACAAATACCAGTTAATATTTCCCGTGAATCGTGGTCATTTCCCTCCATCCAGGCTATGCCAGTGAGGGTGGATGGGAGAGCTGTGGGTGGCAAGTATTATCTAAGATGGAATTTCCACTCCTGGGATTCCCTAGCATATCCTTGGCTAGATCAGCCCAGATTCCCCACTGCTGTTTAAGTTATCTCTCTTCAGGCAGGTCTTTGCCTTCAATCAGCATGTCCCTTCCTGAGTGGCTTTGGCTTTGAAGTCCATCTCCTTAATTGTCCCTTGCCAGGTCTCTGGGAGGCCAGCTACACAAAGATCTCTATTTGCTGCCAAAGACTCAGTTGAACCTTCTTATTATTTAGGCTCCTGACACTGGAATATGTAAGCTGGCTTTGCTTTCTCTCTGACTATCTAATGTCTCATTCAATGGGTCAGCTCTGTCTATTCCATTTATTTTTTTTAAAAGAAGGTTACAAGGTTTTCCTCCTGGCCTCATCAATCTTTATCACTTGCTGGCTTTCTCCCATTTTATTTTAAGTTTGGAAAATCTGGTGAAGTAAATGGAAGATCTTTTTAAGCTGTAATAGAACCTGTGCTACTTAAGCTTGATAGCAGAGAATAATTTGTATTATAGTTGATTGTTTCTCTCTGCATACTTAACTCTAAATAATAAGTTCCTTGAGGATGGGGGCTGTGCTTATTCTCTGATCCTCAAATTGTGCCTGGTAGGTAGTAAGAGTTCAACAAATGTCTGTTGAATAAAAGAAACATCTCCATTGCTTCATCATAACCTTTTGTTAACTGGACACATATTCGATGGAATAATCCATTTCCCCTTAGACATCAGAAGATTAACAATTCATAAAGACCTCCCTGGTCTTTTTAGTCTCAATGCCATTGCTATGCAAAAGAAGGGACTTTTGCAAAAGAAGGGGACTTTCCTGGGCTCCAGGCAAGCAAAAGGAGGACTTCAATGCAGCCTAGTGCTGACCTACTACTGTCAAGTCCCCTTGCTTTCATTCAGCACATTTATCAGGAGCCTGCCTTCCAGGAACTACACTGAGGACCATGGATAAAAGATGAAGAGTCACTTACAGCCCCTGTGGAGCTCCCAGCATGTCAGGGGGGGATGACCCCAGTCCACAAGTTGTGATCAGACAAGTCAGAGAAGAGAAAGTAACACAAGAAGAAAGGAGACAATACCCAGAACCCTGCTTTTGAAATGATCTCAGACATTTTCAGGACAAGAAATCAGCCACGTAAAAAGAACTGTAATATTTGTAGAACTTGTTTTAATCACAGAGCATTTTGACAAGATATACAGCTCCTTAGCACCAGCTGGAAATATGTTCCTCATTTCATAGAGGAGGAAGCCAAGACCTGTGGAGGGAATGTCAACTGCCTTGATGGCACAGCCAAGTGGTGACCTGGCTAAGACCCTCACCCCACTTCCCTCACTGGATACCCAATCTCAGAGGAATTGGGGAAGGCGTTGTTGCACAGTTGATTCATGGTTTCCTTCCAATTCTGACCCAGCTGGTCTCTAAAGTTTGCTGATACTAACGAGCACTGTGATGTAGTGATGCTATCTTTTCATTTTGTATTTTTGATGCTTGAATATCTTGGGATCTTACTGACTCTGGTTTAGCTTCCCAAGTTTAGCCTATTTCTAGAGATAGTAAATAACTCTCATGTGAACAAACCTTTCAAACACAAATCCACCCACCCAGAGCTCACCTTTATTCGGCTCTCACACTCAGGGGCACCATCCCAGCCTGACCTCCCAGGGTCAGGTTCCAAACACGAGACAGCCATTTTGCCCTGGGCACACTGAAATGATCCAAACTGGCCAATCCCTGGCCTGCTTCCCTGGCCGCCGCGTTCTCAACATGGGCCCTTGCCCACACTACCCTCTTCCTCCCCTGCCTCCTGAATGACCATGGGGCTACCCCTGCCCTCTGTTGCCTCTTCTAACAAACTAGCTCTTCAATAGCAGTAGGCTGTATTCTGTGGGCTTTATTGTACCTAAATAAGATTTTGTCGACCAAACATTCCTCAATTTTAAAAGAGTTTGCAAGTGATTTGCTTAAATCCCTCCAACCATCTTAATATCCAGAAAGCCCCAGGCCTGGTATCTACTATAAAAGTCAAGGGTATTAGTAAAAATCTTCTAGCAGAGAACAGGAGAACGACCAACTGAACGTCACAACTGCGCTGGTAAGATGGTGACTCACCAATAAGTAATGTGATCATTGACACCAAAGGAAATGACAAATTCTGGGGAAAGCATCATTATTTTGGTTTAGGAAATTGAGCCTGATGAAATCGCTGTTAGGGAATAAATGAGTATAAGAAGAAACACAAGGAAACAATATTTTAGTTTTTCCAAGAGCCCTTGACAAGATCTGCATTAAAGTCTATTTTTAAGTTGAGTTAGCATAGTAACTATGCTCAGGGGTAGAAAGTATGGATTCTTTTCTTTTAATGTATAAGAAAATGACTTGGAGATGCGGAGAAAGGAAAGTATTGGAAAAGCAACTCTGGCCAGAATAGTGTTAATGGCCAGGACCCTGGTAAAAAAGCACTGGAAATGGTTCCTTGTGGTTTTTTTTTTTTTTTTTTTTTTTTTGCAAATGATCTGGAAGAAAAGTGCCCAGTGAAGTCAGTGACTCAGCACATGAACTTGGACCTTCCTGGGTGGTGGAATGTCGGACCAATGGAGACAAATGGCTGAAGGTCTTCAGGGCTGAGAGTGTGGGCAGAGGAGTGGCAAATGAGCTTCACTGGGACAAACCCTGGTAATGCATCCAGGGGAAAAATAGCTTGGAGCTGTCAGCCATGGCCCAAAGAGAGGGACGAGGAGGCACTGTATGCTATTTCTGGAACACATCAGACAAGAATGGAAATTGGATCTTACTGGGAAGGGCTTCAGGTCATTAAAAGACCTACTCCATTAACCCACTCCTTTATGAAGTTCACCTTCCTCCATTCTCTCCCCATGTCTCCACTTCTAAGCTGTTCCTGCTCCATTTATGCCTCCACAATTTAAAGGTGCCTATTGTGATTGCATGACTCAGTGAATCCTGAAAAATGTAACACCCATGTAACCACTATCACTGTCAAGCTACTGAAGATGTCTATCATCCCAGAAAAGCCCCCTCATATCCCTTTGAAATCAATCACCCCCACTCCACCTTTGGCAATGGAGCTACTTTCTATTGCTGTAGATATTTTGCTGTTCTAGAACATCATACATATTCTTTGTTGTCTGTCTTCTTGGCCTCAGCATTGAGTTTTTAGTTTTATCCCTGTTTTGTGCATAACCACAGTTATACCTTTTTCATCGCTATATAGTATTTCAACTTGGAAACCATTGTCCATTTGCTTATTGAAGATATTTGAAGTGCTTCTAGTGTTGGTCTGTTGTGAATAAAACTCACATAACCATTTGTGTAAAAAGGCTTTTTATAAATAAGACACAATGTAAGTAAGTAAAATAAAAGATAAAGATAAGTTTTGGGGGGAAAGCTGATTGGAATCTAATACTTTGGCCACTGCTTTCCCTCCTCCATCATATCTTGATGTTCGGCCTTGTCTCAGTGACAGGAAACTCACTAGCTCTCAAGGCAATCTATTCAATGTTGGGAAAATAACAATTGTTAGAAAGTACCCCCACCCCTCACCCACACACACAACTGAATTTTAACTGACCCCTGGCTTGGGCTCACTTACTATGTCAAAATGAAATCTGTCCAAACAATAGGATATTTAAAAAACAGTCACTAGATTCACCTCCAGTCTTTCCTATTTAATATGTATATTCTTTGTTCTGCCATTTCACTCCAGACCTGCTCCAGCTTGTAACCAGTGCATTTAAACTGCACTGCCATTAACTGAGCACCTTGCTCCAGCTGTGTGCAGGATGACCCGACACTGCCAGTGTGCCCTGCTCTCTTCATACTCCTTTAGCCCAGAAACACCACCACACGTTGCAGACTCCCACTGAGCTCAAGGCAGCAAGTGAGCAGCCTCAAGACTTTTCTCACATGTGTTGCTATTAAACCATGTCTCCCCATCCTGTGCTTCCCACAGTGGGTAGCAGATTTATGGAAATGGTACAGGCTTGAAAATACAAATAGCTTCAAAAATGATTCCGACGACTTCATGGTTGAAAAACCCATAATGGCTTATTATGGCAAAGCGGGATTTTTCTATTGCACAATTTTTGCTTTTCTATCTGATATCAAGATAAATAACTATGTTGGACTAGATGGTCTCTGTGACCTTTTCCAGCTCTAAGATTTTTGATTCTTTTCTTTCTACCAACAGTCCTTTGGTATCACCATTTGTCCCTAAGTTAGCCTACTGTGCCAGGAGACTGACTCAGTTGTAATGTTTTCTGAGAGTGAAAGAAGGTAGAAGAAAGAGAAAGAAAGAAGAGGGCAAACAGAGGCAGCATTACTGAAAATCCTAAACTCATTCAATATGAGTTAAACAAATGCTCATCCTCAGTATGAGTTAAACAAATGCTCGTCCTTCCCTATGGGGGAGGAGAATGCTGGGAGTGCCACCTCCATATTAAAAACACAATTTAGTTTACCTATTATTTATTAAAAAGTAAAATGTACTTATCTTAGAATTCTTAGAAGCTAAGGAAAAAAATTAAAAAACACCTATAATCCTACATAAGGACCAACATTAATATTTTGTGCATTGCTTTCCAGCCCTTTTAAAATATCTGTTTACCCATATTTAGATCCATCCATCTATGCATTTTATAGTATTCCACAAGTTAGATAAGCTATAATGTAAGAGAATTTCTACCCTTAGACATTTAGGTTGCATTTAATTTTTTCCTATTATATACAGTGTGATTCTTTTTTCTTTTTAAGATTTATTTATGTATAAAGAACTGGGATACAGGCCAGAGGTACAGGGGCGGTGAGAGGATTCACCAGAGACATAGTGGGGAGCAGAACAGGCAGATTGATGAAGTACACTGCTGAGGGGAGCTGCAGGCGAGACAGGAGAGGTCTGCTGTGCCATGTGGGTCACCTCCAGGGGTAGGGATCAGACTCACACTGAGGAGGCTGTGGCCAGCTTGCAGTGCTGTGCCTTAACCTGCTGTGCCACCAGGGAGAGCCTAGTGTGGATTCTTATACACAAATCTTTGCATTTTCAGTTACTTAGAGATATTTATTGCAATGTAATTTGGGGCCAAAGAATATGAACTTTCTTAATGCTTTTCATATATATATATATATATATATATGTATGTGTATGTGTGTGTGTGTGATCATATTACTCTGCAGTCATGTACCTCTTTCATCTAATAATTTTTCAGAATGATGGAGTAGATCAACTTTCAGTTTCACCTCCTAATTGAATATAGCACAGAGGAGTGCAAGGTAAAAACTATAAGCAAAACCCCCAATTTATCTCCAAGGATCCTAAGCCCTATAGGTATAGAAAAAGACATGAACTTTTGGAAAGAAAATTGGACGTAAACTACCTTAATTGAAAAAAGTCACATAATAAATGTCCCAGTTGAAGCTGAAATGCCAGGGAGTACAAATACATAATGAAAATGTCCCTAAGCAAGAATGGCAGGTTCTGCATTATTACAGCGTGGTGATTCGTAAGGCTTTTGCCCCCATGACTAAAGTGTGTCCCCCTCATCACTCCTTATATTGGTCTGCTAGGGTGTCATTGACAAAATTCTACAATGGGGCAGGGTGGTGGGGACTTGGGTAAAGCAATAGAAATTAATTGTTGCAAAGTTCTGGAATCTAGAAGCCCCAAGCTTGTGGTGTCAGCAGGTTCCTTCTGATACTCCTCTCTCTGCCTTCCAGATTGGTGTGCTCTTGCTTGCCTCCTCTTCACCTTGGGTCCCTTTCATGCACACGCCTGGCGTCCCTTTCTCTGAACCAATTTTTACTTCTCATTAGGACACCAACCAGAATGGATAAGGGTGCATCCTAATGACCTCAGTTCAACTTACCTCTTTAAAGGTCTTACATCCAAGTATAGTCACATTCTTGGTTACTGCAGGTTAGGGTTTCAACATATGAATTTAGGGGTACAGAATTTGGTACCTAATACTTATCTAGAAGAAGACATGGTTTATGTGGAAGGCTTTGTACATGCATGTGATTTCATGAGCTTCTAAGGCAGCACCCAACGCTCCTGCAAAGTACCTGTCCAAGTATTTCCCAGAGTGCTCAGGGAATAGACCGGGCAGATTGTGTTTTCTGAGTGCCTGTACCAATACCTCCTGCTTTTCCTGATCTATGGCATGTGGACTTGTTCGCTGCTATTAGAAAGTGGACTCTAATGCCCTACCTCTTCAATCTTTGTGTCACCTCAGCTTCTGGATACGCATCTCAGGTGTTCCTTTTGGAGCCCGGCTGCCATGTCATGATGAAGACCTCATCACAGGGAGAGTCTGATGCAGAAGCACATGGGGGAAGCACATGGTTTCAGTCTAGTTAACAGTTCTGATCTAGTCAGCCTGCAAGTTAAGTTCAGGTGCCAGAAATTGAGTGGAATGCCAGATGATTCCAGTCTTCAGGTAACTTTTTGCTGCATCCTGAATCCTTGATACCCAGGACCTGCCGACATTGCAAATGGTTGCTTTAGACCATATTTTGGGATGGCAAACTAAAGCCAAAAGTGAGAATTTGACTAATTTAGAGTCATTCAGCTATAGAATAATGGAGCTAGATTAAAATCCAGCCCTCACAATTTTCAGTCCAGAGCTCCTTCCACCACTTATTTTCTCAACAAATGTTTATTGTTTGTAGTGTACCACATGCTGCTTTGGCCCAGGGGAGATAACAGTGACACTTGCCCATAGCTCCAGAGTACAGAATGGGGACCTGTGGCCAGACATTACAGAAAAATGATTACAATTCAGTATAAGCAAGACATTGGTAGTAACTCGACCTTCTCCCAGTGGAATCGAAATGGGGCAAACCCGTGGGGCTGGGAAAAGATGTGGTTGAAGAGTCTACACCCAGCAACACCCACTCAGGAAGTCAGAGGACAGAGCTGCTAGACACACTGCTCTCTTACAGAATGAGATTGAGGCATGAAAAGGAGGAATTGAGAGCTGCAGGCAGACAATTACTTAAGTGGTGCTAAGGTCAGTCCCAGCTTTCCAACTTTGGGCTTCCATCACTTCCATGTCTCCCAAAAGGATTTAAAAACTTCCTCTCATGTGACTTAAAACTTCTCTTTTAAACAGGGCACTCTTTAAAGAGCCTTTTTAGGGCATTTTCATGGAGCTGTCTGTACAGTATGTGTCCCGCCTCTTGCAAAAGCAGGATGTGGCCCTGAGTGAGACAGGTTCGAATCCAGCTCTATCTCTCACTGGCTGGATAGCTTTGGGCAAATGATTTAAATTCACCGAGCCTCAGTGAAATGGAAAACATACTTCTATCACACAGGGTTGGTTGTTAAGATTAAACAAAGGGCTTATATGAAGACCAGATTTTAAAAATCTTAAATCTTAACCCTTCTACATTCTACTTTCAAAGGCTGTCAATTCCCCTCTATGTCTGAAAGAGGTACATTCTCTGTAGATGAGAGCCATGGAAAATAAACTACCAGCTGCTTCTTCCTTAATTTCCTCTGACCACCCACCCATTAAGTGTGCCTTCTGTCCAGCACCTCCCCCAAGAACCCCCCTCCCCCAATCCCTTCCTTTAGAGGATAGCTCTCCCTGGTTAAGGCTAAACTTCTATTTTAAAGACATTCTCAGGGGGCCTCAGGACCCTGTGTGATAGATTATCATCCCCAAGCTGCTCCTGGGTCTCTTGTTCTACCAAAAGAATTTTCTCTCCAGCTCAACTCTTTCTGCTGTCTCCTGTTCTCACTTTGCAGTAAGCCTCCTGAAAATGTCATTTCCATCTCCTACTCACTCCCCCACCACCTGGGGCTGGCTCAGGTTCCTACTGAAACTGCTGTTTCTATGAAGCTAGGTCTGCAAAGACATCCTTTCAGAGGTCACTTTTCCATCTTTAGCTTCTTGGCGCTCTGTCATCTTTGCCATTACAGAGCCCATGAAGTCATCGCTCTCCCCATCATCAAGACACCATTCTCTCCTGCCTTTCTTCTCAGTTTTACACCCAAGCCTCCCCATGTGCAGACATCTCAAATCTACTCATTCAGCACTGAACCCCCCATCCCTCCAGTTCTGTCCCTCCACTTGCATTCATTCTCTGAAGAAACAAAATGGCTATATCTCCAGCTGCTAAATCTAGAAAACATAGGTCTTGTTGTGTTTCTTTTTTTTTTTTAAATATTTTATTTATTTATTTGTGCATACAGAACTGGGGTACAGGCCAGAGGCTCAGGGGCGGTGAGAGGCTTCACCAGGAACAGAGAGGGGAGCAGAACAGGCAGATGGACAAAGTACACTGCTGAGGGGAGCAGCGGGTGGGTCAGGAGAGGTCTGCCACACCATGTGGTCACCTCTGGGGCAGGCTGGAATGGAACTCATGCGGAAGCGGCTTTAGATTCTCAGTGCTGTGCTTTAACCCCCTGCGCCACCAGGGAGGGCCAGTCTTGTGTTTCTTAACTGTGGATCCTACCTTGTAAGTAGCTCCTTAATGTACCTTTTCTTTTCCATCTCAATTAGCATTGTCAGTTCCTATTTAAATTGCTGCAATGGTCACCTGGCTTCCAATATAGTCCACAACCTGAATGATGTTTCTAAAAATAGACCTGATTACATAAGCACTCTGCTTAAAAATCTTCAGTGGGACTCCATGGTTCTCAAGCTAAAGTTTGCTCTCTGGGTTTCTGCATGTGGGGTTCTCTTTCCCTCGAGCATCCTTTTTCTCCTGGTAATTAGTTCAACAACTATTATGCTTCAGGTCTCCATTTGGATTTCATTTCCCCTGGAAAACTTTCCCTGATCCCCAAGGCTGTGGAACCCCCTCTCAGATGTTCCCTTAAGTGCTTTTACTCATCAGATAATTACTGCAATTGTTGATTTCTTTCTGGTCTAGCACTGGCAGCTGGCACAGGTCAGGTATTTAATAAGTATGTATTGGAAGATGAAAATGGAAGGAGTTACTTTCCACCAATGATTCTTAAACTGGAACACACATCAGAATCATCTGAAGGGCCTGTTAAAGCACACCTTGCTGGAATCCACTCCCATAGCTTCTGATTCTGTATTTTGGGCTGATGCGAAAGAATTTGCATTTCTAACCAGGTGATACTGATGAGCATGCTGGCCTAGGACCACAAAGTAAGAACCTCTGCTTATACAATTTAACACACTCTGAAAACTGAAGGAAATTTATTTTTAAAGAAGGCTGGTACACACTTTTGGAGACTTGGTAAATTTCTGGAATCTCTCTGCAGCTTCCTTAATAAGGACATTTCATAATAGTTCCATTTCGGAAAAAGATCTCAGAAACTATGAAGGTTCTAGGGTCACCAAGTCACACACCTACTAGGGATCAAAGACAGCACCTGGTAGCTTGTTAGTAGGTTGCCAGGCAACGAAACAATGTGGGGCTGAGGCAGGGATTAGCAGCTAGCAGGGTCTTAGAGGTAGCTACTAAAGTATCCAGAGGGTAGACTTCTCATCAGAAGACCACAAAAGCCGGAAATTAAGGAATTCTCCTGACACACCATTTGATTTGCATGTGGAAGGGTATAACATCCCCTCGTGGATGAGTTTATGTTGCTTCTTGACCTCTAATAGGATTGGGGAATATTTTTCTCAGAAGAACTACTGAGGACCCATGAGGGACATTTCTTAATGAGCTACAGGTAATAAACGACAGGTTCATCACATTTACTTTTTAAAAATAACCCCTATTAGGTTTTTGTTGTTAAATTCATATTCACATTGAAAACTAAAAAAGTATAGAAATGAATAGAACTTCATGTGTCCTAAAGGAAATCCTATGAAGATGACATCCATTTTTGTAGAAAAAAATAGTTAACATGGAATTATACGTACTTGCCTTCTAAGAAAACACTCAACTGAAGGACGTTTTTGCATCAAGCTGTCTAACTCCATTCTTTTAATGGGCACATGGGATTTTATTGTGTGGGCACATCTTGTACTTGATACCCCACAAGGGCATTTAAGTTGCTTTCCATTTTTTTCTATTATGGGTGCTGCAATAGATAACTTTATACATGTGCCTTTATGAGCTATAATGGCTAGATCAAAGACAATTTGTACTTAGAATCTGGCCATAGATTGCAGGCTTCTCTCCAAAAACATGAGCATCAAAAACATGACCATCCCTTTCCACACACCTTACCCAGCTCTTGTATTATCAGTCTTTAACATTTTGTAAGCTCTTGGGCTCTCCTCCCTGCCTGCCTATCACTATGCAAGTGTCACTCTCTCTCTTTTTTAACCCCCTTTTCCTTTTCTTAATAAACTTGCCTTTTAAAAATGTAAAAAGAAAAAAAAAGCCAAACATTTTAAAAAGTCCTATTAATTTTTTTCATTTTTTGAATCAATGTTTTTTGACTGCAGACTCTCCAAATGCTGACTTCCCTTTGTGTTTCTCCCTGTCTTGCCTGTTCATGCTCTTTGCCCATCTTTCTATAGAGATTGCTTGTTTTTTGTTGACTTATTAATGCTATTTCTATAGAAAGTCTAGTATAATACTTTGTCATTTTTATTTGCTTCTCATATCTTTTTCAGTGTCACAAAGATGTCTTTAGTTTTTAATTTGTATACAGTTGAGACTACTGATGTTCTAGGAAGTTGCATATATTATTTTTAGAATTAAAAAATAATTCTACCTAAAAAAACCTTTCCTTTTATCTGATGGTTCATTAAAGACAAAAGAATGGGGAGAAGAAACAGGAGTGAGGACAGAGAGGAAGACAGAGAGCACAAAAGAGCTAAATTCATCTTGTTTATTAAATTCCTAAGAGATGAAGGAATTAATAATTCTCAAACTTGCATTTACATATGAATCACTTAGAGATCTTGTTAAAATGTAGATTCTGATACAGAAGTCCCAAACTGTGCCTGAGATTCTGCAATTCTAACAAGAGCTGGTGAAGCTGATGGCCAATGGGATATACTTGGAATAGCCAGGCTTTCTATTATGAAAGGGGAAAACACCCTGGACCTCACTGGTCTCTGGAATGATTCTTTGTTTTAAAAATTACCTTCTTTCCTTAATTTGGGAAACTCCTCATTTCTTGTTCTAGAAGATAGGAGAAAGCCACAGTTCATTTTTAAAAGAAAATGATCTTTATGTCAGCTTTCATGGAGTAACACCCTTTACCCATGCCCTTTTAGAATAGATGGCTAATTTTAAAGGTGAGTTAAAGGAAAGTATAAAATGTCCACTGTTTGAGACCTTCTCATTGGGCTAGATAAAATGTAGAGATTAATTGGTCTTTTGGACAGAATATTCCATTTCTGTGCTGACAATCTCTCCTCTTCAGTGTTATAATGGATTTCTTTCTTTCTCTGTCTCCTTTGAGAAAGAATAGTCACAGTCTAAACACACCCCTAAGACAGTAATCTAATGGGTTCTCTAAAAGGCAACATAATCTGGTGGGGAAAAGTCTTAGAATAGGACTCAGGAGAACCAGATTCCCACTCTGGCTTTAACATGGCTACTTTGCATATATTAAACTTCCCTGGCTTCATTCCTTTAACTGTAAAATGTAGACAAAATTAGAACCTCCTTACCCTGGATGATATTGGAATAAAATTTCCCAGGGGTCTTTATACTTTTTGGAGTAGCAATGATGTCAACGCCTTTCTTACAACCTACAGTATACTGGCTCAGCTTTCTAATTTCTAAGCAAGTTTCCACAAAGCTTTCACTCACTGCGAAGTAAATCATATTAAAAAAGGCTTGGGCATTTTTTGAGTGTCCTGAAGCCAAGAAGTTGTCCAGGCCATGTTCCTGCCTGGACACATGGTTTGCTATTTGAAAGGAAAGTAATGAACATAGGTTTCTGTTTGAAATGAAAAGGTTAAATGTGGAACAGACTCAACTGGTGATCATAGCAAGGGTAGTTTGGGACATGCACTGCCAAGTTGGTTCAAGGAATGGGAAAAGAACATTCACTGAGAGAGTTATCTTGCTCCCTCCAGACAGCCCTGTGAGCCGGGAATTATCCCTAAGTTTTTATAGGAACTTAGGATCAGCAATTTGCCTAGATTTTACAGCTAGAAAAAGCAGAGCTAAGCCTTCAACTCCCTCTTCCTCTCTCTACCGCTTCTCCCACCTCCATTTCTGAGCAAAGCAGAGATGCCCCGAGGTGAACACATGGAGATTTGAACACTTCATCTCCAGAAAGGCACTTCTCCTCTTGTAGCCTCAGTTTCCCCATCTATACTAGTGGTGGCACCACTCACCCAGTGGGCGGTGAGGATTAGTGCACAGGAGTGGTGCACAGTAAGAGCTCATTGCTTAGTTCTTCGCTCCCACCTCCCCCACATAGCCTTGCCAGTTAGTAGAGGGTCAGGGCTGTTGCAGGGGATATGAAACAGATTCCCCTCACCTTTAAACTCTCTTTGGGACATCACTGCCCAAAAGGCACCCCTGTGTTGTCCAGTCAATCTCCAGGAGTACTTGAGCCTCGGAAGTCATACTAGGAAAAGCTCCACCTTTGGGGGTGCATCTTACCTTCTATTGTCTTAGCATGATGTTAGTGGGGAGAAGACCCAGGGAGCAGATGAGTTTGGAAACTACTTCCTCCATCTGGCTGCTTTCCTTGGTCCTCAGTTTCCCCACACTTCCCCTTCTGCACACTGTGGTTGTGGAGAATTAATAACGAAGGGTGAGAAGGGCATAGTAGGTGCTCTGGAAGCCTGAGCCAAGAATCATGGGCCACAGTGACCAGCTCTCCATGCTCCCGCCTTGGTCCATCTTGGTTGGTTAATAAACTAACAGCAAGCCTTCATCCCGGGCGTCCCGGGGAGCCAGCACCCGTCAGCTGCCATCATCACTTACATGATCTCATTCAATCATCACATGCCCCCGGGCTCCTCACGGCCAACTGCCAACAGCATCAGACTATGTGTCACCTTCCAGCTCTCCTCCCACAAAAATGCTGGCCTCCCAGCCTCCAGAGCGCTTAGTTACCCCATAAACTCTGCTAATGCTTACCACATGCTGCCGAGCTCAAGCAGCAGGTTCCCCACCCCTCTGCGGGCTCCCCAGGCCTGGCGCTAGAGGACCCTTCTTTCCCTTGGAGATCCTTCATCCAGGAGACCCTGCACCCTTGAAGAAGCTTCACCCGGGAGATGCTGCCCTTGGAGACTTTTCTCCAAGACCCACCCTGCGCTCCGGAAGGAGGCTAGGCTGAGTTCTCTGCAGGTCACGCATGACCTTGGGCACCCTAAAGAGCCGGCGTCCGCTCCTTCCACAGGCGACCGGGCAGCACTCAATGGTGCCTTTTGTTGCCAGATATTAAAAACCCGATTGCGCGTGCTGTTCCTTTGCAAACACAGGAACTCGGCGTGTAACCACCCCAACACGAGCCAGAGGGCGGGAGCTCCGCGGCTCCCCCGGCGCTGCGCGCAAGGCGGGTCGGGGGCTCCGGGAGCGCCGCGCCCACTCTCTTGAACTCAAAGCTTGTCTTCTGCCAGCGGGTTTGTCTGCCAGCGGGCGCCTCCGCCGCACCTGCGCCAGTCCACCTGCGCGCCCAGAGCTGCCCCGACCCCGCGCGCCCCCGCTCGGAGTCGCCCGCCGAGCGCAGAATAAGACGGCACCGACCTGCAGTGCCGCTCTCGAGTCCCTAGGGGGCGCAGCCGGAGCGGGAAGCCGTCCGAGTCGAGCCCGGGTCGGGCGTGAAATTCCAGGCGGGCGGGCGCGGCGAGTTTGAAAACAGGCGAGGGCGCGGGGGCGGGCCTCGGG
>NW_004567133.1:1325774-1418035 GCF_000260355.1 Condylura cristata
GAGAGGCGGCGGCTGGCCGGCCGCTGAGGCGCGGGGCTGCCCTGATTCACGCTCGCGGAGCAGTAACGACCAAACCTCGAAAGTTCGGAGCCCTGCGCTCCCCGAGCACGCACTGGTTGAGAATGGGTGGACAGCGCCTGGCTCACGGGCAGTGGCGTCGGCGGGAGACTCGCGTGCCCAGGGCCGGCCCCTTGCCCCACGATCCCGCCCTTTTCTCGCGTGTGCGACCCCGCCGAGCCCCAGCCCGACCCCCGAGTGGGAGCCAGACTGTCGGTCATGCAAAACTTTCAGGGCCACAGCGTTGCCACTCGGCGTCGTCCTCTTCTCTGTTGTCCCCTCGTGGAATACAGTGGTGATCTGCAGGGAGGTGCAGCCCATCTGGTCTTTCCAGATGAGCATTTGAGAAAGGAGACTCGCTCGTGAAATCCGCGTTCTCCCCTTGCCCCCAAATCTGGGTTCTTCGAAAAACCTGAAACATAACCCTGTGCCAGTTACAGTAGCAGCCCGCTCACCGAAGTTTGCTTGTCTGAAAAGAATAAAGGTAAAAGAAAACAGGAAAAAGGCAGAACGAACTGCCTGGATATGTCCTTTTGCTGAAGTCTTGAAGGAAAGGTTAGTGTGCCTGTTTTCGGTGTCGGCGTCTTTAGGAAACCGGCTTTGGTGTGCTTAGGTAGGTGGTGGAATACTACTATCACGGTAAGCAACCGAAATTGACGCTCCAAGCTTAAACGAACTGTGCACGGTGAAGATCATATATCTCTAGTAACCCGCAGTGATTAAAATGTAGCAATACTGTAAAGGTCGTCACAAACTGTAGTTTACTAACTCGTAAGTCTTTGGCTAGTGTTCAGCTAATATTATCTAAATTATGGTCCTTCCTCCCCCTCCTCATGCGGTTCATAATGTTTGCTTTTATGGTTCTTTTTTCTCTCTGCTACATGAAAACTCTTATTTCTGTTGAATTTAACTCCTCCATTACTTGAGAAATTTTCATTTCACTTTTTTGTGTGTGTGTGTGTGCTTTGCTCTTGCTTAATGACTGACTTTGGTAGAAACGAATTTATCTAGCCATTTCATAAAATGGTATCTGTAGCTTGCCAGAGGAGCCAGGTTCAAAGGAACAAATCTAAATCACTTAGGGGTGACCTTTAAAATAGAAATGGTGTTTATTAAGTTTTCTTTCTTTCTTTCTTTCTTTTTTTTTTTAAAGAATGGCTTGCATTTTGCTGTAAGACCTGTACATTCATACATACATGTGAAATTTAGTGCAGAGTGAAATGGTAGGGGAAAAAATGTGGTTTTGTTGTGAAGTGTAACATTGTTTTCAAGATTTTATCAGTTGCACTTCGAACACTGAAGCACTGCGGTTTTTTACTACTGAAACGTTAATGAAAAAACATTAAAAGAAAGGCCACAGTCAAACTTTGTTACAGATGAATATTTTATTCCTTGTCCCCAGTAAAAATGTTGGCACCTGCTTTACATTTATATGGCTTATGAAAGTGTACAGATCTTTTAGTGTAAAATTTCAAATAGGTTGTCACAAATTTTAAATTCATTGACAGGTTTCTGTTCTCTGTGCTCTGTGAAATGTGTAATATATCCATCATTTTTTATATCATATTGAAAATTCATATTACAGGGGAGATGTCACCATTTGACAAAAACTCATGTATCTTGAAAATGAAAATTCTGGTGCTGCTATAGAGATTCCTGATGGGATGATGAGTTGGTCATATGCAAGGGAATGTATTATCTTGAATCTTTTCAGATAAAATGTAACACTCTAAATGGAATACTTACCACTAAGTTGGAATGGGTCACAAGTACCATATTATTACTGTGTAGCTAGGTGAAACAATTGGTAATTTCTTTGTTTTCTTCCAGTGTTTCATGTGGTTAGGGTTGGTCAGAAGATCTTGAGAGAAAATCAGTGCAACATTAACCAACTAAAGTTACCTAACTACATACCCTAAGTTAGGAGCAGGTCATCTAATTGACCATTATGTTCAACACCAGAAATTCCTACTGTGACTTTATACACTTTAGGGTTTCTTCTTTCCACATGGAAATGAGAATGGAGTTATATACTCTGCTTATTGGTGTGTGTTTAATTGTGACTTTTCTAGACTCCTGAAGCGCCAAGTCTTTAATTCCAAGAGGCATGTGGTATTGCATGCTTTTTTTATGTTGTTCACCAAGATGCTCAATCTGAGTATTTTTGAATGATACTTTGAGGCGAAGGTTTATGGGGTCATTAGTATCATATGAATCTGGTACCTAGCTCTTCTGCTAAATCATTGATACACTTACTGATTCAGATCATGCTTAGCACAGCCTCATAATGTTAAGCCTGCATTTATCACTCAAAGAGGGGTAGGAAGGCTCTTCTCAGTTACAGCTTTGAGGTTGTCCATCATTACAGTTTATTTTTTGACTTATTTCCAGTTACTTAGACCAATGGCTCTCAAACTTTGCATATGAGAATCACTTTTGTTCTTTACTGAGTCATGGTTTGCTTTCCAAGGGATTCTGATATACACATCAGGATTTGAGAACCACTAACAACTTAGATGCCTATTTTTTCTTTATTACAGCCACTTTGCTGATAATTCTAGAACCTCTCTAGCCCCTGTTTCTTTAACTTGGTTGTGTATTGGAATCACTGGGGAGTTTTAAACAATACCAAGGTCTCGATCTCATTCCTAGAATTTGTTTTAATTGGTTCTTCCAATGTTCAGAAAAGTTTGAGAATCGTTGATTGCTCTTTTATATGTGATCACACTACTCAATTTCTCAGTTTTCCTTTTGACCTTCTCTTATGGTTCTAAAGTCCCACCCTCTTTTTATTTTAGTGACTTTCATATACTTTGTGTCTGTTTTCACTTAAACATGCTTCATGTTTATGATCTGAAAATTAGAAATTTATCCTTGATTTGAATAGCATGTTTTGGTTACTCAGTCTGTGAGTATGCATAAATAAATAAATCTTTAAAAAAATAAATAAATAAATGCAACTATCTGGGCTCCTCCTCCAAACTGGAGGGTCTTGGAGCATGAGTTTGTGCTGGTTAGTCCTACTGATACACTCTAGTTCCTACTTTGTGCCAGTCTAGGATGAGCATCATAATCACTGAAACTGAAAAACTGCAATTAGGGCCCTCCCTGGTGGCATAGCGGGTTAGAATGCAACACTGCAAGGGACACTTCACAGTGAGTTACATCCCTGGCCCCAGAGGTGATCCACATGGCGCAGCAGACCTCTCCTACCTTGCCCGCTGCTCCCCTCAGCAGTGTACTTTGTTGATCTGCCTATTTTGCTCCCTACTCTGGCTCTGGTGAGTCCTCTCATCACCCCTGCACCTCTGGCCTGTACTGCAGTTCTGTATGCATAAATAAATAAATCTTAAAAAAAAAAACAACAAAAACTATGCATCTATCTGGGCTCCTCCTCCAAACTGGAGGGTCTTGGAGCATGAGTTTGTGCATTAAAAAAAAAAAAAAATACCCTACTGGTGATTCTTGTTTCTTTGTATTATGTTTTTTGTCCTTGTGGACAGCTTACTTTCCATCATGTCTCTACCACCTAACTCTGTATCATCCTTGGCCTCATTTTCTGTGGCTTAGATTCCTGCCATGGCCCTTTTACCAAGGCCTGTTCCCAGCCTTGGGTAAGGTCTTCTAAGTATGCTTCTCTGCAACAGGTTTGCTGGAGAAATCACAAAATGTTGATCTAGCTTTCCTTCTGTTCCTTATTGCTTTCCATTAACCCAGACATGGTTGTTTTCTCTTTAGACCCTTTACCCTCATAATTTTGTAATTTGAGTTTCAGCTGAAACTTGAGTTCCAGACTGCCTGCTTCACTAGAGTCTTCGTAGAGTGTTATACTTAGAAAGTGTTTAGATACTTACTGATTAAATTTTATTAGACCACTGCATGTTTAACAGATGGCAACTGGCCACTTGGTTGGTAACTGTCTTGTAAAGCCAATAATAAGCAATTATCACTCTCTGCAATCTTATGTATGGCCACCTGTAGCTAACCTTTATTGAGCTCTATTTCCAGTGCCACGTACTCAGTGCTTCACAGGTAGGCTCATTTGCTCTTCAGAACAACTCCTGAGAGGTAAGGTAGAATTTTGAACCTGTGAAGAACCTAGAGCACTGAGATGTTAAGGTAAGGTTCTGGGACTAGTAGTGGTAGAGCCACTATGGAGAGTAAGCTGCCTTATTCACAGTCTCCATTCATAACACAGGCTGGAGTATCTCCCATGTGACCTGCGCTTTATATAGCGAGGGAGAGCAGTCTAAGCCATATGTAGAGCAAGATGATGATTAATATTTTCTAAATACTGCTTTGGGTTACATCACCTCACATTTCAGGTTACCTTATTCAGTGTTACAGTTGTAAAACAAAAACTACATTAGACAATTTGGAAACTAAAGAAGAGGAATATGTATAACCTCCTCGGTATACTCATTCCATTCCCATAGTAAAATAATCATGCTGCCTTTTAATGTTTAGGTGGAGTTTGTACAGTACAGATCTTTAATGTGTTAATTTGCTTTTTAGCACATGTTTTGTATAACTGCAGGTAAATTTAACTACATACTGGAATTGTACTTAGCTAGGAAGTTTCCTGTGCCCACAGATATTTGGGTAAAACAGTGGGACTCTGACAAATGAGTAATTAAGTGGTATCAAATAATGTGTTGTAGTTAAATTCTACCTACCAGTTGCTTTTATATTATTTCCATCTTAAAGAGACTTTTAGTTGTTTTTGATGTGAGGCATGGATTTGGTTCCTCAACGTGGCCCCATGACTAAAGACTGGTCATGTTGGTCAAATTTAGAGAATAGGGCAGTGAGCAGGAAAACACAAACTGGATTTTGACTCTAGGTCATGGCTTAAATTTGTGTAAAAAGTGAGAAAAGCAGCACTTAGTTCTAAGATTAGACCCTTTAAGACCAAATCCATGAAGACTAAATAAAACCAAGGATGAGAAATGAAAATTTAAAGGTTTTAGTACAAAAAACTAAAGTAGAATTATCTTTTAAAAGTAGTCAAGGTGTTGATGTAAGTTTTTATTATCTGGTTAAATACTTCTAGTAAGCAATGATGCATTTCTACAGAATTTAACTAAGCATTTCAATTTGTATAGTCTCTTTTATTGTAATTTATTTGATTTCTACATTTCTATAGGGCATTAAAAAAAAACAGAACTTCTTCCTAAATTTGTAAATCTTTTAAAATAAGAAAGGCATAAGCATTTGTACCTGTGATTCCAAGGAGAATGTATTTTGTCGACTGGGACTATAAGTATGACAGCTCTTGGCATCCTTTTGTGGTAGCATGTAGAAATTAGTCTTAAGTTTTTCATTGAATTCTTGAAATGCAAAAGTCTGTCATAGTTTGATAGATGCCTACCTGCCAGTTAAATTGATCCTATACGTGAGACCTATTCTGGAGAAACATATTAGTCTTACTGTATTAACACCATTCTGTTTCCCAATACAAAAATTAAAAATAGTATGGGGACTCTGCTTTAGCAGACCCTTGTTTAGTTATGTACTTGCTCTTTTAGTATTTAGGTGGTCTGGCCTCCTGACAGGCAGCTGTAAAAGTTAGGGTCTCATTGCTTCAGCCTGGCCCCAGTTCCCTGCCCCTGGGAATTCCTGTGGATATTGTGGGAATGAGAGTATTTTTTAAAACTTTCCCAGAAATGTGGTGAATTTCTGGGTGTCAGTAGAACTGGATTTTACTGCAATATGAACAAGACTGTCACAGTCTGTTTTCTCAACTTTAAAAGGAGTTTAGACTAGATCTTCACAATCATACTGCTCTGATTCTCTGATCTTATGTATTTGTCATATCCTTTCTGCTCTTCACCAGACTAAGTGTATCTGCTATTTGGAGATTCTCTATCTCCATATGTCTTAGCTCTTAAAACCTAATACTCTTCGTTTCATTTTTGCCAGTGTATTTACAGTGTCAAAGACAATGAAGATGCAAT
The DNA here is from genome assembly GCF_000260355.1 of Condylura cristata. NCBI lineage: Eukaryota > Metazoa > Chordata > Mammalia > Eulipotyphla > Talpidae > Condylura > Condylura cristata. The sequence goes on from NW_004567133.1 coordinate 1,331,789, forward strand.
ATTTCTACTTAGGTGCTGCCATCTAGCACATGATGTATTTACTCTAGCCTGAAAATGGTTCATGCTCAAGATTTTAGGTTGTGCAAAATGAATTAGAGCCATAATTTAACAGTGTAAACCTGAGTTTGGAGAAATAAATTTTCTTAAGATGTGAGATGTTTATTTATTTAAATGACTTGAAAAAGAAAGGACAAGAGTAATTGAAATCTACGGGAGGTAATTAATGCAGTGAGAAATTTAAAAAGATATAAAGCATCTTCTGTAAGTTAGCGATGAATATGAGAATGTTCATATTTATTGGACAGTGAATGCTAGTAATTAAAGAGATCAGTAGATGGTGTTAGTTGATGTTTTTGTGTTCAACCTAATGTTATGTTGGTTAATTGCCTTCATTAGGGACTTTAGTAAATCAAAAGGCCCTTAAAATTAACATAGGGATTATTTTTCACTTTAACAGGCTTAGCTGGTATTCTTTTTTTTTTTTTTAAGCTGGCATTCTTGTTGATGGACATTGTTTAGTGACGGTAATTGCTATCAATTAAATAACCCCATTTCTTGACAACAGATATGTCACTTAAATAAATCTATTAATTTACTGATCTTTGGAGGTTGCCTTGCTGAACATGGGCTAAGACTATAGCTTCCATAGTGTTTTTGATTTTACTAAATATGTATGTTTTAATTGATAAGGCCAGCCTTTGGTGATGGGGACTTTATAGAATGGACTAGACTCTTATGTCAGTGTTAATATACAGAAAAAATTAGTGTTTGGAGCTATGCTTTGTTGCCTTTTTTCCTCTTCTGGAATTTTTGATGTCATTCCTTGTCATGAGAGGTTTGGAAGCTCTCAAATATGTAACCTTGATTTTATAAAGATGAACGATTTTTATTGGAAAAAAGACAAGGTGATCGAAGAATGACTTTTTTTACTCAGAGAGAAATATGTCTTCTTGTTGAATAGCAGAAACTGTCTTTATTAATAATTGGTGGTGAGAATTTTAGCATCCTAGAGTGGCTAGTTAGGAATAGAGTTCTGATCTGGGGTAAGTAGGGCTTATATTACATAGTTATAACCTGTTATATAAGGATGATCATCTCTGGTTTCTTCTCTTTAATATGACCCTTATTTAATTCATGTATTTGTGGTTTTCTCAGGAAGTTAAGATCTGTTTTTAAAGTAAAGGCCAGTCTTGCCTTCTCATTAAATGTTAGCTATGATATGAAAGTAGATTTTTACTTTGTGAACCAACCTGTTATGACACCTGTCTCATGATGTCTGTTTTGGTTTGGTACATGAACCACCAGATGGCAACAGTAATAGTATTTATATATATAATCTGTAATTTCCATGTTTAGCTCTTTTTTTCCTTCCATGGCACACTAGTTTTCAGTATACTTATGCAATACATAAAATTCTTGACTATGAGCAAAATGATTTTATATTATCTAACAAATTAAAATCAAGAAACAGAAGATTGGTAAAGTGTTGCTACAAAAAGAAATTTTATTTACATAAATGTATGTTCCCAGAGGGGGTGACTTTCCAAGGGTACAGCTTTCTAATTTACATTATTGTAAATAAATAATACAACTTTTTAAATTAAGCATTTATGCAACTCTGTACTAGGCTCTGATGGTTTGTGGAACATGAAAGAAAACCTGACTCAGACCTTCTAGCATTTTATGTCACTCCTGTAAAAGGAGGAGATACATGAATTTACAAATATTGAGCATAGCTGTATGTTTTCTGGCCAAAGGTATTTTTACTTTGGAATTTGTTTTATTTTTGCCTTGAAGGCATAGGTTCCTTTTCTAAGTGTGTCTTCTTGGCTCTCCTGAGTTTGTTTTCTTCTTTTTTTCTTTTCTTCTTGGTTGCAAGCTAGAAACTCAGTCTGAACTAAAAGGAAAAAGGATTCTGTTGGAGGCATCCATGGATATCACAGTGTAACAAGAATACCTTGAAACTTGAGAAGCTTAGAATTCAGCTCTGCCTCAGAAATACTAGAATTAGGACTGAGTTTGAGACCCTTTAGTACTGTCTCTTTGTCACATCTCTCAGTGTGCTTGTTACTATGTTGGCGTCATTCTTGACTTTCACTAAAATTTGATTTTCTCTTTGTGTTTGAAACCCAGCTGTTCCTAGTTTTTATATTTTTATTGCTTCAGATCCTGTAACACAGAGTGACTTAAAGCTTGGAGTCCTGAATCTAAACTTGTGAAATGATCAGATTTATATTTTAAAAGCATCATTTGAGAGGGAAGAAAGTTATGATCTTGCTTGCAAAATTGAGAATGAATTGGGAGAAACCAGAATGAAAGTTCAACAGTGACAGTAATTGAGGTAAGACAGTTGTAGCTTGTGCTAGCGTGCTAGTGTTGGAGATGGAGAGAGGTAAGTGGATTAGAGAGATTTTTCAAGCTGGATGCATGGGGTGAGTGGTTTCTGGTTTGCATAAATAGTTTGTTGGGGGTAGTCACTCACTCAGGTTGGACCGCCATTGTTTGGGTAATAAGGGATGATTTTAGTTTTGAATGTATTAATATGTGGTACCTTTAAGGCAGCCAAATGGAGCTCATAAGGAGGTGCTTGGATAGAGTTTTTGCAACTAGAGGAAAGTTCTGGATTTTTGGTGTGTTTATGGAGACATTATAGGTTCTTTCTTAAGGGTGGGCTTGGCAGAACATAAAACTGGCTCAGTCACTTGCTAGCTATACTTTTTTGACTTGGCTGCTTAATTTTTTTTAAGGCTTATTTTTTTTAATCCCTGAAATATGTATAATAATTACATATATGTCATATAGCTACTGTGAAGATCACTTTCTATGATTGTAGTAGGATGTTTAATAATCTTACCAAGTACATAGCAGGCATTTGGTAAGGTGCTATTGTTATTTACACTTTTGTGGGCAGGAACCATGCCTCATTCATCTTTTCACACAGAGCTAGCTATTAATGAATCACCAAAGTCTAGCTCAGGGTGGGGTGTGAACAGTTGTCATGACTCAAATACAGTAATATTAATCTGGTTGTGAGTTACTGGGTAAATTAAAGGAGGGTAAAATTAGAGCAGGGGAAAGACTTAAGAGTGATGATATAGGGGAATTTGAATTGGGGTAAGAGACTCAGAATGGTCAATATTGTTGTAGAGAAGTGAATGAGAAGGGGACCAAGAAAAAGCAGTGAATTTATTGATTTAGGTTACTAATGTTAATTTTTTTTAGTATAATTTCACTAGAATTGTAGGAATATATAAAGCAGGATTGAAGTTGAGTACAGAATGGGTCATGAGAAAAAGGGCTCAACAGGTATGTTCTTATTCTGTTGAAATTCTCAAACAAGGAAAGAGAACTATGAATTCATTCAAAGTATGTGCTAACAAAATGATCTTAAAGTTCCTTGGGAATATTTATTGCTTTCCAATTTGAAAACTTTTCTTGAGGCTGAAAAAAATGTGGGTTGTTTTCATCTGGTAAAATGGTAATTTATCATCATAATTCTCTGAAGTGATTATTTTTCAGTTTAGTATTTTGTGACTTCTGGAGGCTTCTAGCAACATTGCTAAAAGCTTATATACAGGACTTGATCCCCAAGCTTGTTACAAACACAAAGAAATAGTGGACAAAATAGAAGGGCAAGCAAACACATTCCTAAACCTGATAGACCAGGAAATCCCAGGTGGCAGCAGTGAAAAGAGAATGCAAAACCCGGGCATAGTCAGGAGCTCAAGGTTTATGGTGATTTCATATGTAATTATAGGTTCCTAAAAACTTGATCCTGAGGGCCTTAAAAGGGGCAGACACTTATCTTTTGTCTGCATATAGAAGAAAGGTAGAGTTGCTGTCTTTCTGTTTAAAACTTTCATGGGCTGGCCCATCTGTAAAAAGAGGTCAAAAAAGCTTTGACTGCTGGCCCTCCCTGGTGGCGCAGCGGGTTAAAGCACAGCACTGAGAATCTAAAGCCACTTCCGCATAAGTTCGAACCCCGCCTGCCCGGGAGGTGACCACATGGTGTGGCAGACCTCTCCTGACCCGCCCGCTGCTCCCCTCAGCAGTGTACTTTGTCGATCTGCCTGTTCTGTTCCCTGCTCTGTCTCTGGTGAAGCCTCTCACCGCCCCTAAGCCTCTGGCCTGTACCCCAGTTCTGTATAAAAAAAAAAAAAAAAAAAAAAGCTTTGACTGCCTGAAGTGCAATCTTTCTTTCTCAGGGTGTGCACAATAAGGAATGATTAAAAAAGAGAGAGAGAGAGAAATGTGTAAGCTCCTAAGCGATATCTCACATTGGGAATGGGTTGGATTTAACACTTCTTTTACTTACCAAGTACATGGCATGCATCTGTTTAGGTGGGGGAGTTGGACCCTGAGCTACAGTGGTAGTTTTGAAGATGAAGCTCTAGCTCTAACTTGAATTAAAACACTTAGTGCAAATAATTCTGAAACTGAGATGCACAGAGTCTAGTTCAGAACTCTGGCAACCAATGGGGTCCTCGGAAGTAAGTGTGGAATTATCATGCAGAGGAAATGAAAAAATGTAGACCCCTCCAGAAGAAACAACAACTTCTAAAGATAAACTTGCAATAAAAATTTACCGGCTACACAAAGAAATGAATCACTACAGACCAAAGTCAGGAGATGTAAGCAGTGGGATTAGTACTCCTGCTGGTGCTCCTGAAACAGGACAGATATTACTTGTTTAATACTAATAGAAATAAAACAGGTAAGACTGTAATGAAAGAACATCACAGATTAGAAAAAGAGCTAAATAGAACTTCTAGTAATGAAAGTTATAGTCATTAAATAAAAATAACCTCAATGGATGATCAAATGTCTTAGTAGATATAATTGAAGAGAGAACCACTGATTTTTAAGGAGATTGAGGAAATTGCTTGGGATATAGACAAAGAGATGGAAAGGTGTCATTAAGATTCATGAACTTTAGTTTCCTGAAGGTCCATGCTACCTTCTATCCAAAGCTACTTTCTGAGCTTTCAGAAAGAAGAAATGTGTGAGTGGTGGACACTTTCAGAAATTACAATGGCTGTGCTTTTTCCATGATCATTGTAAGGCCTGAGTTCTTAGGTATGAGAAGCAGTAAATCACAAGCAGGGTAGGTAAAAATGAATTCATATCTAGTGTCATTATGGGGGAAACACTAGAAAACAAGACAAAAACTACTCAAGGAATCTAATAGCTAAGTTGCTATTGTAAGCATTTGTTTGTAGTAGAAGATGATTGGGTAATAACTACAAAGTGCCGAAGGGGAGAAACAATCACCATCCTGGAATTTTGTACTCATGTAAAGTGATATTCAAGAATAAGAGCGAAATAAAGGGATTGTAAAGACAGAGTTGATCACTCTTAGACTTTTTCTTTTTTTTTAAGATTTATTCATACAGAACTGGGGTACAGGCCAGAGATGCGGACGGTGAAAGGATTCACCAGGGACAGAGTGGGGAGCAGAACAGGCAGATCAATGAAGTACACTGCTGAGGGGAGCAGTGGGCGGGTCAGGAGAGGTCTGCCTCGCCATGTGGTCACCTCTGGGGCAGGCGGGAATCGAACTCAGGTGGAAATGGCTTAAGCTTCTTAGTTCAGTGCTTTAACCCGCTGTGCCACCAGGGAGGGCCGATCACTTTTAGACTTTTACTGAAGGAACTACTAAAAGATGTATTTCAAGAAGAAAGAAGTTGAAAACAGAAGAAAGGAAGAGTGAAATGCAAGTAAGAGTGCTAAGTGACGGGAAGCTGTATGTCCCTCATACTTACTTTATACATATATGCCATCTGATTTGAGAAAAATGCACATTAGCATGGTTCCACTAACATTTCACTAGAGTGGACTGGCTAGCTAAAGAATACGTGCAGCAGTTAACTGACGGCTTTTGATGAGCAAGGCACTACATAAGGCAATAAAGAATCAGTGATAAAGCACAGTTCCTTCCTTCATGGAGCTTTTTGTATATTGAGGCAGAGACACAACTGTTGCGGCAGGAGCTCTGTTGCTGCTTTGGGGAGGGACACAACAATCATGGAACAGGTTTGCAAGGCAAGTCTCTGCTACTTGAGCAGAAGTTCTTGTGCCACTTATTGGGACAACATACAGGCTAGTAAAAGCCGCCCATGTGACAGTATTATGAGGAATTAAATATAGAGGGTGGGATTGGAATGGGGGACAGAGTTTTGCAAGGAACAGAGAAGGGGACATCATGACCACAAGTCAAGAGACAGTTACATCAGGGAAGTATTTGATATTTTACAGGCAGAATTATCCTGAGACCACCACAGAGATAGTCATGTAATCAGATCAACAGTGGCCTAGGTTTTCCTGGACCTGCCTCGTGATACAGACTATCCTCCATAGGTTGTCAAGGAATGCTCTGCTGTGATTTGCAAATAGAAAATAGGTTACAACTTCCCATGAGCGATCAGCTCACAGGAACCCCCGTACAACAACAGGCAATGAGATTTATTCTGAAGAGCTTTCAGGATTTTAGCAGGGAAACAGGAGGCAGGCCATATTAGAGGCTGGAGATTCAGATCAGCTCTTGGGAACACAAAGATGGACTCAGGTTAAAAGAGATTCAGCAATGAGAATTCAATGTCTAGATAATAAGATTCTTACCAGATAGGACTAAACATCATGATGTTCATGTTTAGCCAGCAGCAGAGTCAGATGACCTCCTTTAGATTCTAATTTGGGAACTTAGTTGTGAAAAATTCGACTGAGATCTGGCTATCAGAGAACTGAATCTAGCTCTCTGGTGCACAAGGATAAACTACCTTTAAATTTTGAAAGAAAGCATATGTTTGGGAGAAAACTGGATTCAGAGATGAAGAAGCTCATTGAGAATTAGTGGAAGAAAAGAATGTAGGTAGTTGTAGTTTTGTGCAACTTGGTTGAGGTTGGCTGCATTTTTATTTTTGATTTTTTTAGCAACAACTACTGAACTTTGAAAATTACTTAAATGTAGTACCTTGGGATAGTACAGTTGGGAAGGCGAAGGTCATCTGAGTCTCTAACTTTGCTGTTATCTGTGGAATCAATGGTTTGAAACATAGTTTGTGGTAATCTTCTATGTAGATGGATCGTTTGTAGTAATTTAAAACTTCTGAGTTAGTATTTTATTAGCTGCCCAAACTAAGAGAGTTTTTAAAAATGTCATTTCTTTGCTTCAAAAGTTTCTTAGTAAGTAAACTGAGTTTCATTATAGATGTTATTGGCAATAACATTTAAAAATAGCCAAATCTCATTTGGCCTGTGCCTTTTCCCAAATCAACCAGTGAGGGAATATTGGCTGACCTCACCTGCTCTGACTCCCGTCCCCCCATTTTAGGGGACCTATTGGTGTTCTCTGTCTCATATATATTAGTCAACAGCAGGTTATGCTAATCAAAATGGTGACAATACGAAAATTTTAGCATTTTAAATGGCGGTTGATGTAGCACATGAGAAACCCACTGTACTGTTTTGAATTAAAGGGGGTGCTGTAGAAGTGGATCTAATTGACATGGAAGGAGGTTCAGAATGTATTAGGTGAAAAATGAGGTTATAGTATGCTCTGCACATGTAAATTTGTCTTTATTGAGTGTTTGTCATGTGTTGGGCACTATGCTAAAGCCTTTCTGTGTAGCATCTTAAATTGTTACAGTCCTGTTTTATAGATGAGGAAATTAAGGTTCAGAGAAGGTAAAGTCACCCACCCCCTTACTAAGTGCTGAAACTGGGCTTTGAATGCTGTCTCCAGAGCTCTGCTCTTACACCTTATGCTTTTCTACCTTCTGTGTCACTTAAGCGCTTGTCATGGAAAGTTTCTCCAACATAGGGTCACTTATGAATATGTAAATCGAAGAAGGTCTGCCAGGCAGCACAAGTTATTGTCTGCTGCTTGGTGAGTATAAATTACTTTTACTTTTTAGAAATCTTTCATATTGGGCTTAGATTGCTTTTGAAATAAGAATAATTTAAAATCTTATAGAAAAGTGTGATAGAAAAAAATAATAGGGATGTTTATTAGGTAAAAAATGGATAAGAAGTTACTCAGCCTGCTTTCAAATATTTACCTCTGTGTTACCACAATTTAAAAATTTTCTCTGAATAGTCTGTTAAAGTCAGTAAGCATTTATGACTTTCTACGAATCATGAAAGCAATTATTTACCATAATGTGATATTAGTGGATTTTAGGAGGAACATGGTATTAAGGCAGTTTAGTGGTTCGGGCTGAGATTTGTATTAATGGGACTTGAGGTTTTGGTGTTTTTTCTAGTTAAGAGATACAAATTATTGTTTGGGGACTTATTTTGTTTATGTATTTGAAAAAAATGTAGCATCTTAAATTACAGGCTCATTGTATGTACATAAACTCCTTTGGAAGATGGATTGATCAACACATTTGTACCATTGATTTCTGGTTAGTGCTATTTAATTTCTGTTTTATGATTCTGGTGTCAAATTCTTTCAGTAACAGCTCTGATACCAACATCAGTTCAATAAATTCAAATTTTTTATGGCCTTATGCGCAAAAACTTTGAAGCATGTAGTTGTAAAGAAAAATTGGGAATGATTTTAATTGAAATGTTTTGCATAAATTATGAATTTATCAACATATTTATATTAAAATAATATAAATGTAAATTAGAGAGTGTTTTATATGAATAATGTAGTGCAGTAGGTAACAAGTGAGGTGACACCTGGCTTACAGAAATGTGCCATTTTCTGAGAATGGCCCTAGTACATAGCAGAGATCTTACTGGCCATTTCTCTAACACGGGTATCATGTTCTCATGGAGCTTGGCAGATTGCTGCAGCCTCTTGAAGTTTGATCCACTTTGTTTCAAGTCTATTTCTTTTTCTTTTTTTTTTTTAAGTCTTTATTTTCTGGTATATCTCTCTTTTTGGCTTAAGCTAGTCAGTTTATTTTCTTTGAATAAATGGTGTTTAAACTTTTAAAATTGTAGTGTGTGTATGTGTGATGGTGGGCTTACTAAACATTACCATTATTCTGAATCACATTCTAAATATAAAATCTTAGAAATTCCAAAAGTAAATATTTTTTTTTTAAAGATTTATTTATTTGTACATACAGAACTGGGGTACAGGCCAGAGGCTCAAGGGCGGTGAGAGGATTCACCAGAGACAGAGTGGGGAGCAGAACAGGCAGATCTACGAAGTACACTGCTGAGGGGAGCAGCGGGCGGGTCAGGAGAGGTCTGCCGTGCCATGTGGTCACCTCCTGGACAGGCGGGAATCGAACTCATGCGGAAGTGGCTTTAGCTTCTCAGTGCTGTGCTTTAACCTGCTGCGCCACCAGGGAGGGCCCCAAAAGTAAATATTTTAAAGCATGCAAAGGAACAATATTGCTTCTGAATGTGTTATTTACAGCTAATGAAATTGTTATTTATGTGTTTCATTTTGTTTTTGTCTTTCCACTTTCCAGACTAATTAGGGAGTAAACATTCCTTTACTTCTAGCATTGGATGCTTCTGCAGCTTCATCTTTCTCATTTCCACAGCTTGGCTTTGTTCTTTAGCTTTATTCCTTGGGGTCTGCCAGGAGGGCCAGGGTCTGCCTCTTCTCTTCTCATTGACTACTTTTGAGGGGTCCTTTTCTCTCCCTTGCTGTGTTTGGCAGCATGTTTGATCCATGTGTGTAGGATGTGTCGACGTTAATAGACACCCTTTACAGATGAAAGCCTTTAGGAAGGATGCTTGATTAAAATAGATGTGTCTTGGTTATTATTATTTAGAGATTTATTTATTTATGCATACAGAACTGGGGTACAGGCCAGAGGTGCTGGGGCAGTGAGAGGATTCACCAGAGACAGAGTGGGGGAGCAGAACAGGCCAACTGTTTAAGTACACTGCTGAGGGGAGCAGTGGGCGGTTCAGGAGAGGTCTGCCAGGCCATGTGGGTCACCTCTGGGTGGAGATTGAACTCATCTGAAGTGGCTTTAGCCTCTTGGTGCTGTGCTTTAACCTGCTGCACCACCAAGGAGGGTCCTGTCTTTGTTATTCCTAAGCGTCTTAGCTTTGGTATTAAGCAAGGAGACTTAGTTCATCCTTTTATTATAGGATTTTAAATTTTTACAGTTATATTTTACTATGCATTGCTTACTACTTAAGAAAAATTATGGTGGGTTAAAATTTGTACCACACCAAAGTATAATGAAAAGCCTACTTTTCTGATCCTCTGTCCCCTTGTCTCTTCTTTTTGGGACATCATTGGTTCCCATTTCTCAAATGTTCTCTAGTAATATTGTATGTACTGTGTGTGTATTTCCCCCAACCATTTGATTTTTTTTTTTACTGTTATTTTGGAGACTAGTCTCAGTGTACTTAGTAATGTTTTTTAGAGGTCATTTCATATTACCAGATACAGAGATACCTTATTTTAAAATACATACACATAAAATGTACTTTAAGCCATTGATTATAGTTTATTGGCATTGCATAGTGATAGTGTCATGAGTCTTAGAACTGGACAAGTCTTGTCTCTATAAATTATAAAGTGTGTGAATTTGGGCAAGTTACATGACCTGTCTGTTTTGGTTGCTCATTTATAAAACAAGAAGTTAATATCTCTTCATAAGGTTCGTGGCTTAGAAGAGATAATGTATGTAAAGCATTTAGCAGTAGCTTGCTTAATAAATTATAGCTTTTATTATGCTCATTAATTTACCAGATCAAATGAAATCCTAATGTGGTTTTTCTTTCTCGGCTACAATACACAGAAGACATTATCTATTTTTTGACCTTTTTTACTCGGTTGTTTTTTTTCTTAATTCATTGTTTATATTCTTTCTACTTCCCTTCCTACTTTTTTACCAACAAGTGATGTTACATACTACTTTTACTTTTTTAGGTTTCTTGGCTGTGGATAACTTTACTGACCTATCAAAATAGGTATTATCAACTGTAGTTCATATCAAAATGCATCAGAGAAGGAATATTTCTGTTCATCACATTTTAAAATCACTTTAATATTGGGGTCAAACTTGTTCAAGTTCCTAGATGGGATGATCTTTTTTTTTTGTGACTACGATTTCAGCTGGGATTTGGATACAGATGGCAGTTGGCAGAGAGTAATAAATGTGCAGCTAAGATGACTCAGAAGCACTTTAATGGTGTTGGCCTGTCTGGGGGTTGGCTTTAGGAGGCTGGGGGTTGGGGCCAGTCAGGGGGAAGAGTGTGTGCATGGTGGAGTGGGGGGGGCAATAGTACAACAACCCATTGTTAATTAACAGTCAAGGTAAATCTAAGGCACTGATAAATCACAGGGAATGATATGCAGGTATGACAGGTTAAAAAAAAAGAAAGAAAGAAAAATGTATGTGCAAACAGATGAGCTGCCTACTGAGCTACAAGCAGTCTTTCTCACAGGGCAGACATGGGTCTCACTTGACAGAGATCTGCCAAGCTGTCATGCTTTGAAGGGTTAGGATTGGTCTACCCAGATGATTTTGTGCCTTGTAAGGGGACTGAGCATCTGTGAGCATCCTGGTGGCTGAGAGCTGTTGAATTTACGGTACTAGTTCTCATCAGTGTGATTCCATCTATATTCACTGACTGGAGTGACCTAAACATACTGGCTTACTTCCATCTTCTTTTATCCACTCTTCAAGAGTGTGTTTTCTGGCTTCTTGGTCTAATACATATTACTACTTGGGTGACATGTATATGTGTGTGCATTGTGTGCCTCACATATTTATGTGCATAATACACTGTTTGACAATGATTTTTCTCTTTTGATTTTTCTGAGCACCATGCATGCTTTGGTGATGAGGAAGGATCTGTTTTCCATTCCCAAGGTGTCTAGTGATGGTTAGCATGTACGCGGTCTAGAAGTGAAATTGAGTTTGTTGTAGCACAGTAATGATTCTATTGCCCTTTTGAAACAGTTCTTCCGAATTCTATTCTAAAAGAATTCCTTTCCTACATTTTATTCTGAAGTGTGGATTTGAGAATCTCCCCATGATTGTTTTTCATACATAAACTCTCCTCCCCATCCTCCCCAATACACACATGTGTATATTAAAGGAATTAGGCATTCTAGAGGCTTGGTCTAATTCCTAGACAGCTTTGCCTATCTTTTCAGTTACAGCTTTCTTCTATGCCCCCCACCATTCCTTATTCTTATTTACACATAATACCTTGAACTCTGGAAAAAATTGCGAACAAAATCAAAGTGTAATTTTATATTACACAGAATAAGAGTTCATGTTCCTGTAAATTGCTGTTTAGCATTCAGAACTGCATATTTTAGCATCAGAATTCCTTCTTTAAAAGGATGGCCTTGTTTAATATTGATTGCTTTTCTCTTGATATATGAAAACTCTAATGATGGTGGAAACATTTTGAGTTATTTCTGTTCTTTACAAATAGTTGTCTGAAATCAAATCAATTCTGTGGTACTAACTCATGGTCTTTGTAGATTTTAGTTAAATATCTTATACATTTTAAGCGACTGCCCTGTTTAAACAACACTAATTACAATCATCCCAGAATAAGTCCTCCCAGAGGTACAGAATTTGTTCTACTCTACATCTTTGTTAAGAAGGGAATTAAGAACTTTAGTATGTCTTTTGCTGCTTATAGAATGAAACCAAAGTTTTTAATGTTTAATTTGACAAAAATGTTTAAAATAATAATTTTAGTAGATCTCAGGAATTAGATAAATTAGCACAGTGGTACAGTCAGGTAATGTGTAGTCTAAAAATAAACTAAGGTTAAGTAATCATATCTTAAATATTGTACTTGATAAAAATTGAATTCAGTCTTGCAGACTTGTAAGCTTTTAATTGAATAGTCATGCAGAATGATATTTCACTGATAAGTTTCACAAAATTTTAACAAACTTATGTATATAAAGCACAAATCCTAACATTAGCATATTTACCAGCATCCTAGAAGTCTTTCTGTCCAGTGCTCCCTTTGAAAACAATGTTTTATTTGCTTGTTTGATAAACTTTTAGTCTATTTAACCCTTTTTTCACTGCTCCTTTTTCATTTTAAGATGTAGGTATATTTTGGAATATGGAAGAAGATTAGTTAGGAGGTAATATTTGTGTCCTGTAGAGGATGGGGCCTACTGATCAAACATGAAATGGGTTAGATTCTGTCTTCATAGTATGAAATAAACTCCTGTTGTATAACCAACAGTTAATGATAAAAACAAGTTTGCACTCAAAGCGATATAGTAGATGCTTGCTTTTCCTTTTAAAATAGGAGCCGGAAAGGTATTCTTTAGGACAGTCATCAAAATGGGGTAAATTTGAAATGGTTTGGCCCCTAAATTTAATTTTTAAGACCAGACTTTGTAGTTTTCGTCTTCTATATTTTTATTAAAATTGTGCCAAGAAAAAAATATTAAATACAAAATTTCAGAATTCATGTTTGTAAGTTCTTGTGGTTGGACATTTGAAAGGAGATAACTTTCCCATTTTAACAGAAGGCAAACTTTTCATTGAACTTTTCTTTTTTCAACAGAACACAACACTTAAAGAAACTATTTTTAAGCTCTGTATTAAGACTCTGCTAATAGATTATTTACTATGTGCCTATATTGACTCCCTTTTTGAAAGAATTCCAGACTCTCTAGGAAGAATAGCTTTTAAAACTTATCCATCCAATCACTTTTTGGTGATGCTTGAGTCTCACAGGTCCATCTTGTGACACACTTCTGATGGTGGTACTTTGATGTAGAAATTTGAGATCTTAAAATACAGACCATATACTGCCCTCCCTGGTGGCGCAGCCGGTTAAAACACAGCACTGAGAAGCTAAAGCCGCTTCCGCATGAGTTCGATTCCCGCCTGCCTTGGAGGTGACCACGTGGCGTGGCAGACCTCACCTGACCTGCCCGCTGCTCTCCTCAGCAGTGTACCTCGTAGATATGCCTGTTCTGCTCCCCACTCTGTCTCTGGTGAAGACTCTCACTGCCCCTGAGCCTCTGCCTGTACCCCAGTTCTGTATGGAAAAAATAAATCTTAAAAAAAAATACAGACCATATAATAAATAAAGATTGAATACAAATGGATCCATGCTTTAAGCATCAATAGCCCATTTTTTTCTAACTGCATATGATATAGTAATCCTAACCTTTTATATGTAATAGCCTAACTTTTATGTGTAGCATTCTTAACCTCTTGCTCCATATTTCTCAAACCTCATGAGTTGTTTATACATTCATAAATGTATGTGTTTTTTTACATTTTATTTTCTTTAACATTCAAAGAATAATGAATTAATTTAATTTAGGCCTCATAATTAAAATTCTTTCTGTTACAATAAACATTCAAAGAAACTTTTAAAATGTAATTAATCCTGGTTCTCAGGGAACAAAATGATTATTTTAATTATAGATGATAGTATATAAAATGAACTATTTCCTTAACAAAACTATCTTAAAAGAGTAAAGCACACATAAACAGAATAAACTGGCATCTCACATAAGATTATTATTACTAAGTAAGATGATTATATGATTTTATGTAAAAATACTAGAACAATTGCTGAATAACCTTAATAACCCAATTAGTACTCGGACCCCTTACATTTTTCTGACATTTTACTCACTAATTTTTCATTAGCAGGATAATCTTATAGATTACAATAAAAATAGCAGGCTTTTAGAAGTTATTAGTAGGCTGTATGAATCTAACATATTACCTTTGAGAGATGCAGAAGAGATCATCTCATTTGGTTGTATCCATGTACACTCTTGGGGGAAAAGAGCCAATCAAATAAAAAGATGAAATCACCCAAACACACGTAAAATATATCTTAATGTAATTTTAATGAGGTGATCCCCCCCCCTTTTTTTTTGGTCCCCTAGTGGCTTAGGTTTTTAGAGGTGATACTTGGCATTGCAAATTGTAGAATATAGAAAAGTATACAGACAATAAAGATCAACAGAGCTCTTCTTCCCAGAGGTAATCATTGTTACCATTGGTAAACTAGTTTCCAGAAATTTTTCTGTGGCTTTGTACATACGTAGAAGTATACAGATTCCATGGAGTGGGATCAAATTTTATGCTCTTCAGTAATCATTTACTCACCTGATGTCAATTTTTCACTCTAAATACAGGAGTGCTCCATTATTTTGAAAGGTCATATACTTTTCCATTGTAAGTTTTCCTTGACTCACCTGTACCCATAGATATTGGAGTTGTTTTTGACATTTTCCACTTAAAATCATAATATGGTGGATATGGCTAGTGATACAGATCTTCCTACTTAGTCTATGCATTGGAGTACACTTGTTGGCTTATAAAACAGGTCAATTTTGTTTCATGTTGCCATATTGCCTTTCAGAAAGATAATGAAGTTTTAACTTCCACTATGTTCTCCTTTGCAAAACTTCTCATCAGCATTGCTTTGCCAGTCTTTCATTATTGCACATTAAAAATATGTGAACTGATAACTTCTTTTTTGCATTTTACTGTTTCTTTTCTGTGTAACTTTTTTCATAAAAAATGTGACTATATGGAATGAATATATTTGGGTGACTATGTATCCATCACTGAGTTTCAGTAATTTCAACTCATGGCTAATCTTGTTTCATTTTCATCTTACTGTTTTCCATCCTTCCATTTATTGTAAAGCATGTTCTGGATATACTATCCTTTATTTCACATTAAATTATTTATTGCTTAGTTTTTCTTTTTATCTTGTTTGCTACTGAAGATAAATATCATTTTATATGCATATTGGGTACAAAGTGGTTATATGTACACATAATTTTAATTACATACATTCTAATTTAATAGCAACTTAGTTGATTCACTTTCTCTGGTTTATGATTTTCTACTTAGGTGTAATACTCTTAAATTGTTGGGTATAAAGGTAATGTTTAGTTGCAGGAAAATAATCAGACTGGGTTGGTCAGTTAACATCTATAGCATGTGACACTAGTTGTGACATTTTCAGAAGGATCTTGACAAATGAGCATATCCAGAAGAGAGTAACCAATGAGGTAAAATAAGAGGATCATGTCAAATGGTATGGTTGATGGTGCCAGATAGGAATCTTTAGTTAGGAGAACACAAAACTGAGGGAAGACCATGCATGGTGACAGCTATCTGCAGGTGGCATGTGGGATAACAAGGAAGAAGCTGATTATTAAATAGTAGTAAATTATCTCTCTTCTCTGACTCCTCACAGCATTTACTGACTGTGCTTCTGTAGAAGTGGTCAAAGCAAGTGATTAGTTATGTGTTGGTGCAAATAATGCTTTTGTGTTTCAGGAAATCCTGAGATGATCTTCATCAGGTTTTATCCAACATATCCATCTTTCCAAAATGGGACTTAACTTTGAGACTTAAGTGACTTTGTGATATAAGAAAATATTCTTCATTGGAAAATTGTTTTCCAGATAGAAAGTTGCCCAATATAGATCAGAACCCCATATCTATAATTTCAAAAAGTAAAAAAGTTCTGAAATGTTTTTCATAACTCACTTGGAGGCAAAACTTAACCTGAATGGATGTCTTTATTTATCCCACTTGGTGGTGTGAATATTCATACATTTCTTTGCAGAAATAGTAGTGCATTTGATTACAGTGCTTTCGTGTACCTCAGGGGGTGATATGTAATGCTGTGTTATTGTATTACCCTTCTAAAGTCTAAAGAAGTCTGAATTCTGAAACACTTCTGCCCAAATATTTTTTGTACCTATGATTTTTTTTATTATATTGAATGATATATTGTGTGTTTTTATACCTACTCACTATGCATATATAGAAGAGGATGATAATACTTTTTTTTGTTTGTCTCTTTGGAGTCTGAAAATTAGATTAATGCATATATTGTATTCTGAATAGGGCTGCCTAAATAACATTTTATTAGTATGACATTCTATACATGTTTAATGTTCCTTCTGAAAATGGAAAGAATAATCATGAAGTACATAGTTGAAATACTATAGTGGTTAACAAAGAGATGTTTTCTAGAAGAAAATGGCATATATTTTAAAATGTTTTCACTTCATCCAGTCTGATTAGTGCACCATAGAGTTATTTTGAATTACTTGAAATGAAGTAATGTATCATAAAATAGAATTAGACCTATTTTAAGGTTTTCATTTATGAGGTTGTTGATTTTACTTTTAGGCTTATATATTGAACTTGTTTATAAATGATGAGATTTCACTTTAGATCATGCTAACAGCCTACTTTATGTTATCTAGGTTGTTTTTATTGTAAGTCCTAAAGTTCACACAGAAGGAAAGGCAGTATAGTTTAATAAAACATTTATTTAGAAAAAGAACAATTCACTTAGTTAAAAAAAAATCAAACAGCAGAAATGTATTATGTCGCTTCCCCCTAATTTTATGCCAAATGTAACTTGTTCAATTTTATATGTATTTTCCTTAAAAAGCTATTCATATTAGTTTATATGTATAATTAGAAATATACAGGTAGGATCATATATTGCCTTGTCCATTGCTTTTTTGCACATTTTATAAGTGCTCATTCTTTTGTTTTTAGTAAACAGTGTGTGGGTCCCAGTATACCATAACTTTCATAAATAACTAGTTCTTGATGAAACCATAGATTGTTTCATTTTTGGTTATTAAAAAATGATGTGGTAAAACCTTTCTATGTATAGTTTGACAGATTTTTGCAATAAAATCCAAAAGGTAGATTTCTAGCATCAAAATGCTCGGTTTGTGTATAGTAATGTATTGATAGTGGTGAATTACCCAGTCTATCTTTTTACTGTGTTTATGAACAGTTTACCCCCTTCCTTGCTGCTAGGCATTATTTACACATGTATGTTTTCTAAATATAACAAACATTAAATTTTCACATAAAATGATTTATATTTTGTTAACATCAGCAAATTTAAATCTGACAAAGGTCTATATATATGAGCCATGCAGTTTTTCATTGTGTTGAAAGTGATTGGTCCTTGTGACACAGGCTCAGCTCAGTGCTTGGACTTCCTTCATGAGGTCCGGGTCTGGCTGTAGAGAGTAAGATTCTTTCCCTTCTCCTCATTTTCACATCTTGGGAGGAAGCATGCTCTTTGTTTATGTGTAGTTGCCCCCCCCACCCCCATCCAAGGATTTTCTTTTTACTGTTTGAGTTAACCATATTCAGCCGCTTCTGAGACTACCTACAATAAATCAGTACTTATTGTGAGCAAGATCATGTTCATGTAAACTATTAGTATGTTGTTAATTCTGTTTTTTTAAGGTTTTTGTTAAAACTTACTGTGTCTAGTTTATAAATTAAATTTTATAGGTATGCATGTATTGGAAAAAAATATATGTACAGTTTGGTATTCTCTTCAGTTACAGGCATCATCGAAGGCTCTTGAGTCATGTCCCCCATTGACTACTGCCCTTCTTTTGTTAAATAACTTTGATATATAATTTACATGTAATATAGTTCACTCTAGTGAACAGAATCAATTGTGATTTGCAACAATCAACACAACCAATTTTAGATCATTTTCATCACCCTTAAATGAAATCTCATTCTCCTTACCTATAATGCCTCTATTTCTGAATACCAACTTAACCTTCTGATGTAATTTGATTAGCAGTTAGATTAGCCACTGATCTGCTTGCTATATCTGATTTTTCTATTCTAGACATTTCATCAAATGAAGCCATACATTATTATGGTCCATTTGTATCTGACTTTTTTTTTATTATTACAAGCATGTTTTCAAGGTTCATCCATCTTGTAGCATGTGTCAGTGCTTAATTCCTTTTTATGGCTGAATACTATTTCAGATATGGCACACTTTGCTTATCCATTAGTAGACATTTTGGTGGTTTTCACTCTTTGGTGGTTAAGAACAGTGCTGCCACATACAACTTATTGTGTGAATGTGTTTCATTTCTTTTGGATATATGCCTAGAAGTGCAATTACTGAGTCATAGGCGAACTCTATGCTTAAGCTAAGCATTTGAGCAACTACCACACTTTTTATAATGGTTGCTTCATTTTATAACTCCCAACAGTGTGTGAGGGTACCAATTTCTCCACATCTTTGCCAGCACTATCTTTCATGTTTTCTTCCTACTTATTTATTTAGTTGACATTTTTAAAACTTAAAGTTAACATTGGATTATAACATACTGTTATCAGGTGTGCATCATTATTAATCAATATGTATACATACTACTTTAAGTTCACCACGATAACTCCAAATTCATCTGTCACCATATTAATGTCCCTCTTTCCCTATTTATCCATCCTCTACTCCCATCTCCCTAATTGGTAACCACTAATTGGCTTTATAGTCCAAAAGTTTATTTTTGCTTTATTTAGTTCATCTATTTTTTTTTTCTACATATAAGTGAAATCTCATAATGTCTTGCCTTCTTCTGTGTGGCTCATTTCACTGAGCATAACACCCTGTAGGTTTTTAATAGATGAATAATATTTCTTGGTGTGCATATACCACATCATCTGTAATCATTTACCAATCAGTAGGTACTTAGGTTTCCAGTTGACTATTTTAAATAATGTTGTAATAAACACAGGGATGCATATATAGCCTTTTGAATTTGTGTTTGTGAGTGTGTGTGTTTCTGTTGTTGTAAATATACAGAACTTGGATAATTGGATCTTACAAAATTTTTATTTATTTATTTATTTTTTGAGGAATCTCCATAACTGCTTTCCATAATGGCTGCACCAGTCTATATTCCCACCATTAGTATGTAAGGGTTCCCTTCTCTATGTATCCATCCTCTCCAGCATTACTTTTTGTCTTTTGGATAATAGCCATTCTAATAGTTATGAGATTATATCTCATTGTTGTTTTTATTTATGCTTCTCTAATAATAAAAGATGTTGAATGTCTTCTCCTGTGCCTTGCCACTTGTAAGTCTTCTTTGGAGAACTGTCCACTCAGATACTCTCCCTACTCTTAAAATTAAGTTTCATGAGTTCTTGTA
Organism: Condylura cristata; assembly: GCF_000260355.1. Classification (NCBI taxonomy): domain Eukaryota; kingdom Metazoa; phylum Chordata; class Mammalia; order Eulipotyphla; family Talpidae; genus Condylura; species Condylura cristata. The sequence goes on from NW_004567133.1 coordinate 1,351,698, forward strand.
TGCTATTAAATTAACCACTTGTCGCACATATGGTAAAATACTTTTCTAATTACATAGAATGTTTTTTTTATTTTTTCATTTTGATACAAGTTTCTTTCACTGTGCAGAAACTTTTTGTGTCAATATAATCCCGTTTATTTTTGTTTTCCTTGCCAGTGTGGTTGAGTTCCAGAAACACATCTCTGTATTTGATGTTAAGGGCAATATAGCCAATATAATCTTCTGTGTATTTTATGATTTCAGGTAATAAATCCAAGTCTTCAATTCAGTTTGAACTGATTTTCGTGTATGGTGTTAGATAATGGTCTAGTTTCACTCTTTGGCAAATGACTGTTCAATTTTCCAAGCAGAATTTATTGAAGAGATTCCTTGCTCCATTGTAAGCTCTTTTCTCCTTTGTCATAAATAAGTTTTGTGTGTGTGTGTGTGGTTTTATTTCAAGGCTCTCAAGTCTGTTCCGTTGATTTGTGTGTCTGTTTTTGTTCCAATACCAAGCTGTTTTGATTATTACCACTTTTTAGTTTAGTTTGAAGGCATGGAGCATGATTCCTCCTTTTTTCCTCAGGAGTATTTTTGTTATTTTCCATTTTTTAAAAAAGAATTTTTTAGTTATAACTATCCTAATCGGTTGAAGTGGTATCTCACTGTAGTAATGATTTGCTTTTTCTTGATTGATAATATTATTGAACATCTTTTCATGTGCTTATCTGCTATATGCATACCTTTGTAGAATTATGTATTCAAATTCTTTCCCTATTTTTAAATTAGCTTTCTCTCTCTCTCTCCACACACACACACACACACACACACATGTACGTGTGTGTGTATTCTAGATACCAGTGTCTTTCAGGTATATGATTTCCAAATATTTTGTTTGATTTTGTGGGTTTCTTTTATTTTCTTGATGGTGTTCTTTGAATCTCAAAAGTTTTAATTTCGATGATGTCCATTTATCTATTTCTTACTTATCTTTTGGTGTCATATCTGAACTAAATTTTTAAATGATGAATTTGCTTTATGTAATACCTTGCCTTTGGATATTAGGTTTATTAGATTGGGTACAGACAACATGTTTTTAACCTTAATCACTCATTCCTTGAAGATGCTCTCAATTATGGTTTATTTGAAGGTAGCTCCCACTAAGTTGATGTATATGTTTTATTTGGAGAAGTACTGGTAAAGTATTTTCATAAGAAAATTAATACAACTTTGTAATAAATGTGACCTTACATTGAAGTTTTTGCACATTTATGTTAAGCACTAGTTCCTATTTACTTTATAGGTTCTAAAATGTCTATTTTTGCAATTTTAGAATGCAGCTTTCTCATACTTTATTTTGATTAGCATTAAATCTCTTTATGCTAAGATAGTGATTTTAGTGCATGTGAAAAACACCTTGTCCATACAATTACTATCCTTAAAATTTTTGAATGACACTAATTGATAGCTGAGATTTCTGGAGGTTTAAATTGATTTATTTTTGGTTATTCATAGAAAGTTAAAAATATTTTTCTTTATGATTATAGTTTTAAATCTCATTTTTACCCTGGATAATTAACAGGGCACAGCTTACTGATAAGTATGACTCAAAGTTGTACAAATTAATCCTAGCAGGGTTCCATCCTTTAATGCCAGTGCTGTAAATTGTTCTCACATTATTCTTCTTACTCTGGCATTATATTTTATGGAGATATAAATTCTTATTTTGTGCATGAAAAGGGATATGGTTCAATAGTATTCAAGAATTTAAAATTGTCCCTCCATATTTCTAATAATTAATAGCTCTTTTAATGTGAAAGTCAGAGTAATTATACAGGAATGATAATGGAATCTGTTATCTATTTGGAGAAAACAAATTTTATTGCCATTTATAATAAATGTAAATTGCCAGCCATTTATTTTTAGAGAGAATTATATTTCTAGGCTCTAGAAACTGTTTCATAATTAAAGTTAGGAGTTGGAACAGTTTCTAGGAATGTCATTCTAGGGGATAGTAATACTTTTAAAAGTTCTGACAGCTAGCCAGTAAGTTATTTCTCTGACCAAACAAGTTTATCTTCCTCCCAGAAATAGATACAACCTGCTCTAAATAGGTTCTGCCATCCACTGCATCAAGACAAAACATATAGGACCTTTAATGGAAAAGAACTCTAATACAATCAATAAACAGTACAGAAAAGACAAAGATTATGGTTTTAAAATAAGCACTGAAAGTTTACCTTGTGGGTAAAAGTCTACCCAAATGGTATTATTGGCCCAGACCAAGGTCTGAAAGCCTGCTACAAGTCTAAAGCACTTTCCGGCAGAGACTCTAGAAAAGGGTCAGAAACAGCCAGACAAGTCTGGGAAGAAAAGGGTAAAACCAAAATCAAGTTGAAAGCTGCCAGTGTTGGTCCTCCCTGGTGGCACAGCGGGTTAAGGTGCAGCACTGCAAGCTAGCCACAGCTGCTTCAATGTGAGTTCTATCCCTGGCCAGAGAGGTGATCCACAAGTTGCAGCAGACCTCTCCTTTCTCAGCTGCTGCTCCACTCAGCAGTGCACTTCATCAGTCTGTCTGTATCACTCCCCACTCTGTTTCTGGTGAATCCTTTTACAGCCCTGCACCTCTGGCCTGTATCCCAGGTCTGTATACATAAATAAATAAACCTTTCAAAAAAAAAGTTGCCCAAAAGTAGATGACTGGATTAAAAAGATGTATATATATACAATGGAATATTACTCAGCGATCAAAAAGATAAACTCATGCCTAGTGCCGCAACATGGATGGAGCTGGAAGGGATCATGCTTAGTGAAATAAGCCAGAAAGAAAAAGAAAATTACTGGATGGTTTCACTCATAGCAGGAGCATAAAGGACCAGGGGGAAAAATAATAACAATGAACAACTTTGTATCAGAGACATTTTATGGTGTGGAACGGGGAATGGGATGCAATATGGGGGCGGGGGGAAGTGCATGGGACTGTGGTGATGGCACACAGGTGAATTGGTGATGGGAAGTCCATGGGGATTACAACTGAGATGGAAAAAGACACAAAATGATGTAAAAAGAAACAACAACAACAATAATAATAATGATAATTATAAAGCTGCCATTGTTAAACCTTGCCACAGGTCTCTCATCTACATCTGTTTCACCTAGTCTAGGACCAAAAGACAAGCACAGTTTGTTCACATGTTTTTCTACTCCACGTTCCTCTTCTAGGCCTCCTTCTGGCTCTCCATGGGTGGAGCAGGAAACCTGGAACCTCTCCTCTTTTTGGGTATCACCCTGTTACACTTCCACTTGTCTATCATGGGTTGACTCTTCTATTTACAGTGACACTTCCAACTCAGTTTCACTTTGGTCCCCTTTTAGCACATGACTGGAGCTTAAGCTGGAGGAGAAAATAAGCTGTTGGGTATGAATTCCATTTGATCTGAGTTTCTCTCCTGTTCCTTTCAAATGACAAGTAGTTTTAACATTACTATATATACAACTTGTAGGACAAAGGGGGCAACTATCAGCAGTCTTTAAGGCATAGAAACTCTAAGAATTGGGTGCGGTCCTTTTCTGTTTGCTTTGTGGGATCCTCTCCTAGCCTCAGGGCTAAGTCCTTTGTTTCTTCTCTTTTTGTGGGGAATTACTTCCTAATTTGTAGTTAGCCTTTATCTTTCTCAGAAGTTCAGACTTACATTTATCTTCTTAGATATCTAATAGAACTCTCAAATTTTGTCTAAAACCAAACTCTAAATGTATTTTCTTCTCCAAATTTGCCCCTCATCTAGTGTCCTCCATCTTAGTAAATGGCAGAAACTTTGCTTTGGCTCCCTGTTTTAGAGTTTCCTTGGTACATACTACGTAATTTGTTGAGTGGAAGTTGGGACAGTGAAATTATTCTAACGTCATATCTTAGTGGAAGATTGAAGGATAGGATGTTTTTATAGAAGAGTGGTTTGTAAGAAATAGTAAAATTATGACTGCTTATTACAGAAAGAAGGATAAAATAAACATTTAAGGAATGATGTAAGTATGGGGTTTTCAAATTAATAAATCAAGGAATGACTTACAACCTGACCTAATTAGTTGGGACTAGGAAAGTGAAAGTAGAAACAGCATAAAATAATAAGATGAAAGAATAAGTGAGATTGAGTGGATTCTTCCTGTTCTGCCCAGATGAAGTAACCCTATTCCTGCTAGTCCTACCATCCTATAGCTCCAAAACCCTGGAAGTAATACTAGACAGGCACAGAAAGATTGTGAAAGGTGGAAAGGGGGGGCAGTCTAGGAACCTAGGTGCTTGAGAAGTGACAAGAGAATGAGTCCTTGGATTTCCTTATTAGCTCTCATATCCCCGATATATAGAGAATAATTTCTGTCTAGAGAAGAATCTGTTACCAAAGGATAGGGAAAAAGATGGTCTAAGAAAAAACTTGGTCAGTACTCATCCTGTTCCAGTCAAACATCCGCTGACACATTGTCAGCAGGGATGAGCTGAGAGTTATATGTACCCTCTACCCACTCAAAGGCAGGAAGCGTGTTTCAGTCTTCTACCTGGAAGTTGGAGGTATGTCTGAGCAGGGAGCTAATCTTCTGTTCCCTGCCTGGTAGAAGCAGGTGGCACTTTAGTTTTCCTACCAGGAAAATTAGGGCCAACTAGCTGCAATGAGATTTAACCAGATGCTGCAAGTAGGAGCTAATTGTCACTGGGCTTAATGTGCCCGTCCCCCTAACCTCAGTAGTCTCCCAGTGGGAAGCTGAATAAAGAAAATTACAACAGGCATCTTATATAGTGATAAACGGATCAATCCTAAATGTATATTTACCCAAGAAACAGAACTTCAAACTACATGAAGCAAAAATTCATGTAAAGAAGAAATGTAATTCATAAAGATACATGTGTAATTTAAGTAGAAAAAATTTAACAAACTTGGGAGTCTTTAACATTCTATTCTCAATTTTTAGAATTAGTAGAAAAACAGCAAAACAATTGGGAAATCTCCCCAACACTTCAAAATTAAACATATTTACAAATAATATCAACAATCGTTTCTTTGGGATATTTATCCTAGAGAAATGCATTCAGTCACTTAAAACTTATACATAAATGTTTATAGAAGTTTTTTATGTAATACTCTAAAACTGAAAACAATAGGGCTGTTGGATGGTGAGGGTAGGGTGGTAGCATACATTTGAGAAGTTGTGAACCTATTCTCCTAAATCATATACAGTGTCATAAGCCAATGTGACATGAGTAAAGGGAAAAATAATCCCCCTGAAGGAAATGGAAAACTACTTGAAAACACCTATTTATAAAGATTTGATAAAAAATGATTTTAAAGTGTAAATGGAAGAATAAATGCCTGAACATGGCCAAAAATAGTATTAAAGGATTGAGGGAGCAATTGCCTTTTCACACATTAAACTATGTGCTTTAATTAATATGGTATAGTATGACAGGTCAACAGAAGAGAAATTTAGATTTCTGCATATGTGAATTTAATATATATTAAAGGTGATATTTTAAGTCAGTGGGAATTGAGAGGGATGGTGTCCCTACCCACTGGATACTTCCAATTTTTTTATACATATATACATACATACATACACATGATTTTTAGTGGTGAACTTAATGTAGTATATACAGATGTTGAGTTTTAATGATGCACACCTGAAACTTATATAATACTAAAATAAATGTGGATATTCACTGAGATTCTAAATAACCTCAAGTCTCACAATATAGGTATATAGTTATATGCATTAAGACAATAGATAAAATAAAAATATATATAAACAAATTCTAGATTGATCAAAGACAAGTGTAAAAGAGAAAACAATATATAAAATGATTTCAGAGACAAATATAGTAGGAGTTGGAAATTCATAGCTTATAAAAGGCAGCACAGGACTCTCCCTGGTGACGTAGTGGGTTAAAGCACAGCACTAAGAAGCTAAAGCCACGTTAGCATGAGTTTGATCCCTGCCCTGGAGGTGACCCACATGGCATGGCAGACCTCTCTTGACCTGCCCGCTGCTCCCCTCAACAGTGTACTTCATCAGTCGGCCTGTTCTGCTCCCCATTCTGTCTCTCGCTGCCCCTGCACCTCTGGCCTGTACCCCAGTTCTGTGTGTATAAATAAAACTTAAAAAAAGGCAGCACATTTGGTGACATAAAATATATTTTCATTGTAAAATATAGAGAAGACAAATGATGTACTTTAAAATTATTTGTATCTCAGATGCTAAAGAAATATATAAGAAGTATAAAACTTACAAATTAACGGCCCTCCCTGGTGGCGCAGCTGGTTAAAGCACAGCACAAAGAAGCTTAAGCCACTTCCACATGAGTTCGATCCCCGCCTGCCCCGGAGGTGACCACATGGCGTGGCAGACCTCTCCTGGCCCGCCCACTGCTCCCCTCAGCAGTGTGCTTCGTTGATCTGCCTGTTCTGCTCCCCACTCTGTCTCTGGTGAATCCTGTCACCTTCCACATCTCTGGCCTGTACCCCAGTTCTGTACGAATAAAGAAATCTAAAAAAATAAAAATAAAAAATAAAAAATTCTTTATAAAAAAAAAAACTTACAAATTAACACTAAGAAAATTGATTTAAAAATACTGGGCAAGTATGATTAATTAAATAACAGGAAAGCAAATGTATGTGGCCAGGAAGCAGGGAAAATTGCTAAAATTTACTAGTGTCACTAGTAAATAGAAAAATGCAAAATAAAGAGACAGTGAGGCCAGACAAAATTAAAAGGTGATCATATCTATTAGTGGTGATTAGGAGAAAAGTAGTGTAATTTTATCCAGCTTATGAAAGCAACGTAGCAATATTAGTTTTTAAAATTGTTCACACATATGAGTACACAACAATATATCATGTATATACACATACCCTTTGATCTCCACTCTTGTAATTCTATCCTATAGAATAACTACCAACATATCATGTGATAAGAGAATGTTCTGTTATGTCACTGCTTGCAGAGGTGATAGAAAACAAAGGTTATGGCCATTAGTTTAATAGCAGCATGGCTGAATAGCTATGATATGTCAGGACAGCTATAGGAATAGAAGGAATAGAGCTAGGTATCTTAGGAGTTTTCATGGGATATTACCTGTAAAACCAAATAGCAAAAAGCTATATGTACTCTCTGGAACAAAAACACACAGACCAATGGAATTACATAGAAAACCCAGAAATGGGTCCTCCCTGGTTGTGTAACGGGTTAGGACACAGCACTGTAAGCTAGTTCGATCCCAGGCAGGGATCAAACATGGCACAGCAAACCTCACCGCTGCTCCCCTTAGCAATGTACTTTGTTGACCTGCCTGTTCACTTCCCCACTCTGTCTCTGGTGAGTCCTCTCACCACCCCTGCACCTCTGGCCTGTATCCCAGTTCTATATGCATAAATTAATCTAAAAAAAAAAAAAAGAAAACCCAGAAATAAAGCCACATATATATGGATAACTAATCTTGATGAAGGAGCAACGGATATGCAATGGAACAAGGACAGTTTGTTTAGTAAATGGTGCTGGGAAAACTGGACCGCTGCATGCCAAAAACAAAAACAAAACAAAAAATCTGTATTATTACCTTTTACCATACACAAAAAATTCAAAATGGATAAAAGAATTGCACATAAACCCTTTAAGCCATAAAAATCTGTAGAAGAAAGTGTAGGTAAAACCCTACATCACACACATCTCAGTAACATCTTTAAAGACTCATCCTCAGGTCCTGCAACTCATCCCCTGATAGTGCAACAAATTGAAGTGCAGCACTATGGAGCTATTGCAGCCACTGTAGCACAAGTTCAGTCCCCCCAGGGCATGACCTCTCCTGCCCTGCCTGCTGCTGCTCACCTCAGCAGTGTATTTCAGTCTGCCTGTTCTGCTTCCCACTCTGTATCTGGTGAATCTTCTTACACCCCCTTCCTGCACCTCTGACCTGTATCTCAGTTCTGTATGTATAAATAAATCTTAAAAAAGACTCATCCCCCAATGCAAAGATAGTGAAAGAAAAGATAAACAGCTGGGATTACATCAAACTAGAAAGCTTCTCTATATCAAAAGAGACATTAACCAAAGCAAAGAGACACCCTACTTATTGGGTGAAAATCATTGCACTCCATACAACTGATTAAGGGACTGATCACAAAGATCTATAACAAGAACACATGACTCAGCAAACTAAACAAAATATAGACAGAAGAAATAAAAAGACACTTCTCTAATGAGGAAATACAAATGGCCAACAGGTGGATGAAAAACTGTACAATATCATGTATAGTCAGGGAAATGAAAATCAAAACCACAATGAGATAGAATCTTACATCAGTGAGTGAGAAAGGCACATGTTAAAAAAAAAAAAAACTAGCAAGAACAAATGTAGGTGAGGGTGTGGAGAAAAAAGAACTCTCCTACACGGCTGTTGGGAATGCATATCAGTCCAACCTCTATGGAAAGCTGTGTGGAGGCTTCTCAAACTACTTAAAATGGAGCTACCATATGACCCAGCAATCCCATTCTTAGGAATCTACCCAAATAACACAAAAACATTAATTCAAAAGGATACTGGCACCCCTATGTTTATTGCAGCACTATTTACAATAGGTGAGCTATGGAAACAACCCAAATGCAGAAAAATAGCTGACTGGATCAAGAAGCAGTGGTTTATACACACAATGGAATATTAGGCAACAATCAAAAAGCTAAACGATTGCCATTTGCAGCAGCATGGATGGAACTGGAGGGGATTGTGTGCAGTGAAATAAGCCAGAAGGTAAAAGAAAAATATCAGATGATTTCACTTATAGGCTGCATATAGGGGAATTAAATAAGTGATTGGGAAAAATATTAAAAACAATTAACAGGCGGCTATAAATCAGAAGACATTTTGCAGAGGAGGCAAAGATGGAGGGATCAAAATGGGAGGGAAGAGCACAAGGGACTAAGTTGAGGATGCATGGATGAATTGGTGAACTTTTTTTTCCTTATTTTTTATTTTTATAATAGTTTATTTTCACATCATTTTGTGTCTCTTTCCATCTCAGTTGTAATCCCCATGGACTTCCCATCACCAATTCATTTGTGCGCCATTACCATAGTCCCATTCACTTCACCCACCCATTTTTGATCCCATTCTCCACTCCAACCCTGTAAAATGTCTCTGACATATAGTTGTTCATTAGTATTATTATCTATTCCCCTGGTCCTTTATGCTCCTGCTATAAGTGAAAATCTCCAGTATTTTTCTTTTTCTTTCTGGCTTATTTCACTAAGCATGATCCCTTCCAGCTCCATCCATGTTGCTGCAAAAGGCGTAAGTATAATTATGTTTTTTGACTGCCTGAGTAATATTACATTATGTATATGTACCACATCATTTTAATACAGTCGTCTACTTTTGGGCATTTGGGTTGATTCCATGTCTTTCCTATTGTAAATAAAGCAGCAATAAATATGGAGGTGCAGGTGTCTTTTTTGAATCAGTGTTTTTTGTCTCTTTAGGATAGCTACCTAGGAGTGGGATTGTTGGGTCATATGGAAGCTCCATTTTTAGCAGTTTGAGAAACCTCCAAACAGCTTTCCGAAGTGGTTGTACTAGTTTGCATTCCCCACATTTGTGAACTTTTACGGGAACTACACTGAGGAGAAAGCATACATTGTACAAAAATGAAGAATGATGCAAAATATATTATAAAAAATATAATATAAAAATAAAAGTTATATGTACTCTGATCTTATTTTTATAATGCTAATGGTAACAAAATCATTTCTGTGTATATATATTTGTGATTATATCATGATGAATAAAAGTATAGATGGATACATATTAACTTTTGTTAGCAAGAGAGCAGAGGGAAGGAAGGAAAAAGGTATGTGTGATATTGCCCTGTCGATGTGTTTATAGACAGTAAATAGGATATGTAAGTTGTACATACACATATAATATGAAAGGGAGAACCTAATATTCTTTTCCTTGTGTGATCATTTTTTATACTATCATTTTTTGAGGTATGGCTATCTCCTACAGAGCTGGACTAGGCCATTTTGCTCACATTATTTCATCTGACCAGACTCAGAGGCCTCTCCACCTATAGTCCAGCACTCCACATTAGAAACCTTTGTGTGGTTTCCTTGACTTACTAAGAGGTTTTCAGCCCCCTGTTTGGCCCCATTTTTTTTGTGTGTAATTCAGATATAACTTTCTATATTACAATTTACCTGTTTACTATAACGCAGTTGACACTGGGAGTAACTTGTAAGCTCATTATTTGTAACATTTACTTCAAGTCTATTGTTGAAACCTGGATGTTTGCAAACCAAAACACAATTGAAGATTTTTGGGTAATACATGCAATCATATTGGCTTTAGGATCCAGTTTTCCTTATGTTTTATTTTAATTTTATAACTGAAAAAATCATGAACTTCTTAAGAAGTGGTGTTTTAATTACTTTGAAATAGTTTCTCTTGTAATTTTAAGATATACTTAAGTTACTTTAATTTGGAAGCTTAAAAGAGTTGTAGAAAGTTTATTTTCAAATTGAGTAAGAATGTGACAGATGCTCTTGGTCTTTAACATGAATAGGGAAGACAGATCCCCAAATTTGTAGCAGATATTCAAATTACATTCTGAGAATAGATATACATTGTGCCTTCATTTGTTGTTGGCCTGAGTATAGTGGCATGCTGAAAGCACATTTCAATCAGTGCCCTCCCTATCTGTTGTATAATTTAACTTGGCATGCATGTGTTGTGTGAGTTGTTACAAGTGTATTTGGTATCATGTAGTTCTATGAGAGTGACAAACATTCAGTAAGCGATGAGTGGTGCATCCTTTCCATTTGACATGATTACTGCAAGCCATACATATCCTTGTTTGCTAATTTCGAGAGGAGGATATTACCTCCTCTCCACAAGCACAAATTAATTTGACAGCCCATGTCCATGCTTTGGAGGGCTTCTGTATATAAACTTTTGTGGTATTAACTGTGTGGTTATTTTTGTGGTGCTGTATTACAGATTTTAAAATATATATTGCAGAAAGGTAAGAGTTGTGGGGAAGGATTGAACTTCCGCTAGTAGATGTTGGGGTGCCTCAGCAAATAGTTTGATCACTATTGGACTCTGCAACATGGACGCAATATCAATAGGTACTGCAGTTTGAGTTTTGAGGATTTTATTTTTCAGGTGTTTTATTGGTTGTTCTGTGAAAATGTTCTATGCAGATGAAATGGTTCAATTCCAGACTTATTAAGGATCTAACTTATTCCAGATTAGCAATATTTCCAATTTAAATATTATTTTCAAAAGAACCTATTGTTTGAGAAAAGATACTGACACATAACATATTAAGAAATAAATAAGATTAAAAAGACTGAACTAACCTTTTATTTCACCATAAATATACTGATGTAACTGGTGTGTTTTATGAGATTTAATTTTATTGAAGAAATTATCAAAAAACCCAATGTAGTGATGTAAACACAACAAGTATGTTTTACTCCTACATCAAGAAGCATGACTTGCAATGCAAATTTTTAATTCCAAAAAGCTAACACCATTTTATAGTGTGACTTTTCATTTTTCCAAATTACTCCTGACCAGAAGGTAGGAATATGGTAACCTCACTTATCAGAACCTGTCAGATTTCTAGCAACCCAAATTTCAGAATGCTTTCAGTATGTTGTGTTATTCTAGCCACACCCTTCCTTTTCACTTTCTTATTTCAGTGTTTCCAGATGTAACTCTTCCTCAGTAAGAAAGGACCTTGCCCCATGAAATTTATGATATTATTTTTCCATTTAAATAGCTTATGGCAATAATTTTTGATCTCTGTTGGGATGCACATTATCGAGACTGTATTATGCAGCTCGGTCAGTTGTGATATGGCAATTCAGCTATTCTTAACCTTTTGGAATTACATTGTCATTATATACTGTGTTAGTAAATTCTTGTGTTCTCTCTTTTAAGCACAATAAAGACAGTTATTTTAGAACAACCCCATTGTTACATTATCCTAGTGTCTTCTTCCAATCTAACTCTATATGGTTTGGGTCTAAGTTTTAAGATCTAGTCTCAGTTTTTCTAAACTACTGCTTTGATTGCTCATCTACTCAAAATATTTCATGGAGTCCCTATTGTTTTCAGAATAAAAATTGGATTCTTAGGCATACTGGATTGCTGCTGCTCACAGTAAAGCTGCTTTACCTGGTATGCTGATACCTATAAGAAGGGGAATCCCACCAGCTAGGGTACTATTCAAGTGTTGGGACTGCTGGTTAGGATGAGAAAGTTCCTTCAGAGGACTAGCACAGCTCCAGTGAACTTTCATATTAGGCTGTTCAGCTGGCTTTTCCCCTTTCCTTTGGCTTCACCTTGTTCTTTCTTCTTATCTTAATCACAGATGAACATCTGTGTTGCTGTTACATGAATTTACTTGAAATTCTCCAAAGGTTCTGTACTCTCTGGTGTCTTTGTAGTAATACTGATAGAACGAACACTTATGCCATATAATACATTACATGTATTATATTTAATCTGTATAGCAAGAACATGCCATTATTGCTTCATTAAATACGGCTGTGGAAGTGTGAAGTAATTTAGGATCACACAGCTATAAGGTGTTAAAGGTAGGAATTTGTTGTTGCTTTGGGTGTTAAGTATAAAAAGTTGTGTTGTATTTGACACTGAAGACCAATGTTAAGGAACTTACTGCCTATGTTTTCTAGGACTTTTGTGATCTCAGGACTTAAGATCAAGTCTTCAGTCCATTTGAGTTAATTTCTGTCTATGGTTTTAACAGCCATCCAATTTTATTTATTGTATGTGGATTTCTAGTATACCTAAAACCCTTTATTAAAGAGACTGTCCTTTCCCTATTGTATATATTATTGGCTCCTTTATTGTAAATTAATTGACCATACGTATTTCTGGGCTCTTTGTTCTCTTATTTGCTTCTGTTTTTATACCTATACCATGCATTTTGATTACTATAACTTTGTAGTATGGGTTATAGCCAGGAAGTGTGATGCCTCCAGTTCTTTATTTTCAAATTGTCTTGGATATTCATAGTTTCTTTGTGATTTCAAAGAAGTTTGATAGTTTCTTCTATATATGTGAAAAATAACACTGGAAATTTTCAAGGGATCACACTGAATTTCTTTAACAATTTCCAGGTTGTTAAAATTTAGAAATGTTAACCACATTCAATTTCAGTTCATGAACACAGAAGATACTTTTGATTTGTGTCTTCCATTTCTTTCATCATTGTTTTAATATTTTTCAGGGTATATATCTTTCACCTCCTTGGTTATATCTGTTCCTAGGTATTCTTTTTGGTAATTATTTTCTTTTTAATAGTTTGTTATTATCTTACATAAACACAGCTGACTTTTGCATATTTATTATTCTCTTTTATTAGAGAATTTGGAGAAAGTTTCACTTCAGACTCCAAAGTCTACAATTACATTTTAACTGTCTGCTCCTAGAAAAACTCTTCACTTTGTGTATTGCTCATGCTATTGCTTTTGGTCTCCTACATTGAGACATTAGTCCATTAGTTGATGTTACACTTGTCCCTATAGATCCTGCTTAGATGCTACTTCCTCCAAGAATTCCTCACCAGTTGCACAAACCAGACAATGATTCCTTTTTTTTTCCTTACAGCAATTTTGTATTACCCTGCAACACTTATTATAAATCTTCTGATATTCTATAATATATGGAACAACAGTTTTATTGGCAAGGAACATAATTAATTTGGCATTGGTGGTCTTTATATTGTCTTGAGTATACAATATGTACAGTGGATTTTAGATTTCTCTGTGGGCTTGTGAATAGCGATGTGCTGTCACTACAAGGCTTGAGGGTTAATATTCCTGAAAAACAGACTGATTGGTTTTGATCCCTGAATGAGGTTCACTGCAAGAAAATGGAAAACAGTGGTATGGCTGTAAACCTGACCACTCTTCCTGAAGCCTCTGCTTTCTTTCTCAGCCAAAAGTACCTTATGAAGCTGAAACCAAGTAACTTTTCTCTCTTTTATCTGCTCTGTGACTACTTTAGCCAAGTCCATACTCTAGCCATTATGCCCAGTTCCTCTGCCAAGTGCTTTTCTGTCAGAAAGACCTAGATATTTCTCACCTCCTTTTAGTTTAATTTCTGCCACATTTTTGAGGGCCAGACTCCAATCCATTAGAACTCTATTTCCCTATAGCTTGGTTTTTAATTGTGTTCTGAATTTAGTTTACATTCCTAAAATGACTTTACCCAGTTTTTCTCTCCCCATCCCCATAGAGGAAGTTATGTGCTTTTGTACCTCTTGGGTACCATTTTAGTTAATTAAGAATTCAGTTCACTCCAAGGGTACCCCTGTGGCCTGAAAGAGTTAATACAAATTTCTTAAGTATATTATTAACTCCCAGGGAATAATTTATGCATTAGAGTGTAGCTTAGTATCTAACCAGTTACATACAGATTTTTTCCCCTGGCTTTCAAAGTAGATTTGTGCCCCTGAGAGCTAGTGGGGCTTGAACCTAAATCTAGGAATTTTGCTTCATAAATATTTAAACATGCGAAATGTTTCAATGACAAAATGGGTATTGTTACTTTAGTAATAAAAAAGAAATTCAAAAACTCAGCTCAGTCCTTTACTTCTTGTTAGACCTTGGTAATTAACCTCTACATTTTCCCTTCATCTCTAAAGTGGGCTGATGCTTTTATTAGAGACAGCATAGGACAGTGGTTAAATGTTTAGGTTATAGTACATAACAGGTTACACTTACTGGTTTTAGTTCTTGCCTTTACTGCTTGGTAACTGTGTTACCATAGGAAAATTAACCTTTCCAACCCATGTTGGTTTTCTCTTTCTTTTTTTTGCCAGTTAACTGGAGTTCTAGGATGCAGTTCTAGGATTCTATAGTAAGATCAGAGTCTCACACACTTATCAGGCTATTATTCAATATTCTTTCAGGGGAAAGTCATTCCAGGAGTCACTCCTTTGAAAGCCCTTCAAATTGGAGAGCAGAGCTAGCAGCAGAGGAGGGAGGATGTAAGAAGAACTTGATTTGCTCTTTTTATTCTTTATATATCTCATATTAATAACATATTTTTATATAGCATAGTAATAAAAGTTCATGCGGTTTTGCTTGGGAATGGTAAACCATATTGATTCAATCAATATTTCATGGGTCAAAAGGGAAAAAGTGTGAGGACCTTTAGTTGTCTAGTAGATAGTATAGTCTAAAAGCAATAACAGGATGACTGTGCCACAGGAAGAAAAAAGTTGGTCATTCAGCAATGAGGTGAATGAACCAACAAACCAACCAGTGAATAGACAAAAAGTTTTGTCAGTGGCTGTGTGAATGTGATCTTTTGGAGGGGACATTTTGGGGGTAGGCATGTTCTCATAGTGGAAATGGATACAACATGATACCACCAACCTCTGTTTGTGATTTAGATTTTGATTGCAAATTTACATTGAGCAGAAGAACTCAGTATTCAGTCTTCTTGGCAGTTATAAGTACTAATAATATTGATAATACACCAACAAGAACATCCCTTGGCCACCCCAGAAGAAGCACCCAGAACAAATGCTAGCCAAAACAAGCAACTCAGTGTTTCAACACATAGAAAGCATTAGGAAACAAATGACAGAGAGAAGAAAAAAAAAAAATACAAATACCCAAACAAGTTCACAGGGGAAAAATTCACAACAGAAAGATCAGTCATCAGATATCAACAAAGATTTAGAACAAGTGTTCATCCTGTCAGATAGAGAATTTAGAATCTTCATGATAAGCAAACAATGATGAAAAGGAAGAAAATGATGAGATAAATAATCAGTGAACTGAAGAATGAAAATGAGACCCTAAAAAAGGAAATAAAAGGGGGGCTCTCCCTGGAGGTGCAGAGGGTTAAAGCACCGCATTATGAAGCTCTGTGAAGCCATTGCAGCATAAGTTCGATCCCCTGCTAGAGAGCTGATCCACATGGCGTGGCAGACCTCTCCTGACCCACCCACTGCTCCCCTCAGCAGTGTGTATCAGTAGATCTGCCTATTCTGCTTCCTACTCTATCTCTGGTGAATCCTCTCACCCACCACACCTCTGGCCTGTACCCCAGTTCTGTATGCATAAATAAATAAATCTTTAAAAAAAGGAAATAAAAGGAAATAAAAGGAACACAGGAGATTAAAAGATCACTAGAATTTTGGGGAAAGCAATGAAAACAGAACAGATGAAATGGAAGAATGAATCAGCACCCTCAAAGACACAGAAGTAAAAGAAACAAAACAGAAAGAGAAGTAAAAAGGAAAAGGAATGAAAAAACACTTGAGAGCTATCTGATACCACAAAGGAAATATCAGAGTTATAGGTTGCTTAGAAGGTGAGGAGAAAGGCCAAGGAATCAAGAAAATATTCACAGAGATAATTGAAGAGAACTTCCCTAATATGAAGAAGGAGGTGAAAATATATAAGAAGCAGGAAGAATACCAAATTACCACGATGGAAAGAGAAATACAACAAGACACATAACAGTAAAGCTACCAAGAATTCAAGACAAGGAAAAAAAATGAGAATGACAAGAGGGAAGAAACAAGTAACCTATAATGGAAAACCAATCAGGGTGATATCAGACTTCGCTGAAGAAACATTAAGGGCAAAAAGAGAGTGGAGGGACATATTCAACAAACTGCAAGACATTAAATGCCAACCAAGAATACTTTATCCTGGAAAGCTCTCCTTTTTCTGTGAAGAAAGAATAAGGACATTCTCAGACAAACAGAAACTCCAAAATTTTGTAAAGACTAAACCCCCATTGTAAAAAATACTACAAGAAGTCCTTAAGCCAAAACCAACAGAGGGATGAATATGAACAGATCAAAACAAGGAAGAAAAACACAAAAAGAAAAGCAAAATGGCAAATATAGGTGCCAGTGTATCTATATTAACTCTAAATTAAGTGGTTTAAACTCAGCAATAAAGAGACACAGAGTGGCAGGCTGGATTAAAAAACAGAACCCAACCTTCTGCTGTCTCCAGGAAACACATCTGACTACAAAAGATAAAAATAGATTGAAAGTAAAAGGATGGAAAACAATCCTACAAGCAAATGGACCAAAAAAAAAAAAAAAAGGCAGGAACAGCTATTCTTACATCAGATAAGAAGATAAGATAAACTTCAAACTAAAAAAGGTCAACAGAGACACAGATGGATACTGCATTGTCATAACAGAGACAGTACAACAAGACATGACATCAACATATACACACCAAATGAAGGAGCACCAAAATAGATCAGGAAACTATCCTCACCTATGAAAACTGTATATGAGAGAAAATACATAATACATATGTAATGTAATACACCACTCTCAACAATGGACAGGTCATAAGGAAAAAAATAAGGAAGGACATTTAAAGCTCTAAACAGGGACCCAGAACTCTTGGGCTTAACAGTCATCTATAGAACACTGCACCCAAAAAAAATCTGAGTACACATTTTTCTCAAATCCACATGCATCATTTTCAAGGATTGACCACATGCTGGGACACAATTCATATATCATATATCTTAGATACACTAAGATCGAAATCATACCAGCTATCTTTTCTGACCACGAAGGAATCAAACTAGAAATTTACTATGTGAAGAAGGCAAAAAACCCACCTACTTTATGGAGATTGAAATCCACACTACTGGAGAACCATTGGATCAATGAGGAGATTAAGGAAGAAATTAACAAATACCTTGAAAAGTGCCGCGTCTCGGCTGATCGGAGCCGAGTCCGGCGAGGGACGATGAGGTTAAAGAAAACACAGGACGCCGAGGTTCTTCATCCAGGAGTCTCTCGTTTATTTCCAGTGATCCCTTTATATACCATTAGGCAGTAGGAGTGGAAGATTAAGGCGGGAAAGGAGGAAGTAGGGATTTTCTCTTGCCACACCGCCTGCAGCTGCCAGATGCTGACACTCCCTTACAAGGGAGTGTGCTAGGGCAGAGAAAGGTCAGGTCGTCCCTGTGGCATACTAGGCAGATAAACACAAGTCTGTGATGGCTTTATCGGCCCGATCACCTGGCCACCTTGACTCGCACAACAGGGGTCACATCCCCCGGAGCCCCCGGGGGTAATGTGCTAACTCGCACCAACAGAAAAGAATGACAATGAGGACACAACTCTGCAAATGGGACACCTTAAAAGCAGTTATACAGGGAAAATATGTATCAATACAGACTCACATAAAGAAACAAGAAACAACTCAAAGAAATAACCTAATCTCCCACCTTAAAGAACTAGAAAAAGGACAACAAAATAAACCAAAAGCCAATAAGAGACAGGAACTAATAAAAATCAAAGCAGAAATAAATGAAATAGAAGTTAGGAAAACAATTAAAAAAAATGAAACCAAAAGTTGGTTCTTTGAAAAAATAAACAAAATAGACAACCTGCTAGCCAGGCTTAACAGAAAAAAACAGGAGAAAGCACAAATAAACAATATCATATATGAAAGAGAAGAAATCACAACGGATGTAGCAGAAATCAAAAGAATACTATGAACAGAGAGTACTATGAACAGCTATATGCAAACAAGTTCAACTATCTAGAAGCGATGGACCAATTTCTACAACTCTACAATCATCCAAAACTAGATAAAGAAGAAATAGAACAACTAAACAATTACAACAGTGAAATTGAAGCATTAATTAAAACCCTCCTTAGGAATAAAAGCCCAGGACCAAATGGATTTACAAATGAATTTTACCAAACTTTCAGAAACCAAATAGTGCCTGTCCTACACAAACTCATTCAAAAAATCAAGAAAGAAGGAAAATACCAAATACTTTCTATGAAGCCAACATCATACTGATACCAAAACCTACAAAGACAGTACAAAAAAAGAAAATTTCAGACCAATCTCCCTAATGAACACTGATGCAAAAATCCTCAAAAAAAAATCTTAGCTGGGCCCTCCCTGGTGGCGCAGCCGGTTAAAGCACAGCACTGAGAGTCTGAAGCCACTTCCGCATGAGTTCGATTCCCGCCTGCCTCCTGCCCCGGAGGAGACCACATGGCGAGCCAGACCTCTCCTGACCCGCCCGCTGCTCCCCTCAGCAGTGTACTTCGTCAATCTGCCTGTTCTGCTCCCCACTCTGTCTCTGGTGAAGCCTCTCACCGCCCCTGAGCCTCTGGCCTGTAGCCCAGTTCTGTATGCACAAATAAATAAATAAATCTTTAAAAAAAAAAAAAATCTTAGCTAACAGAATCTAACAATGCATTAAAAGAATAATTCACCATGATCAAGTGGGTTCTATTCCAGAGGCACAAGGATGTTTCAACTTCCAAAAATCAATTAATGTCATCCATCACATCAATCAACAAAAAAATAAAAATCATATACGTGTATCAATAGATGCAGAGAAGGTACTCGACAAAGTTCATCCATTTTTTTGTTTAAGGCCCTCAAAAATCATTGGATTAGAAGAAACATATCTCAACACGACAAAAGCCATATATGACAAACCCACAGCCAATATTATCTGCAATGGAGAAAAACTGAAAGCCTTTCCTTTAAGATCAGGAACAAGACAAGGATTACACTATTACCACTGCTCTTCAACATAGTATTGTAAGTCCTAGCCTGAGCAATAAGACAGGAGAAAGATATACAAGGAATCCAAATAGGGAAAGACAAAGGAAAATTATTTATTTGAGGACATTATGTTTATATACAATGGAAAACCCTAAGAACTCCATAGAAAACCTAATCAAAAGCAATTAACCAGGTTAGCAAGGTTGCAGGATATAAAATCAACACACAAAAGTAGTAGCCTTCCTGTACACAAAGAGGCAGAAATAAAAAAAAATTTCCTTTACAATAGAAACAAACAAACAAAAAAAAACAACAAATACTTGGGAATAAACCCAATGAAAGAGGTGAAGGACCTGATCTATACCAAGAAAACTATAAAACCCTTTTTAAAAGAAATACAAGAAGACATAAGGAAATGGAAAGGCATCTCCTCATTGATCGGAAGAATTAACGTCATTAATATGGCATCTGACCAAAAGCAATGTATAGATCTCACACAAATAAAAATCTCAATGACATTCTTCTAGGAAATAGAACAAATATTGATGAGATTTCTATGGAACCACAAAAAACCTAGAATAGCCAAAACTGTACTGACTAAAATGAAAGAGACCAGAGGCATCAAAATTCCAGACTTCAAACTATACTACAAAGCCATAATAATCAAACCTGCATGGTACTAGAACAAGAACAGGCATACAGACTAATGGATTTGAATAGAAAACTCATATATAAACCCACAGGTTTATGGATAGCTCATTTTTGACAAAGGAGCAAAGAATATGCAGTGGAACAAAAATTTTGTTCCAGCAACAAATGGTGCTGGGAAAACTGGACTGCTACATGCAAAAAAATGAAGCTAGACTACTGCCTTACTGCATGCATAAAACCAACTTGAAATGGCTCAATGAACTAGATGCAAGACCTCAAGCCATAAAATATCTAGAAGATAGGCAAAACTCTGCATGACATACACACCTCAATAATATCTTTAAAGATACATCACCCGAAGCAAGGATAGTGAAGGAAAGGATAAACAGCTGGGATGCATCAAGTTAAAGAGCTTCTATACAGCAAGGGAGACACTACACAAAACAAAGAGAAACCCCACTGATTGGGAGAAGATATTTGCACAAAATACTAATGACAAAGGACTGATCACAAAGGTACACAAAGATTAACTCAACAAAAATAAAGCTAACAACTTAGCCCTCCCTGGTGGTGCAGCCGGTTAAAGCACTGCACTGAGAAGCTAAAGCCACTTCCACATGAGTTCGATCCCCGCCTGTCCCGAAGGTGACCACATGGCACGGCAGACCTCTCCTGACCCACCCGCTGCTCCCCTCAGCAGTGTACTTCGTCGAGCTGCCTGTTCTGCTCACCACTCTGTCTCTGGTGAAGTCTCTCGCCGCCCCTGAGCCTCTGGCCTGTACCCTAGTTCTATATGTACAAATAAAAAAATAAAATCTTTTTTTTAAAAAAAGGTAACAACACCCAACATCACTTGTAATAAGAGAAACGATAAGCATACCAGTGAGAATGGCACATATTAAAACAACTAACAACAGCAAACATTGGTGAGGATGTGGAGAAAAAGGGACTGCCCTGCACTGCTGGTGTGAATGCAGGCTGATACAAGCATTATGGAAAGCTGTTTGCAGGTTCCTCAAAATGTTAAAAATAGAGCTTCCATATGACCCAGCAATCCCACTCCTAGGTATCTACCCAAAGGGCAAGAAAACATCTACTCAAAAGGGCACCTGTACCCCCATCTTTATTGCTGCTCTATTTACAATAAGTAAGATGTGGAATTAACCCAAGAGTCTAACAATAGATGACTGGATTAAAAAGATGTACGTATACACAATGGAATATTACTCAGTGATCAAAAAATATAAACTCATGCCTTTTGCAGCAACATGGACGGAACTGGAAGGGATCATGTCTAGTGAAGTAAGCCAGAAAGAAAAGAAAAAATACCGGATGGTTTCACTCATAGCAGGAATGTAAGGGATTGAGGGTAGGGAGAGTGATGAGAAGAGAAACAAATGTAATAGAATAAAAATGAAGACAATGAACCAGAGATATTTTATGGGGTTGGAAAGGAGAATGGGATCAGAGCTGGGGTGGAAAGAGTGCACTGGACTATGGTGATGGCACATGGGTGAATTGGTGGTGGAAGCTCATGGGGATTAAAATTGAGATGAAAAAATGCACAAATTGAAGAATGATGTAAAAAATTAAAAAAAATAGGCACTGTGCTTAAAAAATTAAAAAAAAATTAGACAGTTATAATCAGTTTTCCCCATTTAAAGCAAAAGAACACTTTCCCAAGATATGTACCTTCAATTAATTTTTACTTACAGTTAGTATTAAGAGAGAATTATGAGAGAGTAAGCACAATTAGTGACATCTGGTTGTTGCAAGGATCAATAATATCTAACACATAGATATCTATTTTGTGACATTATATCTTAGTATTATTAGGTAAAACTAGAAGGATAATGTAAATTTGAATGCAGCTTCATTACTACCCAAAGAGCAGTTATTCTGAGAGTCTGTTGCTATAAATTTTAATGGGTATCCTGGTAAATACATGGATTGGTTGAATCTTAAAAACCAGATGGTAGTTGTATCAAAATTTCATAAGAATTTTATGTTCTGTGTTTTGCTATCAGCAAAAGGCATAAGAAGTTATTAAGCAGGAGAGCTAAGCATCACCCCATTCCAATAAGAAAACAAGCATATCAATAATAAAATTGATGCATCATTTTATTTACTTAATAATTTTCTGTCATTACTCAAAAGGAACACAAGGGAGACAATTATTTTAAAAAAAAGGATAGTGGGCCATTCCTGGTGGTGCAACAGGTTAAAACACAGCCTTGTGAGGTGATCTACAGCTACTGCAGCATAGTTTGATCTCTGATCCCCAGCCAGGGAGCTGACCCACATGGCATGGCAGACCTCTTCTGACTCTCCAACTGCTCCCCTTAGCAGTGTATTTCAGTCAGTCTGCCTGTTCTGCTCCCCACTCTGTCTCTGGTGAATCCGCTCATCTTTCACACCTCCGGCCTTTAACCCAATTCTGGTGTTCATAAATAAATCTTTTTACAAAAATGGATCTTAACTCTATTGGCATCTATGAAAAGAAAAAGAGGCAGAAAAAGCAGTGCAAAATAATATAATTATAAATCCAAATGTCAGTAATTACAATCAATGTAAATAGACTTAAATGAGTCAGTTAAAAGACAAAGGTTGGGGAGTTATTTTTAAAATTGATGACATTTAGAATAAAAGTTCATGTCAACTTTTATTATTATAAGCTTACTATACTTTTGTATTTATAAAATATACCAAACTTTACTCCCAATTTTAAAATGACCATATTAAAAAACAAAACACAGAGTAACCAAGCGAAATGTCACATTTATGCTACTGTTTGGAATTAATAGATAAATCATATCCTATGTTTCTACTCTTTGCAAAATTGAAAAGATAATGTGCAGTTCTTTTTTATTTATCATCCCTGCATGTAGTTTGTGTAATGATTTAACCAAAAATCACTTGTAGTTCACTTTTGAATACCCTGGTGTCTAACCAGCACTTTTAGACCTATTACAAATGATGTTACTCTATTCTTGTCTAGAGTGTCAAGTGACTAGATAAACACACACAGGCAATGTAATTCATAATTACAGGGACTGTATTAGTCATTGTTGGGTGAAGGGCCATTCACTGTGTATTCCACCTTAAGAATGAATAGAAACAGCAGTCTAACATGTTTGCGTATGTCCTGTGTGTCAGCCTCCATGCAGAATGCTTTCCATATTTTACCTTTGTAATCCTGTAACAGTCCCATGAACTTGGAGATGGAAAACCAGGCCACAGCAAGGTTTCCCATCTTCCTTTCATAACGTTTTTATAATAGAACTGGATTCTGAATCAATATTTTAGACCATTTTCTGTTTCACCAGGATTCACATTTTCTCTTAGGATCAAGAAACAGAAAACCAGAGCTGTGGACAAATCAGGTCATAAGACTTCAATTTTAGACTTATCTAGAAAGTTGAATACAAGGAAAAGATTGTTTTTGAAATGCTGGTATTTATTGATGTTTTATTTATGATCATCCTCTATAAATGATTTTTTTTGGGGAAAAATATTAGTAAAAGCTTGCAAGTTAATTTTAACAGTCTTACCATTTCACTTGCAAGAGCACTTTTTGTATCATTTAATGCTTTAACAACTCCTAATCAAGTCAAATGATCAATTTGTGTTTTTCATATGTATCAAAGACACATATTTGTTACATCACAAATACTTAATTATGTTTCACTAGCAATTCATACCAACTTTATAAGTCTGAAGTAGATTTTTTAAATTGCCCTGATAGCTGAGGCACTCACCCTGGCCCCTATTAAAAATATATCTTGAAGGATAAAAGTGAAATGTTAGTGACTGATGATGTGCTTCTATATCTCAAGATGAAATAGAATGAAACTAAGTTAAACAGGGAAACTATTGAAGTTAAACTATATTTAGTTGCCTACCAGAAAGCGTTCATGGCATTTCTCCATCTTCCCCCCTAATGCATCCCCATGAGGAATGCTCTGTACCAGTAATAAGCCATTTCATAGCTCTTACAAGTAACTGTTGAAAGGGACTTTCATAGTCTTATGGTGTATGAATTCCCATGTCAGCATACTTTTTGTAGTTTTTAACATTTAGACAGCATTCACCCTTCACTCATTCTGATCTCTTAATATTTTTTTAGCCTTTTGTTGGTCAAATACATCACATATTTAAAAAAAGTATATAAAGCAGATGTACAGTTCAATCAACTATAAAAACCTGTGTTATCACTACCTATTTTATGAAGTCATCTATGACCAGCTCCTAGAAGTCCTTGCATTTGTTTCCTCTCTCAAGGCAGGTATTTCATGAGCTTGTTACAAGTCCTTACCCTTTAATTCACACAAGTGAGGATGCTCCAGTTTATATAGGGCCTAAGAGCCACTCCTTTACTACCTTCACCTGTCTTCCTTTTCCCAGTGTTTACTTTTCTGTATGTATTATGAATACTATTATCTTTAACTGAGAAAGTAGGTGTAGAGTTATATATGGCTACTATAATTGTTTGTTTTGGTATAATTAAACATTTTTTTTTTATTTCTTACAAGTCTAATTTCATTCTGAGATTGTTTCCTGATACTAATTTCAGTCATGCCATTCTTTTAGACATGATATGTCTTTCTGTCTTTAGAATATTTCCTTTGAAAATCTGAGTTTATCAGGAAAATATCTGCTTGACCACATTAATCTCTTTAAGTATTTGATTTCTTTATCCTTGAAATCATATAGTCTCTGGACAGTCCTTTTTTTCCCTAAAGATTTATTTATTTATTCATATAGAACTGGGGTACAGGCCAGAGATGGCGGAGGGTGAGAGGCTTCACCAGCGACAGAATGGGAAGCAGAACAGGCAGATCAAGGCAGTACACTGCTGAGGGGAGCAGCTGGCGGGTCAGGAGAGGTCTGCCATGCCATGTGGTTGCCTCCGGGGCAGGCGGGAATCGAACTCATGTGGAAGTGGCTGTGCTTTAACCCGCTGCGCCACCAGGGAGGGCCCCTGGACAGCCCTTTTGATGTACATGTTTATAATCATGGACTTGGAAAATGTATTTTGTGTCTTTTTTTCAGCCTTTTTCCCTTCATGTGGTCGTTGTCTGCCTCTTCTTTCCTTTTCCTTGAACATCATTCAGAAAGCAAAAAGCTCCACAGAACCACTTAAAAATAATAGCATAAGCATTCAGATAATGTAGATATCATATAATCACCTGAGGGACCAAAGAAAGAGGCAAACAGATTTAATGAGTAAAGAGTAACATGTCCTCAGGTGATCTCATAGGTACAGGTACTATTATGTGACCACTGAGCATGTCTTGTATAGTAGAATATTCTTAAAAACAAACAAAAAAGGATAGACTACAAACTTTCTCCATTATTGGATTCATAATCTGTGATTAAATTATATAAACAAACAAGATATATTTCTCTCCCTTAATTGTGTTCTCTGTTTTGCATATGTACAGGTGTGTTTCTAAAATAAAATAGTTGCTTTAAAAATCAGTAATACAAAAAGTGGAACTTAATAAAATTTTAAATGGTTAATACTCATAAATTGACATGTAACTTGTTCCTATCCATTTCTTATAATGGAAGTGATCTTTGACATTTTGTTTCAATAGTAAGTTATTTATTGAAGGAAGATATTTGAAACAATTAAAATATTCTCTTAAACCTAAGCATTATTAAGGTATGACACATAAAAGACTTTTTTAATATAAATACAATCTGAAAATAGGAAGAATTAAATGTTTCTGGAATTACTAGGCAGCTCAAGTTTTTTTGTAGAATAAAGAGTTGTAACAGCTCTGAGCATTGATATTGATTTTGAAAATTAAACCAGTTGGCAGTCATCCCCTGAAGAACTTGATTTCTGAGACCTTTATATTATGCTAGAGTAAATAAGAATGCATCCTAGAGTTAACCAAAATGTGATGGGTTTTAAGCATTTAATAAAAGCATTAAACACTTTAACTATTAAATTTACCTTTTCAATTGGAAATAAAGATTAAATAATGATGGTTATAGATGAGAATGAGGCATGATTTGGCACATTAGTGTAACTTTTTTTAAAAATATCTAAATAAGAGATGCTCAGAACTTAGGAGTTATGGGAGATTTTTGGGGCACCATTTCGGGGATAAGGAATATGTATGGGGCTGTGGGGAACTGATGTTCCTTTGTGCTTTCTGTTTAGCTCTATTTTCTCTTCCTTTCTCTACTAAAATTAAATATATTTAATTAAAAAGTGTTTTCATTTCTTAAAAATGGAAAGTTGAAAAATTAGTATTGTGGTGACTATAGTTTCTCTCTAGAATGGTTTTCCTCCCCTCTCTTTTTGATTCCTCTCTAAACCCCACCTTCATTCTGTACTGTGCATCTGCCCAATTCTTTTGTGGAAACTGTCAGTTACTGTGTTCTTCATGTTCCCCTTTCACAGAACCTTACCATTATCACCTTGGATACAGTGTCGTTTATGGATGGCTATGTGATCAACCAGGTCAAGTGCAGTCTTATTTTGTACTTTTCTGCAGAAGTAGCAAGGAAAGATTGCCTTTTCATTTTGGGTTGCTACTTGTGTGTGGATTGCCAAAATGACCTCCTTCCTGGCTCTGTAGAGAGATCCCCTGAAGAATGCAGCATTTGAAGGGAGTGGAGATAGGGGACACCCTGACCTTCCAGGGGTGCCAGGACTTAGCCCAGAAGACCCTCTAGGAAGCTGGGTCCTGCAGAGGTAGAGTCATTTCTTCAAGGCTATCCACTTGCATAGTATATACATTCTCTTTTTTTGCTTAAGTTAATTTTTTTTCTTTTTCCCTAACATGAAATTGAAATATAAGAACAATTTTAGGGAAGATGGGAAGTCAGACCACTATACTGTCAGACCTATACTGTCAGACCACTGTTATTAAAATGGTATTATCTAGGCTTTTAGTTTTTAATTTTAAATTAATATATATGCTTTGCTTATGTGTGATGAGTGATTCTATACCAGGTGAGGAGTACATTCAAATAAGGTGTTTTGAATGTTGTCTTTAAAATGTCTTTTCTCAGTACAGAATTACCATTTGGTCCCTTAACACTACATCCTATCCCAGAGAATTCTGCGGCTCCCGGTTTGGAATAACAAAAGACCGTTAAAATAGATATACCATTTCTTAGGGCAATCCTTGCCCTCATTTTCACATTTATAAAACTTCCAATGATTTGGGAATTTCCAGACAGCTTCTTTAGGCTTTGTGGGACTTTTAAGGAGATGCTACACTTTGGGGCATTCTGGAGGTCACTGTAAAAAGGAAACATTCAGTAATTAAACCCTGGAGATTGGAACTCATACTATAGCCAGGTCCCATGGGGTCTGAGGGCAAATTGAGAAAGGGTCTTCAGCTGAATGAATCTTGAGGCGTTTGCCTTGCCCTGGAGTTTATAACAATATTTATAACAATACTCATGTTGTTTATATTTATAACAATAGACTCTGTCATGAGAAAATTATTTATAAACAAAATGTTCCCCATACCTTCTCCATGTTATTTCTAGTCTTACTATCCTCTCCCTCTTTACATCACATTTGGAGAAGAGGTGTTTCTGCTTCTTTCCTGGCCTTCAGTGTTCTTAGACCAGAGCACCTTTCGTTAACATGCCACTCACTGTCATCTGCTTCTTTAATGTTAGAATGTAAGGAAGAAGGATCAAGAAAACAGGTCATGTTAGTTTTGTTAATCATTGTTTGCTTCATTAGCACCAGTGGAGTTGTATATGGCACAACAGGAATTTCACATATAATCTTCAGTGGGTGAGTGAAGCTCCTAAGTTATCTACTAAGTTATCTAAATTTCTATAACTGATGGGGCTAATTCTCATTAGACCAGTGCAGAAAACAACATATTTTTAATTTTTGGGTCTGTGATCACTTTAAAGCAACTTTTAAAAAAAGTAATTATTTATGGGAATACTATTATGCAAATATGCAGGTCTGGGGTCGTCTGGTCAATTCCAGGCCTATAGTGTTCGTGAAGAATATCTTTGTGTATCTGTATTGTGTGTGTGTGTGTAAGTTACAGTGTAATTTTAAAGATGTTCAGATTGAGCAGAAGACATCTTTCAATTCTCTTTAATGATAGTGGGCATTTTGGGGGTTGCCATTCTTCAATAGAAATAAGTAAACTACTGAAGATTGCTGTTGGAACATAGAAACTTTTCTTTCTTATGTGTTATAAAACTTTTCAAGAATGTGTGTTTTGGGTGGCTTGGCTCAGGTTTTGTAATTTGGTCCAATGTTGATACCACTGCACTTCCTACCATCTGGCCTGTCTGATCCGAAAGCATTGAAGAGAAGTTGTTCTGTCAGATTTGCTGCACTAGTAGTCTCCTTGCCCACAGTACTGCAGACTGTATTCTGCTGTAAAACTGTGAGGCCACCTGGAAGAATGGGGGGAGTTTTAATTTGGGGGATTTCTGTGATCAAAATGGCTCTGCCTGTGTGTTATATGATGTTCTCAACATAGAGCAGCAATTCAACACATCTGAGTAAGACCCCCCCCCCCACTTGGCATTTAAGACATATGTGCTGAAGAAACAAGATGGTGAATTGATATTCCTATCTGTCATCTTTCCACTAGGGTTGAATTTAGAAATGACAAACTGTTATGCTTTAAGAAATTTAATGAGAGTAAAATGTTAATCTTAAATATAATGCCAAATTTATAGAAAAAAGATGATACTCTAGTTGTTTCTGTCATAAAGCACATTAACTAAAGAACTTTAATTGAAATTAGTACTAATTTTCTAAACATCTGTGGTAATAGTAGTTGTAATTCTCTTGTAGTACTTCTGTATTACTTTTTCTTGTCCTACCTACTGGTAGTTTCTCTTTTCATTTTTTTATTTTTCAATTACCTGGTCTTTTCTCTGTATCCAGTGTTTATTGCCATCCTTCCTATAACTACTCTCTTTTCTTTTTTTCACTCCCATCTCCATTTTCTGCATATTCTCTGATCATCTGTAATCTGCCTTTGGTATGTTTAAATCTACAGTTTGTCTTTTTAAAAATTATTAATCTCAGTAAGCACTTTCTAGTGGAATAGGAGCAAGCTGTGCTTTCTAGGAAGGTTGTGCTGAACTCCTTTGAAACTGTTGACTCGAATTCTCCTTTGGTAATTCAAAGTACATGAGTCTTTACTGCATATTTATTAGAGGCAAAAATAAATAACATTGTAATTGTTCCTTGACCAGCATAGCCAGGCAGGTTTCTGATCTCAATCAGAGTGATTATTTAAAGTACTATACTGATAATAGATACTGAAAGTAAGCAATATACATAAACGGACATTTAAAAATATCTGTTTACAGATCTATACCTTGGAGCAGAGTAATTTTTCAGTGCCAGTCCCCATCTTCTCTACATTAAGTTATGTCTTGGTACCATGCTTTATTGCAAACCTTTTAGAGTTAAAGGATTTAATGATTATTACTGCAATTTTAGAGCAGGATGGAAAGGATAGTAATTTTCTGAGTAAAGGGACCTAGTTTTTATAATATGTGATATGAGATCTAGACTGTGGTAAATAACTATTATTATAGAATGTAGACAAAATTAACTCTAGGAGAACCCTGTATAAACTTTGTGGCATTAGGTGGCTAATTATGACTTTGTGTAATCTGTTTTCACACACTGTAGTACACAAATGTATGTGTGAACTGAGTATAATTGCAACCTTTCTTTACCTTTTTTTTTTTTTTTTAAAGATTTATTTATTTGTGCATACAGAACTGGGGTACAGGCCAGAGGCTCAGGGGCGGTGAGAGGCTTCACCAGAGACAGAGTGGGGAGCAGAACAGGCAGATCGACGAAGTACACTGCTGAGGGGAGCAGCGGGCGGGTCAGGAGAGGTCTGCCACGCCATGTGGTCACCTCCGGGGCAGGCGGGAATTGAACTCATGCGGAAGCGGCTTTAGATTCTCAGTGCTGTGCTTTTAACCCGCTGCGCCACCAGGGAGGGCCCTCTTTACCTTTTTGACCATCTTTTTAAAGACTCCTTTTGGGAAGGTTTTATCAAACATCTGCTTGAATCTTTTTATCATTTTGTGAATATTATTGAGTGTAATTTTGATAATCATACTTGAATAGAAATATACAGTTGCAGAAAATTTATACAACATTAAATTAATGGTTGTTATTGGATTTGTGATATTTGAAGGAGTTACAGTTTTATATTTTCCTGATATATTAATAAACTCCATTAGAATATTAAGCTTTAAGAGGATAGATTAATGATTATCAGAGGAAGGGGGTTAGGGAAAAGGTGAAAGGTCTCAAGGGGCAATAAACTGCCAATTATAAAACAGTTATAATATTCAGAAAAGGGTCTGCAGTCAATATTGTTTTACCAAATTTGAAAATTGTTAAGAAAAATGGTAAGTAGACATATTGTGATGATTATTTTGAACCATATTGTGATGGTTAGTTGGTTAGTGATATCAGATCACTTTGTGATATACCTGAAACTTATATAATGTTGCTTGTCAATCATACATCAATAAGAAAAATTACAAATATTTTAAAAAAGTATACTTTATCACCCTCCCTGGTGGTGCAGTGGGTTAAAGCCCAGCACTAAAAAGCTAAAGCCACTTCAGCTCGAGTTAGATCCTCAACCTGGGAGGTGATCCACATGGTGCATCAAAACTCTCCTGTCTCACCTACTCAGCAGTGTACTTCATTGATCTGCCTATTCTGCTCCCCACTTTGTCTCTGGTGAATCCTCTCACTGTCCCTGTACCTCTGACCTGTACCCCAGTTCTGTATGCATAAATAAATAAATCTTAAGAAAAAGTATACTTTTTCCTTTAATTTCTGAAAGAATACATAAAAATTAAATTTTTTTTCTTTGTAAATAAAAAATTGCATTTTTGGTATGCTAATGCCATGAAATGTGAAATGGTCTTGACATAGCATATTCTTATTTACCTCTACAAATAATTTTGCTGGAATTTTGATAGAAATTGTATTAAATCTTTAGATCAGTTTTGGGAGATTATCATCTTTACGGTATTGTCTTCCTATCTATGAACATGGTATGTTTTAGTTTTTGGCCTACAAACCCAAGTGCTCTTTCTAACCATAAATCCATAAAGCTAGATTACATATATTTAAAAAGCAGGGTAAACTGTGGAGTCAAAACAATATACTGCTTAATAGCTTTAGTAAAAAAAAAAAAAGTAGAAAAAAATACCTTGAGACTAATATAAACAAGCATAGGCACTATCACAATTTATGGGCTGTAGTAGTCTTAAAAGGGAAGATATTTGCTATACAGATCCAAATTAAGAAGCAAGAAAAATTCCACATAAATAGCATAATGTTACACCTTGAAAAAGATGAATAAACAAGGCCTAAAGTTAATAGAGGGAAGAAAATAACAATAAAAGTAGAAATAAGTGAAATATAAATCTAAAAGATCATTTAAAAGATCAGTAGAGGGCCCTCCCTGGTGGCGCAGTGGGTTAAAGCACAGCACTAAGAAGCTAAAGCCACTTCAGCGTGAATTCGATCCCACGTGCCCTAGAGGTGACCCACAAGGCACAGCAGACCTCTCCTGACCTGCCCACTGCTCCCCTCAGCAGTGTAATTCAATGATCTGCCTGTTCTGCTCCTCACTCTATCTCTGGTGAATCTTCTCACCACCCCTGCACCTCTGGCCTGTGCCCCCGTTCTGTATGTATAAATAAATAAATCTTAAAAAAAGAAAAAAGATCAATAGAACTTAAGACTTGGCTCTTGGAGAAGTTTAAAAAAAGTGGTAAATTTCTAGTTAGACAGACAGAAGAGAGAAACCATTAATAAACACAATTAGAAATGAAACAGTGCAATTTCAGTAGTGGGATTGAAAATCTGATATCTTTTTCCACTGTGTTTGCATGATATTGAAGTAGAGTAGTCAGCTAAGGTGGGAGAGAGGATGGTTTGAATGAAATTGATAGAGAATTAAAGTCAGCTATGATGAATTTGAATAATAGAATGGTAGAATTGAAGGTGTGACCAGTGAGGATAATTGCAGAGGAGACCCATGGAAACTGGCACATTGAGAATCTGTCATTGAACCTAGAAATCATGTATCTCTTGGACCTTCCTGTACCCATATTCCCATATTGAAAAGCACCTGATAGGAGCTGCCATTTCCTCTGTATTAACACTATTTAAACTTCTCTGGGTGGTTATGAGAACTGAGACAGTTAATGTAAAGTACTCAGTGCTTGACATATTGAAAGGGGTGAATAAAAGTTCTCCATCACACACAAAATTTGATTGCTACTAATCATAATACTCTGTGTATTTATTATCTGCTGTATTTATCATCAAGAAATTGTGTTGAATTTTGAAATTTTATTGTCCCAAATTTCTATACTGCACTGCTCTATGTTGTTTCCTACTGTCTGAGTGTAAAATTTTATTTACATTACCTTCCAAATGAAAGGAATTTTAAAACTAATATTTTAAAATGTTTTATCACTATTACCTGGATCAGATTACCTAGACATAGATTTAGAACCGTAATACATATTAGCATGAACATAGGTCTGAGATAAAATTCAAATTTAAATATGATTTTAAATGGAAATATGTTTATATCTTTGGAGAGAAGGCTTTGATAGTGATTTTTAATGTCTTAGAAGGATCTGCTTCATACGTATGTGAGTTTTTAGAGTCATCTTCTTATCGACAGTAGAATATCAGACAAGTGGTGTTTTTCAGACAGTGAGGCAGATGGTTCTTTTTCTTCAGCACAGGGAGTGCCAACCAAGAGAGACAGCTACACAAATGTTAACCCCTAAGGGAGTAGGAAAACAATTGCTGTCAGTTGTTCTTTATAGGTCTGAAACTTGGTTTTAGAATGATGTGGAAAAGTAATCTTGCCCTTCAAGAATATTATGCATAAAATGCACACATACAGCCTATCATCTGAGTTCTTACTGGAATAATGGAAAGTGGTGTAATTACTCCAAAAGGAAACAAATTAGTAGGTCGTTATTTTTGGGACACTGGATGACAGACTAGTTGGACCAGATTTGTCACTTTCCAATTTGGATAGGCACAGCAATTGCACTATAATTCAAATGTCATATACCAGGATCTGGGTAGAAGCTTCCTTCAGATAGTTATAGATCGTATTGAGACTAGTTTTGGATGATATATTTTACTCCTAAACCAAAGCAAGGCAAGACAGAGTGGAAAAATTCATTTTCTAAGTGTGATAACCTCAGGAATTACATGGACTATGCTGCATAGCAAAAACTTGTCTTTAGTAGGTTTTTGAGTCAATTTAACACTCTCAACCTGCCCTTTCCCTATCTCCACTAGTTCTTTTATATTCCATTTTACTTATAAAATGTAATTTTCAATGTGCAGTCCAGCCGTGGAACATATGGGGAGGTGAGTTAAGGTGCACAACATGTCCAAATGCATGTCATTTAAAGTTTTTTAAATAGAGAGGGCATATATTTAAAAGGAAAGCATACACTAGAAGGAATATAGGCATGTACATGTGTGGAAAGAGTGAGAGCATGAGAGAGAGAAAGTGTATTCATGTCTATATGTGATAGAAGATAGGAATATATCTCACTATCAGAGCAGGAAGAGTTATACTCTGTCCATATGCTCACATTAGAAGGAACCTCTGTCACACACTACTTGTCTAGCTGAGAGCACATAGCTTGTTCTAAGTTTCAATTTGAGAGGGGTTATCTGCCAGCATTTAGGGTACATTGTGAAGGCTAAGCACAATGTTACCCTGTTTGTGCAAAGATGTTACATCTAAACAGAATTCTCATCATCAAAAATGAATACAGAGAAGATGCTTAGCATGTGACTTTCAAAAAATTATAAAATATAATGTTCAGGAAAGAATGAGGATACTGCATTTTTCTGGAAATTATCACATATAAGAAATTAAGTATAAATTTATTTAAAAAGTGAAATCACTTGGTAGCTTAGAAGATCATGGACTTGAAAAGAAAGGAAACCAGAGAACCCTAAGGAGGAGCAGGCTGGGATGAAAGCAGAAGTATAAAAAACAAAACAAACAAAAAAATAGTTGAATTAAAAGAATGTAAGGAAACTAAAATTGCAATAAAATTTAAAATTTATGTTAAGGCATTCACAAGGAGATTTGATACTCCAGCAAATTTGATACTCCAGTACTATGGATGATGTACTTGAAAACTCTTCCAGAATGAAGAAGAGAAAGGTATCTAAATATGAAAATCAGATGCAAAGGACAGATAACAGGTCATTAACCCAATAAAAGTTCCAGAGCAGTGATCAGGGAAATTATGAGCTTTTCTGTGCTAGAGAAGAGTGTGAGTAAATGTCAAAAGAGCCCCATGAGAACTAGCCAAAAATTAAGATAAATGGTTCTTACTTAGACCTCTCCTGGCAAAATATTTGACTTTTAGAACATGAGCCCAGAAGAAAGAGCAGAGTATATCTATAAAGGAACACAAATTAAGTTTTTGTTGGGTATCCTGTTTGCTAAATATAAGAAATCTGAAGGCTGTGACCCTGTAATTATGTTCAGTTAATTTGCTATCATACAATTTAATGATTATTTTTAGATGGATAACAGTCACACTCATGTCCCTTCCTTAAAAAAAAAAAAATTTAAATATATATTTAATCCCAGAAGGAGGCCAATTGATTTTTAATTTATTACTCCAACTTTGAAGGGAAAACAAAGTCTTAGCCTCCTGATCTTTGGTTATGTTGGGACATACTTGTTATTTGTTGTATTTTATGATTGCTGGTTTGCAGTAAAGACTCTTGTACTAGTACATCTTAACTGATTAGGAAATTGTATAATCTGAAGGAAAATGTAACCCAATTTAGAGAATTAAAAACCCAACAACCAAACAAAACCAAAAATAATCTTACTGTATTTCCTCTGTGAAAAGGAATGCAGCTATGTAAAATCTGTACTTCAAATAAAATCACTCAGACTTAAAGGAAAGAAATTGATAAATGCAAGGAGAATATAAGGGTTCTATTATCACTAAAAGAAAAAATAACATTAAGATGGGAACAACTGTGAAGATGAAAGGTGAAAGCCATGATAAATAACAATTTTTATGGGTTAAATTGCACCACAATTACTAGAAATCAAAGAAAGACAGCAGTGTGATGCTAACATTTTTTCTTGATATATTAACTTGGACAATAAGAATGAAAGTGGATGTGAATACTCTAAGAAATATTTTACAGGAAAATTAAAAAGAAAAACAGATTTTCTATGTTCACTCCAACATACCTTAACTTCTCCTAAGTAACTCTTAATTGTATCAAAGAGAAAAATCAATTACAAATGCTAGGAAAAACCTATGTTGAGAAGTGCATGTTAACATGGAGATGTAATCAAAGTATTATGTAGAGGAAAATTAATGTATTTAAACACTGACATTTCTTAGTAAATGAAAAGAAATATTTTCAGCTCAGATATTAAAGAAGAAAAATAGAAATTATGAAAATTGTTGAAGATTCCAACATGGCATAGAGCTTACTATTGTCATGGTGTGTACAGCATTGGAAGAAGAGGCACTTTCCTCCTCCTGATCCCACTGCATTTGTCACCCAGTATTGGAGGCATCCATCGCTGGCAGCTACAGGTGCATGCACAGTCTCAGCACCACACCTTCACACACTGCCTGATAAGAGACCAGGCCAACATGGGAAGAATAGCCATGACTAGTAGAACCCTAGCCACAGCAATGTAGCACTGAAAACAAATAGCATGGAACAAGAAAAATACAACAAACTGTCCTCAAGGGAATAACCTGGGAGAGAACAAATCTCCAAAACCAAGCCACAAAAACATGGAAGAGATTTTCTTTCTTTCAGATAAAAAATTCAAAATTTCCATGAAAAAGAAAATTAAATGGAAGAATATAGAGAAAATGCAGAAAAGCAAATACAGATTATGAGAAATAAAATCAGTGAATAAAAGATTGAATTGCTAGCTAAATTAAGATAAATATGGAGATTTGGGTTATATGAAGAGCAACAAAAAAGATGAAACATAGGAAAAAGTTATTAATGTATAACAAACCAAATGAAAGAATGAATCTGTGTAATTGAATATGCAAATGAACAAAGAGTCTGAAAAGAAAAGAGAAAGTATAAAAAAGAAATGGAAAACACTGAAAATTATTCTACTCCATGAGGGATGGCAATATAAAATTAGTGGGTATACCAGAGGGGGACGAGAGAAAAAAAGAAAGCAAAATGTATTTATAGACTAAATCTACAAATCTGGGAAGCTAAAATACCTAAACAAAATGAAATCTACACCAAGACATATAATGATGAAACTTCAAGCATTCAAGACAGTATTGAAACTGGAAAGGGGGAAGGAACAGATAATCTATAATGTTACCCCAATTGGGTGAATCTTGGAATTCTCTAGAGAAACACTATGGGCAAGGAGAGAATGAAATGGCTTGTTTCAATTACTAAAAGATAAAAGCTCTCAGTTAAGAACACCCTGCAAGAACATTCTACCATGAAAGGCTTTCCTTCAGATATGAGATACAAATGAAGGCCTCAGACAAAGAGAAACTGAAGGCGTTTGCAAACATTAAAAACCCCCAACCCCCCAAGAAATATGACAGGAGCTCTCATAGCTTAACAGAAGAGAGGAACGTACACAAAGAACCTAAAAAGGAAGTAGATTGAACAACAACAACAAAATGTTAGAACAGACTTTAATGTCAGTATCACTCTGTGAATTGACCTAACTCACCAATTAAAAGACACCATGTAACTGGTTGGATTAGGAAAATAGAACCCAACATCCTGCTGTCTCCAGGAAATTCATCTGAGTGCCAAATAAACATAGACTCTAAGTAAAGGCAGAGTATCTATAAGCAAATGATACTCAAGTATGCAGGGACAGCCATACTTTCATCAGAAAAAGTAATGTCCAGTTAAAAAAAAATTGTCAGAGACATTTTGTGGGGGTGGAGTGGGGAATGGGATCAAAAACGGGGAGGGGGGGAAGGGAGGGAAATGCACGGAACTATGGTGGTGGCACAAGGGTGATTTGGTGATGGGAAACCCGTGGGGATTACAATCGAGATGGGAAAAAAAATGTGCAAAATGATGTAAAAATAAACTTTTGTAATAAAAAAAATATATATAAAAAAATTGAGACAGAGATGAAGATTATACAGTGACCAAGGGAAGAATATGTTAGAAGACCTAACACTCTTTAATATCTACTCACCAAAATATGTTAGGCAATTACTATCACCTTTAAAAGCAAATAATAAGAAAAGCACATTAGTGATAGGAGACATTAACTTTCACCAATGGACAGATCAACTAGACATAAAAGAACTAGGTTATTTATTTGAACTCTTGCATAGGTTTATATTGCTGTATCCTTCCCTCTGTGCCACTTTTGCTGTGTCTGATAAGTCTGGAAGATTGTGTCCTCGTTGCCATTTGTCTCAAGGTATTTTACTTCTACTTTGATTTCCTCACTAACCCAGTCATCTTTCAGTAGTGTGTTGTGTAGTCTCAAATATATTAAAATGATACATTTTATTTCAAATTTTGATGTTGAAACTTAAACTTTAGAAATTGGAATCCAGTATTTAATTTACCTAATATCAAGTGACATTCTGTTGCTCACTATTAAGAATAAGAATACACTTGAGAGCTCCCCCCACCTCCCATGGCACAGCTAGTTAAAGCACAGCACTGCAAACTAGCTGTAGCTGCTTCAGTGTGAGTTTGATCCCCCGCCCTGGGCGTGATCCACATGGTGCAGCACACCTCTCCTGTCTTGCCTGCTGCTCCCCTAGGCAGTGTACTTCATCAGTCTTCCTGTTCTGCTTTCCACTCTGTCTCTGGTGAATCTTCTCACCGCCCCTGCATCTGTGGCCTGTATCCTGGTTCTGTATGCATAAATACATAAATTTTTTTTTTTAAGTATAATACACTAGAAATTATGAACAAACTAATGAAGGTAAGCTGTACATTCATAATAGATATTAGAAAGTTACTTCTATTAACAGTAGACATTGTAACAACAGATATTATGGCACTTAACTTTCTTATTTTGAAAGGAAAACCCTTAGGAATGGAAGTATTGAAGTGTGCTCTCTATCTTAACATAGTCAAATGTATGTCTCAAATTAATAATCATTATTTACTATAGTAAAATATTAGAAACGGTAACAAATCTGAAGTGAGGTTATTGAAATGTTCATTTTTGGAAGTGTGACTTAATTTGTTATTTGAAAAATTATCAGCAAATGACAGAAAGAAGGAAGCAAAATTAGTGTAATTTGAAGGTAATGATTAAAAAATAGAAAAGGTCAGGCCCTCCCTGCTGGCGCAGAGGGTTAAAGCACTGCACTAAGAAGCTTAAGCCAGTTCCATATGAGTTCGATCCCTGCCTGCCCGGAGGAGATCCACATGGTGTGGCAGACCTCTCCTGACCCGCCCGCTGCTCCCCTCAGCAGTGTACTTCGTCCATCTGCCTGTTCTGCTCCCCTCTCTGTTCCTGGTGAATCCTCTCACCCTCCGCATCTCTGGCCTGTACCCCAGTTCTGTATGCATGCATAAATAAATCTTTAAAAAAAAATAGAAAAGGTCAACTGACAGATTATCAGAAACAGTTTACTAAAGGGTTTGTTTACAAATTAAGTATAAATTAAGTATAAATTAAATACTTTTATACCAATAATAACCACTTAATATCAGTCAGAGAAAACTCCATTCACAATCACAAACCCAAAAACTTGAAATAGTCAATACGAAGTATACATGATTTATGTGAAGAAAACTCAAGAATTTTAAAAGATGATATATGAAAGAATTGAGAAAAAGAAATCGTACCTCCTTTACACATAAAAATAGCCAGACTTGTAAAATATCAGATTTCCTTCATTCTGTAAATTCAGTGTAATGCCAATACAAATTGTGAGATTTTTTTTTTGATTTATTTATTTGTGCATACAGAACTGGGGTACAGGCCAGAGGCTCAAGGGCGGCGAGAAGCTTCACCAGAGACAGAGCAGGGAACAGAACAGGCAGATCGACAAAGTACACTGCTGAGGGGAGCAGCGGGCGGGTCAGGAGAGGTCTGCCACACCATGTGGTCACCTCCGGGGCAGGCGGGAATCGAACTCATGCGGAGGTGGCTTTAGATTCTCAGTGCTGTACTTTAACCCGCTGTGCCACCAGGGAGGGCCCCCAAATTGTGAGATTTTTGAACTTGATGTTCTGATTGATACTCAGTTATTGGAATGATGGAAGTTTTTTGATTGACTGTGGCACGTTTTTTAGAGCTAGGGGATGGATGAATGTAGGAGGTTGTCAAAGTGTGGTTTCAGGGATCCCCTGTTGTGGCTCACTCATACAAGTTCAGGCATAATAGGTGCTGCTGGGTTAGGCACTCCAGAAACTGAAGCATGAACTTGAGGTTAGCAAAAGGAAACCTTGGAGATCATTTTCTTTTTAGAAGATTTATTTATGCATATAGAACTGGGGTACAGGCCAGAGGTGTAGGTGTGGTGAGAGGATTCACCAGAGACAGAGTGGGGAGCAGAAGAGGCAAATTGATGAAGTACACTGCTGAGGGGAGCAGCGAGCAAGACAGGAGAGGTCTGCTGCACCGTGTGGGTCACCTCTGGGGTGAGGGATTGAACTTGCACTGAAGTGGCTTGCAGTGCTGCATTCTAACCCACTACTCCAACATGGAGGGCCAAGAGAAGATCATTTTCAGTGGTGGTTGTGGCTGCAAAATGAAGGGGGAATAAAGTGGTGACAGTGGTAATAAATGATACAAAGACTAACAGATTCTAAATACAGTGGTAGACCAGAGGAAAGATTGTGATTGGAGGGAGATGTGAGTTCAAGAAGTGATACCTGGTGGCACAAGGGTTAAAGGCACAGTGTTCTCAAGCTATCTCCAGCCACTGCAGTTTGATCTCCAGCTGGGGATCTGACACACATGGCACAGCAGACCTCTCCTCTCTTGCTTGCTGCTCCCCTTAGTAGTGTATTTCAGTGAATCCACCTGTTCTATTCCTCACTCTGTCTCTGGTGATTCTCTCATTATACTGTTCTTATATGCATAAACAAACCTTTAAGAAAAAGGAAAAGTGATATATTTTTCTTTAAATATTTATTTATGCATACAGAGCTGGGATACAGGCCAGAGGTGCAGTGGCAGTGAGAGGATTCACCAGAGACAGAGTGGGGATCGATGAAGTATACTGCTAAGGGGAGCAGCGGGCCGGTGGGGAGAAGTGTGCCACACCATGTTGAGCACCTCCGGGGCGGGGATCGAACTCATGCTCAAGTGGCTTTAGCTTCTTAGTGCTGTGCTTTAACCTGCTGTGCCACCAGGGAGAGCCCATGATATATATATTTTAACTGGAGCACAGTTAAGTGTTGAGGGGAAGGGTGGGAGACCTTGAAGATACATGAGTACAGAGGTTATAGAATTGTGTTTCTCAAGGAAGAGGTAAACTGTTGCAATCCAGAGTCCAGAGGAAGGATGAGCTTTGGAGAAAGGAAAGATGTGTGGACGTGTTTGGTGACTGGGATATGAGAGGTAACCTTATGTGTTTATCTTTGTGTTTTCTGGGGAATGAGAAAAGGCATTGTAAGGGAGAGATGACAGACCTAAAGTCTGAAGAGAATGGACAAGATCACTGATAAATGTAGAGAATTTGAGAGAGTGAAGCATGAGCAGTGGGCTATGTTAAGAGCCTACTTATCGAGAACCTGAATTGAATTAAGTTCAGTAGTACCAACTGGGAGATGGTTTTGTCTTACACACAAAGTATTTTAAAAACTTTTAGTTGGCATTTTTGAATTATAGCTATGACCACATTACAAGTATAGAACCACAAATTTGTATAAAAAATAATTTAAAATATTTCTTTTTTCTCTAAAGCAAGTATTTTATAACTATAATTGACATATATTGAGGGCCTGTTCCCTTATAGGGGGAGAGGGGACAGCAGACTATGAGGAGGATGTTATTATCTCCATTTCAAAGTTGAAAAAACCTAGCTCAGATAATTTAAATAAGAAGTTGTAGATCACATAGCTAGTTTGTTGTAATACCAAGCTTTGAACTGTATCTCTTAGACTCCAGAGTGGTGATATTAACTACTATTGTGCAGCTTGAATCATATAAAATTGCTGTTTTGTAGACTAAAAATGATGAAGATTGGTGTTTTTATATAGTTCAACTTAATGCACTTTCTCACTACAGTGATTATCAAGGTGAGCATACTGCTTCCTTTGTGGCAGGTACTGTCAAAGTGTTTACGTTGCCATGATCTGCTCTAACATTTGGCAATAGTTACAGTTTTAATCATGTTGATTTTAAAAATCACTTTGCTGTAATTTTTGAATAATATACTTAGTTTTTAAAAAAAAATTCAAGTGAGTACATTTTGATGGTGTTACTTTTTCTTAACTATAGTGACAAAATCTCATTTTTGGGAAGAAGATCTGGGAATTTTGGCAAAAACATAAGGAGAAAAACACCATAAATCTAGTCTTTTAAGACATGCCTAAAACATGAAAATTAACTCACTTGGAATAAGTCTATTTTGTATTCATTTTACATATATGTATGACACAAGAGATAAACATAACTTGAATTTTTTCTAGTTATAAAAGCAATTCAAACCCACAGAAAAGTTGACAACATAGATAATGTGTGTGTGTATATATGTACACATATATGTCATATCATATATGTATTTTTGTTTTTCATGACCTGATTCAGACGAGAGTGGTAGTCAACTCAAGGCATTGTATGGTTTAGTTTTTAATTCAATAGGTTTCTGTTTTACGTATTTGTTGATTTCATGAAGAAGGTGATTCTCTTTTCATTTGTGAAACTTGTTTTGGTGCAGAGGGAGTGAATTCCTTCATATCATCTTACTTCATTGTCAATTTGTGAACACCCAGAGATTTCAGCCAATGATATTAAAAGTCAATTACTCATTCTCTCACTTTACTAATAAAATAATAGTCTTAAATTATATTCGTATATTTCAACTTGAAACTTCCATTTAAATTTATGAAGTTAGAGATGGGATTTTTTTTTTCTCAGTTGAAAAGTCTTATTGTAAAGGATAAAATCTTAGGCCTGTGGTAGTGTTTGTTTTTTATTAAGCCTCTGAAGGATTCTTGGCCATCTTTCTTTTGATTTCCATATAATTGGTTAGATCACAATACTTGAAATACATCTGACTAGTTATTTTTTATATTGAAGACCTAATCTTAAATGTATATTCTTGGTCTCTTCATGTAACTTTTAGTTCAAGTGTAAAAATTGTTTAAAAGAGGCACAGATAATTAATTATGTGACTGAGAAAAATAATTTCCCCCAAGTTAATTGCACAAATTACTGTAGCCCTAAACTGTTAATGATTGTCAAAAATCTTTGATGCATAGAGCCTATTTAGTGCCAGTATTATTTGAGTAATTGAAATAACTACATTAGTCCTTCAACAAATGATCTCATCCAAGGCATAGCAGTATCAGTGCTTTTCTTATATTTTAGAGAAACTCTTTGGCAAAGAAACTTAAGTCAATGTTATGGGGCAAAGTAGATTATTATATTTCAAAATACAGATATTAGGATGTCTTTTAAATTTCAAAAGGTAGCTACAACTTTTAGATCTTATTATTCTTTATAAAATTTTATATTACTTGACATTTTTAAATAAGTTAATGTTTTGTATTTTACACAGCCTTAAAGAAGTAGATAGAATTGTCACTATAGATATCTGTTCATAGAAGAAAACTTTGATATATTATTATTAATATTTTCATTTATTTTTAAATGCCAAACTATTTATGTGTTTGTTAAACTTTATCTTCTTTGTTATATATACTTTTTGGTATTCTGTAGTCAATAGCAGGTTCCAAAGTAGTTAACTGGAATATACTTTTGTTTTCAGTGGCAATATATTCTGAAGGGCAATCTGAAGAATACTAATTCCTTTAAGAAATTCATTTTCAAAATGAATGCTATGGCTCAATAAACTCGAGGAAGACTGTATACTATATACTGTTCTTAAAAGAGTCACGATGTACATTAACATATAGAACAAATAAATCAATTTAACATTATCTACTTCAGTATTTCCTAAATTTATTTAATGACAGAAACCACCTCTCTTCTTCTTTTTTTTTTTTTTCATAAAAGCAGTGGACTTCTGAAGGACTTTCTGTGACCTTGTATCCCAACACCATTTTGGGTTGTTCTATTTTATGAGCAGTAGCTCTTCTTTCCCAGCATTCAAATGCAACAGATGTCAGTCTAGTACAAAAGTACCTACAGATATATGTAACAAAACCTCTATAATATATACATTGGTAAGGCTATACATACACATAATAGATGTACACATATATGCATGATCACATACTTGATTTATTCACTATAATACCTGTATGTATAGCAGGTTGTAGTGTGTAGCAGTAGTAGAATCAGAAAATGCTTTTTGAATACATAGATGAGAAAAACTTAC
This sequence comes from Condylura cristata, assembly GCF_000260355.1. Taxonomy (NCBI): domain Eukaryota; kingdom Metazoa; phylum Chordata; class Mammalia; order Eulipotyphla; family Talpidae; genus Condylura; species Condylura cristata. Next base: position 1,395,477 of record NW_004567133.1, read on the forward strand.
CAATTCATGACATATTTCTGTCTTCTTCAAAACAGGAAAGAAACCATGTAACCATTGTTACTGAATAAGTATGTCAGATGACAAGAGCCTTGGATTTTGGGTTCAAACCTACAGCTCAGAATCTCAGATGAGATTTTACTTTTTCTCATTCATTTGATCACAGGCAAGTTTGGGGTGTTTTCTGAACCTTGGTTTCTCACCTGTATATGAAGTTACTACTTATGTAGGGTTATTGGAATATAATAAATGGAATCTATTAAAACTGATTTAATTAATTGCAAATAATGCTGTGAATGTATATAGATCTTGATATGGGATAAATCCTTATTAAAAATGTTAGTAACTATATTTTCCATTATATATATATGTTGAATAAGAAAATTCCTATTTGTCATTTTTGATGAAAACACTAATTTTTTTTAAAGATTTATTTATTTATGCATACAGAACTGGGGTAAAGGCCAGAGGTGCAGGGTGGTGAGAGGGTTCACCAGAAACAGAATGGGGAGCAGAACAGCCTATTGACAAAGTATACTGCTGAGGGGAGCAGTGGTCACATCAGGAGAAGTCTGCCATGCCATGTGGGTCTCCTCTGGGGTGGGCATCAAACTCATGCGGAATTGGCTTAAGCTTCTTAGTGCTGTGCTTTTAACCCACTTAACTACCAGGTAGGGCCCTGAGGACACTAATTTTAAACTATGAATATGGGAATAACATGTTTTTCTTGATAATGGGGAATAATAAATGGGCTTTATTATTTCTTTCTTTTTTTTTTTTTTTTAAAGAAATACAGCCTCTCTCTAAAATTCTTGAAAATTAAAGAGTATCTTCCTGCCTTAGCTTCAGACTCTTTGTACTGTCCGGTCTGTACTCGCAATATTCTTCCACCTGTGGTGATTTGTCCCTTTCATTTACATTTCTAATACCAAAAACAAAAACAAAAACAAAAAACCGGACCCAGTAAATATATCTCTATCCCTTTACCCTGCCTTGCTTTTTTCATAATTTTTTTATCATTATCAGACATTTTCATATATTGTTTGTGAGATGAAATGAATTCCTAATATTTGTAATTCTGAATTTTAACAATTTCAGTGGAACAAATTTGTATTTGCTTGTATAGATTTTCATACCCACTTCAGTACCTTAAAATTAACGAATCTATAAAATCTCTAATCGAATTTGTTTCAAAATACAGGTGCTGTCTTTTCCTTCTCTGCATGGATATTTCTTTCCCCACAGGGAGGAAATTGTGATAAAAGTGTTATAGATTTTTACTAGTCAGTAACATTTATCAAGTAAACAGTGGGGACACATTTCTCTTGACAAATTGAGGAGGTAGGTAACAATAGGAAATTATGGAACTGCTTATTTTAAAATTACATTGATAACTTTAAAAATTAGGTCATTGAAATAAGGCTCCTTTTATTCATCAGTATCTAGCTACTATATTGTGTAATGTAAAATTATTAATATAATGATATTTGAAGATGTGGAGCACTTGGTATCATAGGTTTAGTATCTAATTAAAACCTTCTTCCTGGTTTGTACACTGCCACCTTCTTGTTGTACCATCACATGGAGGAAAGATTATTCCTTTTGTGTCTCTTTATGAGGACTTCATGAATTACCCCCCAAAGGCCTTGCCTCCAAATACACCCACCCTGACAATTAGGACTTAAGCTTGTGCAATTGTGCACAAACATTCAGTCCATAGCAAAAAATATATTGTTTAATAAAAATAAAACTTGTTGAAGCTCATGTAGTTTTTACTAGATGGCAAATACTATTTGGAGCATTTTGCATATTAAATTTAGCTAGTATTACTCATACAAATATACATTGTCCTGATATAATTCTAAATGTTTAGATGGAGTTCTGAGCTGGAATCAGGAGGTGGGTGTTCTCAGTTCTGACTTTGTGTATGACTAGATCACAATTTTTGACTATACTAGTAATCACTGTGATAGAAAAAAACCCAGCTGGCTTTGGACAGACTGTGGTGGAAATGTGGATGGTTACCACTTTGCTCTGGGGGCTTAGATGGAAATAAAGTACTTGTTTTTGGAAACGGGGCGGGGCGGGGAAGCAGATGCTTGCTGTATCGGAGCAGAAAGCCTAACTGAATTATGTCTTGTTTTGTGGAAAGCAGAAATTATTATGCACTTTTGTGGAAAACAGGATGTATAAGTGGTAAACTTGGGTATCTCGCTGATTTCTAAGCAGAGTAGTGAAGGTACTGTTTGAGCACATAAGGGTTTAAGTGGATCTTTATTTCATGTTGTCCTTGTATGATGAGGGAATTTTGGACACTATAACACATAAAGAGAGTATCATGTGAAGACAGAGACAGAAGTATAAGTAATGCTGGTAGAAGCCAAGGAATGCCAGGGATTGTCAGCAGCCATCAGAAACTTGGAGAGAGATAAGATTCCAATTCTTCTTTTGAACTCACAAGAAGGAAGACATCTTAATGTTTGATTTTTTGATCTCTAGAATTGAGAGAACAAATTTCTCTTTTTAAGCCACCCAGCTTACGTTATTTTGCTGTAGAATTCTGGGAAGAAGACACTATCTTCTTATGAGCACAAGTTAAATAACACACTCTAAATAGTTTAACAACAATTACAAACCAAAAACAAAATCTTTCCATTATACAGAACCAAGATCTATGAAGACACTTTTTTAAATTTGGAATTTTGGAAGTTTAAATTAAGCTACTATAGCTCCTTAGGTAATTTTAAATATTTTGGACCACAAGGGATTTAGAATGGAGTGAAAAACCTTGAAAATAGAATCAAAATAGCAAACAGGAAATAACTAGAATAAAGGCTGCATAAAGTGGTATCATGCCTTCTGCAACTTCTCTCTTGTAATTTTTGCCCTGGGTTGGCCAAGGGAAATGATTGATAGATTCAGCAGAAGCAACTCTTTAAAATGACTTTTCTATCATTTTTTCCCCTCCATCCTATAAACTGCACATGACCTTTTTCCCTTGTGCAGGACTTGGAAATGCACTTTGAGTATAAGTCATAGCTTATAGCAGAGTTGGAAGTAAAAGGACGACTTGTGGAATATGTGGAATAGAATTGTCCCTGAAAATTTTGCTTTGAAATGCATTCAGAAATGCATTTTTTTCTTTTAGTTTTTCTTTTGTAGCATAAAAAATTTCTTTCTACAAAGAAATAAATCTACCCAGAATGTGTTTTAAAAATTTTTGAAAAGCAGAACATATATATCCCATTGAAAAATAATAAAAATATTTAAAAACAATACTTGGCATATCTTTATAATAGCTATTTATATGTGTATGTGAATATTTGTTTGTATGTATATACACTTATGCACTAAAATATCCAACATACACTACCATTACCTAAAGTTAAATTAAAGCCTTTACAGAGACTTAAAAGGAGAACCTATATAAGTGCAGTATTGTACCACATTCATGATAGAAGCTGTGAGTATTATAAAGGTGGAAGGTGTCCTCACAAAAAGCTATAAATTAATCCCCAATTAATATTTGAACACAACATTTTTCACTACAGACTTTTTCAAAAATAATGACTCCTATGTACACATCATACAACTTTGACACTTATCAACAATTTGGCAATCTTATTATAGTTCCAGGAATATGACAGAGAGAATGTGCTGTGTTATTTTTCATTTCCTGGAGAATTTTAAAGCTGAACCAAAGGTGATTATGATTACCTCAGTTTGCATCTCAGACTGATAAGTACTTATTTATAAAAACATAACTGCTATTCCATTATCACACCTAAAAACGTGAATAGTAATTCCTTAGTAGTATCTGTTTTCCATACATGCTGAGATTTCTTTTTTTTAAGTTATTTATTTATTTATGCACACAGAACTGGGGTACAGGCCAGAGGTACAGGGGGGTGAGAGGATTCACCACAGAGTAGGGAGCAGAACAGGCAGATGGACGAAGTACACTGCTGAAGGGAGCATCGGGCGGGTCAGGAGAGGTCTGCTGCACCATGTGGGTCACCTCTGGGGTGGGGATCAAACTCATGCTGAAGTGGCTTTAGCTTCTGAGTGCTGTGTTTTAACCTATTGCACCACCAGGGAGGGCCCCCGTTCTGAGATTTCTTAAATTGTCTCCAATGATAGCCTTTCATACTTGGTATATTTGAATTATGGTGTAAAAAGATTCTTACACTGCATTCAATTGTTATATCCCTTAATCTATTTTTATTGTATAATAGTCTGCCCTCTTTTTATTTCTTACAGTTGATTTGTTTTCGGGTGGGGGGGAGAGTGTTTTGAGTGGCATAAGCCTGATATCTCTTATAAATCTTCCATGTGAGATTATAACATCTACTGGTGATTATTGCCCTGAATCATGATTTCCGCAGGAGTTGATAAACAGAGTATTTCTAATGACATCATTCCTTATTCTTTTACTAGTTAGAATTCTTTATTGAATTTATTCATTTTCAACTATGTGGTTACCCTGAAGTACACTATAATTTATACTTGAAAGGATAATAGTATCATTGTTTTATTTATTTATTTTTTTCCTTTATCGATTTTCAGAGTAATGAGCTGATGCTTCCTTGGCTACCTACTGCTGCACAGCAAATTACCTCAGAACTCAGGGGGTATAAAAAAACAACTTTTATTGTACATCATGTTTTGATAGGTCAGGAATTTGGGAGGGCTTGGCTGAAAATTTATATTCTTGGTGGCAAATTTTTAACTGGTAGGATTGGCTAGTCTGAAAGAGCCCAAGATGGCTTCACTTACATTTCTGGAAACTTGAAGGGCATTGTTAGAAGGTTGGGCTCACCTGTGATCATCTGGTGGTCCCAGCATAGTTGGAATTTTTCCACAGCAGCTTAGAGTTCATGGCAAGAATGTTCCAAGAACATCAGGTGTAAATTGCAAAACATATTGCTACTCATGGCCAAAATATTCCAAACCAGCTGCACTTCACTGGTTGTGAAGATCCAAAGATCCAACTTTGATTTTCAGATATATTTTTCATACTTTGGGCAGTTACATCTGATCTATGGTAATAATGCTATCTAGCTAGTATGAATTTATATCTGTCAGTATTAAAATTACTTAGTTTCTCAAATATTTCAGCTGTTAAAAAACATTTAATATTGACTAAAATGAGAGCAAATGACATTTGTACAAATGTAATCATTTACTTTTATTGTAAATAAAAGGTATTTTATTTACAAAATACTTTTGTATTCAAATACAAAGAGTATGAATTTGAAGACCAGTGTATCACATTTACTAGTTTATATCCATACTATCATATATTTATGCGTCTGTAGTGTTTTCACCAATAGATATGAGCCCCTGAAATATATATATACCTTGTGCTAGGTTTTGTAGGATGTATATTAGAAGTATGTGAAAGGACTTGAAGAAGGGAGCGTTTTGTGTAGTGTAGTGTCTTGTACTCAGATTATATGGGGGTATGTGTGAGATCTAATTGAGTTTCTTAGGAAAGACTTTAATGAGAACTGAAGATTTGAATGATCAGACATAAAGGATGGTGGTGTTTGGCTATTCAGAGTATAATGGAGGTGGTACTTCAAAAGGTTTTATTGAATTTTCCCAAGAAATTCACACGTGCAAGCACAGTATTCATTTCTGAAGAGGTAAAGACTAAGTTTTAGAAAAGAAATTTCTCCTAGATACTATTATAAACTTTGAATATTTCTATTATGATTTTATTACTTCCCATCTGTGGTAGATGGTTTATTGAAATTATTTGGATGTTATCATCAAGCTGTGACAATGATGCTTTAAAGGTCATACGCAAAACACAATTAAATTTTCTGAGTGAAGTAAAAATATACATTGTGAAATGCAAATACATTGAAGTAGTCCCTTTTTTTTTAATGTGGGCCTTTTTATGATGACATTTTGAGGTATTTAAGTAAATCACAATGTTGTTTTTCTTCTTGACTGCAATTTTACCTTCACTATTTGTATAGCTTAAAACTAGAAACCAGTGTGTTTAAGTTTCAGCATTGTTGAGGTTATTAATGTAAACTTTACTCTAAATTCAATAATAGATTCTAATTTTTTGGTGGAAACTTATAATTATTTTGCTCTTATGTAAATGTAATGACTTCTGATTGATAGAAATATAATTATGCATAATTTAGTTTATTATAAATTGTATAAATTAATGTTTCCTTTTTTAAAAAAGATTTATTTATGTTTATAAGAACTGGGGTGCAGACCAGAGGTGCAGGGGAAGAGGAGTGAGAGGATTCACGAGAGACAGAGTGGGGAGCAGAACAGGTGGATCTGCTGAAATACACTGCTGAGGGGAGCAGTGGGCGAGACAGGAGAGGCCTGCTGCACCAAATGGGTCATCTCCTTGGCCAGAGATTGAACTCATGCTGCTGTGGCGGTGGATAGCTTCATAGTGCTGAGACTTAACCTCTTGTGCCACCAGGGAGGCTCCTGGAAAAACCAACATTTCTGTCATTTTCTTATTCATCAGCTGTTTTAAGATTCCTTAATCTACCAATTTGTAACTTGTGTGTTATTTCACTTTTCTCCATAGAGGTGATGAATGATTATTTCTTTCAAAGGTTTGTAAACTGATATTTATTTGGAAATTTCTTGTTTATTATTGCTTATCTCAGGATATGTTAATATTATGATTATTTGACAGTGGTTTCCATTCAATTTGTGGTGTAGACTCGTAATGTGACTGAAAAAAGATGTCTTGGTTTTAATTTAATGAACAATTATTTAAATAATGACTAGATAAATGAAAATTTCTTTGCATATATTACATATGACAGAGGATACCCAACTATCTGAGTAAAGAGTTAAGGGAACATATATCAAGGACAGGAGACTAAGCTTTACATGAGATGCCTAGTGGTAATGAGATGCCTAGTGGTAATTTTACAATAGTCTTTTATTTCTCTGTTCCTGTGTTGACTGCCCACTGTGTGTGCTCGCTGAGAGGGTGAGAGTACTACACAGTTGTTCAGTACTGAAGGAGTATATTGCAAACTGCCCTAAAGTGGCATGCTGTGTGTGTGTGTGTGTGTATTTGTGTGGAAGTATGTGTTTATATATGTGTGCATATGTCTGTATTTATATCTGTCATCTATTTCAGATAATAGAGAATCTATGGTATTATTAATGAAGTCTGACTTTTTTATGTAAGCAAATTATTAAGCTGCCTTTAGATGTGCCATTATTTTAGGTGTGCAAGAATTCTCAGTGGAAAAGGAGTTTGAAATGTTTAATAGTAATAAATACTTATGAACTGGTTTTGAAAGCTGCTCTGGGCTGTTAGCCAGTTGATTCTTGTCAGTATTTCTACATGACTGAAGTAAGTTACTTCATAGCTTGAACAAATGCAGTCTTGGTAAATTATCAGTTCTGTCCAGTGATACATTATAGGATCCTTTAAATGTTGCTTTAATTGGTATATCAGTTTTAAGAAGATTTATTTATTTATGCATATAAGAGCTGGGGTGCAGGCCAAAGGTGCTGAGGTAGTGGTGAGAGCATTTTCCAGAGACAGAGTGGGGAGTAGAACAGGCAGATCTACTGAAATACAATGCTGCGGGAAGCAGCAGGTGAGACACAAGAGGTTTCCTGCACCATGTGGGTCAGCTCCTCAGATTGGGATTGAACTCAAACTGCTGCAGCAGCTGTGGATAGCTTCATAGTGCTGTGACTTAATCCCTTGTGCCACCAGGGAGGTTCCTTAATTGGTATTTTAATAAATATGCTTTGCTTGAAAACTTTTGTATTTACACCATTCTGAATTGAAATGTAGACAGAGAGGATTTTGAGAGGAGAATGGGATTATCAGTATATTTATAGGGAAACTTACACTAGCAGCACTGTACAGGATTGATAGAGTCAAGGGCAGTGATTAGCTCTAGCCCTGTAAGAAAGTTAGTACCAGCATTCTTGATTTGATTTCATTGGTTCCTTTCTTAGTTTTGTGTTTCATTTTTTTTTTTTTTTTTTTTTTTTTTTTTTTTTTTTTTTTTTTTTTAGATTTATTTATTTGTTCATTCAGAACTGGGGTACAGGCCAGAGGCTCAGGGGCGGCGAGAGGCTTCACCAGAGACAGAGCGGGGAGCAGAACAGGCAGATCTACGAAGTACACTGCTGAGGGGAGCAGTGGGCGGGTCAGGAGAGGTCTGCCACGCCATGTGGTCACCTCCGGAGCGGGCGGGAATCGAACTCATGCGGAAGTGGCTTTAGATTCTCAGTGCTGTGCTTTAACCCGCTGCGCCACCAGGGAGGGCCCTGTGTTTCATTTTTTAAACAAATGCTAGAACAAGGTTGTTAAGTGGTTAATTCCAAGTGAATTATTTTTGCTGTTTTTGAAATATGAATTCAATCACTATTCTTCTGAACTCTCTTAACTTGGAATTGGTTGTGTTTATTAACCTACACTCTTGGCTTATAGTTGTCTATGGAAAAGCTTTCCAGAGATCCTTGACAATAGCCTTAGTTCTGTATGTAAGTAGTAAGTGTGTTTCTTTTCTTCTTTCTGGAACCACTGCTAGTGTCTAAGGGAAATTTGCTGTATATGTTCACTTCCCCCTTTGCCGTGCCTTTGTACATTATTGTCACGATCAGTCCTATGGAGTCAGACAGACCATGCTCAGGGGTGACTGCTCTTTATTCAACTTTGGGCCAGTTCATTGATCTTACCTGAGTTTTGGTTTCTTTTTCCATATACCATTTTGTGTATTAAATGAAACATACTGAAAGCATTTACTTTGTCATTTAGATGAGGGTAGTAAGCTAGGGTAAGCCAGTTTCCTAGTTTGGGGTGTGTTTCAGAAGAAAGGATATTTAGGGAAAATATTTCTAGCTATCCATCATGGACTTTTTTTAGGAATTGAAAAATCACATGCAACATCCATATAAAAATAACGCCCACATATATAAAGGGACCATTGGTATGTGTGTATGTATACAAACTTAATGTATACACAAAATAACTCTAGGAGCTTCCATTTTGTAAAATCACTATTAACAGTACATTTGTAATACAAGCATCTACTTTTCTATCAAAACAAAAAAGCAGAAACTACTCTAATTTTTACCTTCTCCTTGAAAGACAAGACTGAATAAACCACAGAGTGAGAGAGACATGAAGGTTGGTTGCCAAGGGATCAAGAATCCTAGAAGGGGCAGAGAGGATCTTGAATCTTTTGTCCAAAATTGATTTCTCTCTGTAATGGGTAGGAAAAAAACAAAAAACAAAAAACAATCACCACCACTACACACAGTAACAGAGATTAAGGATACTGGTCGACACTAATTATACCTGGGGGTGAAAGGTCTTTACAAGTTGTCTTTTGTTGCCCCATCAGTTCATACTTTCTCAGAATCACTAAGGTTCCAGGAATTTCATTTTTAAAATTCTATAGATCGGCCCTCCCTGGTGGCGCAGCGGGTTAAAGCACAGCACTGAGAATCTGAAGCCACTTCCGTATGAGTTCGATTCCAGCCTGCCCCGGAGGAGACCACATGGCGAGCCAGACCTCTCCTGACCCGCCCGCTGCTCCCCTCAGCAGTGTACTTTGTCGATCTGCCTGTTCTGCTCCCCACTCTGTCTCTGGTGAAGCCTCTCACCGCCCCTGAGCCTCTGGCCTGTACCCCAGTTCTGTATGAATAAATAAATAAATCTTTAAAAAAAAATTCTATAGATCACAGGAGGAATTTTCAAACAACATAATTGTTGCTGATAGCCATTACCAAACTTTTTTTTTTTTTAATAAATTAGTGAAAGACAAAGCTGCTATGCGCCCTCTTTCACAGTGCCGGGCTCTCCAGATTTTGCATCCTGTTAAGTGATATTTTTTATGACCTGTGTCATGGCTAACTGGCCTCAGAAAGCTACTTAAAATCTGTAATTATTAGATATGAAAGGACTAGTTAATGAAGGAACAAATAAACATAGTGATAGTGTGTTTACACCCTCAGATATGCTCATCTCCAGTTTGTCATTGGGTAGCCATACCCCATTTAATAAATTAGATTTAGGAAACCAGCTTTATGTGTATGATATACAATTATTTACTTATATGATAAAGCCCCAAGCTGGGTCCTATAAATTGATGATGAAGATCCTTCATTTAGCAGATATTTCTTGGTCACTGTTCTATGCATTACTCAAGAGCAATGATCCTCTCTTCAGGAAGTTTCCATTTTGAAAGATTTGTAAACAAATCCCTTAACTTACTTAGTGACTACCATATGCCTGGCATATGGTATGCCATGGTTGTAGTCCCTGGAGAGAGAGGCAGATATAGTCCTGCTCAGAGCAAACACCATGAGTGGTATCAGAAAGGTAGAGGCAAGGCCCTGGGAAGAACAAAGAAAACCCTACAAAGAATCATTAAAGGCCAGTGTGCTGTGATGACTTGAAGAATATCAGAGTTCAGTCTTTTCCTTTGGCCAAAATAAAATCACTTTATGACTAGAATATTTTATATTAGTACTTAATACTTTTCAGTCTTTAATTATAAGCATTGACTTGATTCAGTTTTAAAAAATTTAGACTGGGCCCTCCCTGGTGGCGCAGCGGGTTACAGCACAGCACTAAGAAGCTAAAACCACTTCTGCATTAGTTCTAGCCCCACCCTGGAGGTGATCCATATGGCTCAGCAGACCTCTCCTAACTCACTGGCTACTCCCCTCAGCAGTGTACTTTGTCAGTCGGACTGTTTTGCTCTCCACCTTGTCTCTGGTGAATCCTCTCACCACCCCTCCACCTCTGGCCTGTACCCCGGCTCTGTATGCATAAATAAATAAATCTTTAAAAAAAATTAGACCATGGTTTTTATTTCTAGGAAGAAAGTTATGAACAAAGTCTATACAGCATGTGCCGTTTGACAAATTACTGAAACCAATAGTTAAATATTACCTCAGAGTATATCATTTATTATTCATATATTATTACTGTATGTTGACTTGATCATTCTTCTTAAGTAATTGTTTATACAAACTTACTGATTTGACCTGTATTTGTATTAACTTTTTTATTTGATATGTTGGACACTACCATAGATTGTTCTGTTTATGAACAATGTGTATATGTTTGTTAACATACACACTTTTAAATTCTGCTTTTAGAATGCTTGTACACTCAACTGTATTCAAAGTTTTATAATAATAATGCAATATAAAATGACAATGCTATTTATTTACCAAGAGTTTATAAGTTTAGCAGTTTTTAGTTTTGAAATAATTAAGCAATGGTGATGTACAGATCCCACTGCATTTCAAAGACCTAACTAGTTAATTAGCTTAAGTGATTCTGTCAGCCCTATTGACAGTTTGGAGGCACATAGTGCTGGCTTGTCAAGCTACTGAAATGACACACATAAGAATGACATTACATGTTAGCTTCTTTCACTTTCTACCCTTGAGCTATATGTGCTGGCTTTCTTTTTCATGACATAAAAACAAAACCAAGTAATGTAAATTGACACTTTTGCTTTGGATTAAAATGGACCTTTTTATTCAATTGAGGTTTTCCACTTCTTTTGCTTTGCTGAGATTTTACCAATGTTCATATCCTCCACCCCACCATTCACTTATAAGGGGTTCTCCTTTAAAAATTTTGGATACCTCTGAGGCCATTTGATTTATGTTCTTGATCACTTAGAGGACAACTTGATCACATACTGACACCTGTGTATGTTGTCTTGCTGCCTGTACAGTCAGGTGGTCTTGTTCTTTCTCTTCCCCCTCCACTACTTTTTAGGCATCTTTTATGGGTGGTCTTTGAGGTATTGCCACTTATTTTTATCAAACTTTACTTAAGTTATGCGTGTATTCTATAGCATACATTTAATATAGTTTGGATCTAGAATTCAACCCTCTCCCTGTTAGGGAGAGGTAAGGAAGTGGAAGTAGAAAAAAGAGAAGGTGTGCAAAGAAATCTAAGGAGCTGGCTGCATATAAGTTAGGTATGTAAGTAAGGTATGGCTAGAAGTTAAATCCTGGGTGACTGCTGACTGAGTGAAAGAAGTTAAGCGATCTAGCCTTTGTGCATAGGTGGGTTAGGGCAAGGGAATGAAATGGAGAGTCTTATTTTTGACACTCCTATTGGTGAGACATTGCAAAGTTTAAGTGAATGAATATTTGATGAAATAGGCATTGTAAAGTCACGGTGTAGAGGTAATCATCATGGTGACCACTGTTAAATGTTAGCTAATATGTGATAAGGGCTTTATGAACAAATTCTCAGTACCTAGGTGCCCTTATCTGTAAAAGGGGACTGGTAGTAGGATTCTTGTGAAAATTAAAAGGAGTTAACATGCATAATGTGCTTGAAAGTATCATAATTAATAATTAAATGTTATCATTGGGCCCTCCCTGGTGGCACAGCGGGTTAAAGCACAGCACTAAGAAGCTAAAGCCACTTCCGCATGAGTTCGATTCCCGCCTGCCCAGGAGGAGATCCACATGGTGAGGCAGACCTCTCCTGACCTGCCTGCTGCTCCCCTCAGCAGTGTACTTCGTCGATCTGCCTGTTCTGCTCTCCTCTCTGTCTCTGGTGAATCCTCTCACCCTCCACATCTCTGGCCTGTACCCCTGTTCCATATGAATAAATAAATTAATCTTTAAAAAAATGTCATCATCATCACAATTTAATCCAGCATCCCTTTGGAAAGAAGTACTATTGTACACATTTTATAGCAGAAGATGCTTGGCTGGAACAACTTACCATCTCTACCTAGTGTTACATAAAGTGGCAGAGTCAGAATTGAACCCATTGTCCTAAGTGGTCTTGTCTCTTTATCTTCCTTTGTGAAAATAAACTCTTCAACAGAGACTGCCTGGTGTAGGAAAAGACTGAGGGTGAAATATGTAATGCACAGAAAGTTGTTTTGAGTATTAAGTGAGCAGGCATTGTCCTTTCAAACCATTTTAAGGAGAGCTTTTTAGTAACAATAATCACAATAAGAGAAAATTCTACAGAATGATGCAGATGACGCTTAGCATTTTGAGAGCTGTTGTGAAGAAGAAAAGGGGGAAAAGGAGAGAATCAGTACAGGAAAACACAGTCAGAGAACACAAGGACAAGAGGAAGAGCATGTGATTATATTTGGGGGCAAGGAGGTTCAAAAAGCACCTGTTGACTTGCATTAAAAAGTCATCTAAGTTACTCTTTGGTGTTAACAAATCTGTTAATAAGTGTAATTCCTTTTGGAGATAAAGAGAAAAGTGATTATAACTACAATTACAAGAAATGAAGGCATATAATCCAAGTATGTAGATGAGCCAGGAGATAAAACTTGGAGCTTAGATTTATTCTTCTGATTTTTTCCCTCTTTTCTAGTTTATAAGTTTTGTCAATAGAATATTCTCATAACAAGCAATGTCTGATATTTTTCAGTTTCATTGGCGATCTGGTTTGGACACTCAGCTATCTCACGCATCTGTGATGCTTCTCAGCAGATTTGAAATGATAATAGAGATGTACTGCCATGAAATGATCAATGTGCTAATGCTGTCTTGCAAAGTGCCCTTCTAATCCAGTGTTCTCTTATTCACACCTACTCTTTTTATTTTGCTACATTCCTTGTGGTTGTACTAGCCACAATTCAAAAATTATGAATTGACTTCTCTGTGACTTGAGAGCAACAGTCTGTGAAATTTAGAATTTAACTTGTTTCAACTTGCTGTATTTTGCCTTAATTTGCTATGAGATCTGGGTAGGGGCTGGAACTTTGTCCACTAGATAGGAACTTATCCCCTACAATATTGCCTGGCGCATAGTAGGCCCTTAATAATGTACTTTAAGTAAGGAATGAATGAACTTTACCTGGAGCTTCATAATGATCACATTTACTTTAACTTACACAGTGTAATATGATGTATATGATTAATGTATTGTTTCAAAATTAACCAAAATTGAGTATAGGCCAGGTAAATTACTACAAAATATGCCTTCTTTAATGCAATCAGACTTTTCTGAAATTCAAATTGTATGTGTGCATGCAAGGATGGTGGGTAGAAGGATTTTGGAATCAAGCTCAGAAAACTGGAGAGAGAGCAGGAATTACAGACCTCCAGACCTATGATCCAGTCCAACTGAGCTTTCTAATATTCCTTATTTGCCTATTTTCATACATTCTTCATCAAGTATTAAAAATGACACACTATGAACATCCATAACCTAGAAAGTTATTAACATATGATAAGATGATGTCTACCCTCTTTACTTAGAATTATATTTTATCTTACTAAAAGCCAAAGGCTAAATAAGAATTGTGGTAATTCTGGGGGTGAAGTTTCCAATTTACCTGGAGGGATGAGATCTCCATGGACTCATAATGCCAATATAGCAAATATAATTTGAGAACCTACCATATATAAGGTATTTTAGGGAATGCAAGGATGTATAAAGCAAAAGTTCATATTCTTGGGATGTTTATAGTTTAGACCATTTTTTAAAAGGTATATTTCATATAGATTATTCAGGATGTTAAGGTGCACATTTTTAGTATATTCAAAAGTTTATGTAAAATTATCACTGCCTAACTCAGAACATTTTCATCACTTCAGAAAGTTAATCTCATACTGATTATATATTAAATCACACTTCCCTCCCCCTGCCCTGGCAATCATGCAAACCACTCCTCTACTTTATGAATGAATTTGTCTATTCTTTATATGTCACATAAACAGAATTATTGTATTGTCTTTCATTACTTAGCATGTTTTTGAGTTTCATCTATGCTGTAGCAGGTAGCATGTTTCAGCATTACATTCCTTTTCATTGCTAAATAATATTCCACCACATGGATTTAACATATTTTATTTATGCACCAATAGATGTATATTTAGAGTGTGTCTGGTTTGGTTCTGTTTTCAGTAATAATGCTGTGAACATTTGTGTGCGTTTTTGTGTGAGCATATGTTTTAATTTATCTTGGTTGTATATACGGAAGTAGAATTGTTGAATCATTGAGAATTTGTATTTAACTTTTTAAGTTTATATAGGAATTTGCTTTTAGAAAGTTTTATTCATTTATTCATTACAGTAACTGAGACAACAAACTGATTTCTGACACTAGATGGGCCACAGTAAAGCTTGCATGTGTCACAAACATATATTTAAAATGATGATTGGTTAATACAATTTTCATTTTAAGGCAGAAGGTAGGTAAATAAAATTTGTAATAGGTGGTGGGAGATTATATTATAGATGTGCATTGTGTGTGCTTGTGTAGCAGTTAGGTATATCTTGAAATAGATTGGTTCAATCTGGCTAGTTTAGATGAGCAGGTTAGAGCAGTCTGGAGCAGTTTGGAGCCATTTGAAGCTGGTTAGAGTTGGTTGGAGCAATTAGTAGCTAGTTAAAGCTATTTGATGTCTTTTGCTAGTTGGAACAAGTTGAAACAGTTTAAAGCCTGTTGGAGATAGTTGTATCAGTTCAGAGTAAGTTAGAGCAGACTGAGGCAAGTTAGAGCTGGTTTGAAGTGGCTGAAACGAGTCAGTTAAAACTGGTTGGTGCTAGTTGAAGCTGGTTGGAGTTGGTTGATGCCATTTGGAGTTGGCTGGAGCCATTTCATGCTGGTTAGAACAGGTTAGAACAATTTAAAGCAGAAGGACACATTTCAGATCTGGGTGGATGTGGTTGAAGCCATTAAAAGCAATTCAGTTTGATAAGGTTGGAGCTGGTTCAGTTAGGTTAAAGCTATTTAGTGCTGACTAGTCAAGTTTGATTATTACTAGAGTAAGTTTGATCTGGTTCACTCCTATTAGATCTGGTTGGACTTAGAAAGATCTGCTTAGATCAGGTTAGAGTAAGCTAGAGCAAGAACTGTTGACCCAGTTAGAGCTGGTCTGACCCATTTTGATCTGTTAGAGTAGGTTTATAGAGTACGGTAGACTAGATCTGTTTGGAGCCAGTAGGAACTGGTAGGAGCTGGGTCTAGCTGCTTAGAACAAACAAAAACATATTGATGTTGGATGAAGATGATTCAGCCAGGATGGAGCTAGTTAGAGGTGGTTATAGCCAACTCCTAAATGGTTAGAACAAGTTAGAGCACACATACATATTTAGCTGTTGTATATACATCTCAACAGGAGTAGATTTAAAATGATAAAATATAATGGGGAATGAAAAAATTGAGTTGCAGATGATTAGATGCAGACAACATCCATGTAAGTTAAGGAAATGGTAATGTAACAAAGATTGCCTCCCACATGCAAAAGTTTCAAAAAGGATGTGAAGGACAGTCACTAGACTAAGTAGTCATTGCTCTGCATACATCCCTACTCCTGATCTTTACAATCCCTGATATTTATCCTAACTGTATTTTAATAAATTAATTCTTTTACAAAACTGTCAATTTCTTTAGAATTATGGACCCTGTTTTCCTCACTGTTTGATATCTCCATTGTTGTGTACAATGTACCTAACACTTAAGTGTGAAAATATACCTTGGAATGGATAAGTGAGTAACTAAGATACAAAGTAGGGCAAAACTAAATAAACTAGATATTCTCTCCCTTCCTGTTCGTTGTCTCTTCCATATCTTCATATTCTACCAGTGTTACCATAATATGAGGCTTGCAATTATAAAAGAAGTTCTGTGCGACAAGACATGCTAATAAAACAGATGGTGTGTTCAAATAAGCAGGATAAAAGATATCTTTTCTGCAAAAGTCATTGCTGTCTCCTTTAAAGTGTGGAGTATTTTATGATGTCTCACTAGATTTTATCTTCATTGTCAAGGTAATGATTATGGATCCTATAAATCTTTATGGCTTTGTTGTATCGAGTGTCAAATTATGGCACTTAGGTAGTTGTAGAAAGATGGATACCTATGGTCAGATTTTGTAGTAATATTACTAAAATTTTTGCCTTTCCAGAAGAGGTTTATCACACTCCTTTGTATTATGTGGAGAAGAGTGCTACTTCTTCTCTGGGTTTCTGTTCTTTTTTACCTTATTAATGTCTTTCTCATCAAGGGAAGACATGGCAAACTAAAATTTAGAACTTGGCAATAATATGGGTGACACTATTGTGTTTCCCTATAACCTCTATTCCGTCTTTTGGTATGTGGAGGCCCTCCCACTTCCTACCTACTGCCACTTCCTACCTACTGCCTCTAGGCAATAATCTTTTATGTTTTTGATCCAGTATTTTAGTTGCCCACTGGATGGGTAGATAAAGTAAAGTTTGATCTGATAACCTGGTGTCTCTGAGTCAGGAGAAAGGAGTTAGGAGTCCCATTTTGACTACGCATAAGCTACATTGCTAAACATAGTTTGCCAGAAGCTATTAGGGATATTGAATGTTACCAGGCCTCTATTAGTACTTTTATTTTTAATCCCTACCTGTCTGTCAGTTATTTGTGATTGTGTTCAGTTGGCTAGAACCAAGAAAGAGGACAAAAGTGAACCAGACATTTCCTGGGTACTCCATTTCCGACTAGTAATGATGGTATTGCAGATTTTCATTGTTCTGGACTATTTTTAAAAACTTTTAGCTCTATAATTATGCCTTCAACCCATATGTAGGCTTTGTAAGAATTAATTAAATATTTCAAAAGAAAGTTGACCTATCTAAACCCAGAAAGGCAACTGTAATCCCAAAGGATCCAGACAGAGCACACTATTGACCCCTTAGGATTACTTTTATAGCTTGGTGAAGCTGTTTATTTTTATTTATGGAAGTATTAAAACAGTCTATTTTCCTTCAAACTAATATTTACTCAACACAGGAACATTTTATTTACAAGGTGTAGATACCATATTTAATTGAATCTAAGATGCCAATAATTGAAAGAATGCCCTTTTTTTGTCTCTAAAAATTGCCAAGTGATTGTAATGCACCATTAATTTTAAGATGCAGCCCCATTTAACAAATATTAAAATATAATAGAAAAAGAAATATGGAATAAGTAAGCTATAAATGACTGAGTTTTCATTTGCAGAATAATCCCATCGAGGCAGGTTGCTATTGAAGGAACATAATAGGACGTAGACAGGAGACAGGTTCTAGTTTTGCTGCAGAATAAGATGCAATTTAAGATAGAGTGTTACTTTTAAGGCTATACAACTAAGAGTTTTGGATACAATCTTATATCCTGACCATCTCTCCATTATTGCTTCATGATTTTTTGTCTTCTATATAATCCAGGTAGGCTGACCTCTTAGGATCTTAAATGTCTCTCAGCCCTTTGTCCTTGCATAAGTTTTTTTTTTTTTTTTTAATGTATTGCGCCTTTCCATGGTCAAGGCCTAATACTTCAAGCTTGTGCATCAGTACTACCTGACCTCTGGCTGGGTTTGCTTACTTTGGAATCCAAGTTATAGATGCCTTATATGCAGGCACCATCCCTTTTATTTTCCTTTAATAACGTTATTATATTTGTAATCAAATATTTATGCAGTTGCTTATTTGTTGCTTTTTTCCCTTTCACGATGGCTTTATTTATGCTATATACACTGTGTCTAGCACAGTGTCTGGTACATATTTTATGTCTAATAAAGATTTTTTGGGGCTCTCACTGGTGGCTTAGCAGGTTAAAGCGCAGCACTAAGAAGCTAAAGCCACTTCAGCATGAGTTTGCTCCCTAGCTCTGGAGGTGACCCACATGGCGTGGCAGACCTCTCCTGACCAGCCCATCCACTGCTCCCCTCAGCAGTGTACTTCATCAGTTGGCCTGTTCTGCTCCCCACTCTGTCTCTGGTGAATTCTCTCACGGCCCCCGCACCTCTGGCCCAGTTCTGTATGCATAAATAAATCTTTTAAAAAAATTATTGAATGATTAAAATGTCCTGTGGTGAAATATACTCCTGAAATAGCAAGTCAGAGTTTGACTCATCAGATTCCTTTGATATTTTAGAAGGCATAGTTTTTCTAGAATTGTGAGGATAGAAGCAAGATTACAAAATCTATTAAAATGAAAAGGAAGACTAACTACTCACTATGAAACACTAGAGCACTAGAGCACTTGCGAATGATTTTTTCGGTGATAACACCCTTCCTTGAGTAACTCATTTGGTAGGCACTGACTGTCAGAATCCTCCAAGTTACAACAAATCCTAACACATGATATAATTCTTTTTCTCAGTTGATAAGTACATAGAAGGGAATATTCACTTTACTACAAATAATCAGTCAGGCAGATCATAGCATTTTGCTCCAGAAAGAGCAAAGAGTAGCCCAGATGTTTCTGATCTCCTTTGCTTATCACTGTGTCAAAGTACAGCCATTTTAAAAAATACCAGTGGCATAAAAAATATTTACTCTTTCATCTCAGTCCTCAACAGGACTTAAAATGTTCTTGAAACAGCACCTTGAAAAACAAACTCTTCACATAAACATGATATTATTAAAAATTCCTTATATGATGGAAGTGACCTGTGAAGAGATTCTAGAATACTATGTGAGGTGCTTTGTATAAATCCTGGACAGTGCCATGTAGAGTCCTGGTGTTTGCTCTTCATATAGTAGTAGCAAAAACACGCATTATCCTATAAGTAACTGTTCTGAGCACTTTATATTACATACTTAATCCTCACAACACTTTCTGTGAAGAAACTGCCTATTCCTTTTTTAATGATTAGGAAATTGAAGTTTAAGAGAACTTGAGTAACTTGCCGATGGTCCCAAAATTAGTATTTAAGTCCTAGGCATTCTAATTTCAGAACCTGCTGACTTACTAAATGTACTGCATCTCAGTGGGCACTTGATTATGAAAGTCAGTACTTTGAATTAACTTTTTCCTACCTTCATCTTCCTGCTGGTTTCTTATCCTTGGTCCCTCTTCACCTCTAGCAAGACTCTAGGGAAATACCAGCACAGGACCGTCCTCTTTCGTACCAGTACAACTTTGCAGGAAGGTCGCATTTTGGTACCAGGCTCTCTGAACATCATCATTGGCTTCATAGGATTCTTTTGCAAAAGTGTTTCATTGTGGATTCAGTAGAAATTTGAATGCTAGCCGATAATGCTTGTCACCCTTCATAATATTGATCATTTGGGTAAATATGTTCCTAGTTCCAACTGTTTTACACTTATGCTTTTGCAGCATAATCTGTTTTTAAATTGATAATTACTTGTGTATTCCTTAAGGACTGGATTTCCAGTGTTCAAGAAATGCACTATGCTATTATAGGAGAGTTAACAGCTTTCTCTAAAGAATAAACCTAAGCTCAGTGTGGCCTGGTATTAATCTTTCCTGTCAAAGGGCAAGCTGTGGTAAAGGAAAGATAAATAGTAAAATTAGAAAACATGCAAGGTATTTAGAAATGTACCAACAACTCAGAAGGTGATGATAATGAGAAATGGTTGTGAACATGCCAACAAGGCAATGGATTTTTGAAGTTTCTCTGGCACTCTAACCTTTGTCAGTGGTGAACTAGAGCACCTTCCACAGTTATTGAAGAGAAAAGAATGCTCTAGAGTGAAAGCAAAGTAAAAATCTATTTAATATTCAATTTGCTGTCCTTAAAGTTTAAAAATGGTAGGAATAGGCCCTCCCTGGTGGCGCAGCGAGTTAAAGCACAGCACTAAGAAGCTTAAGCCACTTCCGCATGAGTTCGATCCCCGCCTGCCCCGGAGGTGACCACATGGCGTGGCAGAGCTCTCCTGACCTGCCCGCTGCTCCCCTCAGCAGTGTGCTTCGTAGATCTGCCTGTTCTGCTCCCCTCTCTGTCTCTGGTGAATTCTCTCACCCTCTGCATCTCTGGCCTGTACCCCAGTTCTGTATGAATAAATAAATAAATCTTTATAAAAAATGGTAGGAATAACATTGTAGCAAAATTAATGGTATTGTCATATTAGCATTAAAATTTTTCCATTATTTTTTTGGGCTTGGTGGATTTGAAAGTATTGTTTAACCTAAACGATTTTAAAAGGTTAGATGAAATAGCATTTATTTTGAACAATTTGATGAATTGCCAGCAGCAGGGAAGACTTTATAGCTTAGATGGTTTCAACACCCTTATGATCTTCTTTGCATTTTTCTTTCTCATTAATTTTCTTTCAATGGAGTAATCATTTTACTGTATGTGAAAGAGATGCCTAAGTAGTTAAGTGTTAATGAATTTATGTATACTTTGTTTGCTTTATCATATCTTTAAATAGCTTTGCTAATCTTTGGTGTAGGGGCAAGGAGTGCTTTCACTTAATTTGGGGATGTACATTTTCTTTTATAGAGCTTAGTATGTTTCTCAGCAGTAAGTAGGATATAATAATTACAATAATTGTTATAAGCATCATAACAATTACAAAGTTGTTCAGTGATACTAATGTTACCTCATTGTATTCATTTTAACATAAAATCTTTATGGAAGAATTTTCCACATCTTAAGAACAATTCTTTTTTAAGCATAATACTTGAATTGTTTTATTGTATTATTACTTCAGTAATATTTCAAATGAGAAAGAATAAATTAAAATCTTTCACAATTATTTTATCTACAAATTTCCTTCTCTGCACTCCCATATCTGCTTATTACAATGTTAAATCTACTATTTGCCACTAAGTAATTGCAGTGTCCACAATTAGAAAAGCTTTTAAATTGCATTTTCATATTTTTAGATGAAACATTTTGTACATTACATGTGTGCCCCAAAATGAAGAACACATCTAGGCAATGAAGTTACTTTTTTTGAGTTCATGGTTGGGCTATATTCTTGTGGATCAACAGTGTATGTTTAAAAGATACAACTTCCCTTCCCTAATTTAAAGATGCCATTTAGAGTACTGCAGGTTTAGGACAGCCTGCTTTCAACCTCAAATAATGAAACAATGCTAGAGGTTGCATCTTTTTCTGATTTCTTGGTGCTTGATACTCTTTTGGAAAATTGGCAAGCTCAGCTCAGTCAGATTAAGATCACTAATGTTGCAGAGCTTCTCTTCTAAAATCTAAGTACAACTCTGACTTGTAAAGAGTTACCTTAGAATTTTGAGTAGCTTGAATAAAAACTAAAGAATATTAGTATTACTTTGGACTCATGTTTGATACCATTGAAATAGCATTTAAGCTGAGGCCTGAAAATTGATTTTTTAACGAGCTAAATCTGTAAGGAGAACTGATATCAAAAAGAAATAA
Source organism: Condylura cristata (assembly GCF_000260355.1). NCBI lineage: Eukaryota > Metazoa > Chordata > Mammalia > Eulipotyphla > Talpidae > Condylura > Condylura cristata. The sequence continues at coordinate 1,417,566 of NW_004567133.1, forward strand.
TCTGAGTATGGGAAAGAATTGGGGATGTAAGAGTAGTTGCTAAATGGGGGAATTAAATAGCAGAATGGCTGGTGCTCATAAGCAAATAGTAAATCAGAAGACATAGAATTGATTAACAGCAGGCATATAATGAGATTACATATACATATATATGTATGTATTTACCGTGTACAAACACACGGATGACTTGAATTTCAAAATAAAGTGAAAATTCTTTAAGTATATAATCAGAATAAAATATGCTACCTTTCCAGAAATAGTGAATAAAAATACAAAATTAACAGGCAACTATAAATTAGGGACATTCTGCAGGGGAGGGATCAAAATGGGAGGGAAAGCACCAGGGACTATGGTGATGGTACATGGGTAAGTTGGTGGTGGGAATTTTACAGGGACTACACCTAAGAAGACAAAGCATACATTGTACAAAAATGCGCATGCTATACACACACACACACACACACACACGT
>NW_004567133.1:1418152-1434681 GCF_000260355.1 Condylura cristata
TGCTCCCCTCAGCAGTGTACTTCGTTCATCTGCCTGTTCTGCTCCCCACTCTGTCTCTGGTGAAGCTTCTCACTGCCCCTGAGCCTCTGGTCTGTACCCCAGTTCTGTATGCACAAATAAATAAATCTTTAAAAATATATATATAAAGTGGAAATTCAAGATTAAAAAAAAAGTTACCTTTCAAGTGGAAGAAAATCAATTAGACCCAATAATTCTACACCTAGCCCAACTACTACTACTTAGGTGATCAAAGGATCAGTATGTGTAGATATGCTATTTTTCTGATGAATCCCATCGGGACAAAAAAGAAACTGTTGAAGATAGTGAAAATGTCAAGGATATTATTACTTCATATAATATAACAGAGGAGAACATGTGGCTTGTATGCAACCAGTGGTAGTGAAATTGTATCTAAATAATCCAAATAATTGGTTGTGAAGTCAAGTGGATTCATTAACAACAACAAAATACTGTAGAATATAACGAGGCTTTCTTAATAGTACTGGAATTTTTTTCTTTCTGTAGCTCTGAGTTTTACATGCATTTCTAATTAATAGTAAATTAATAGTAAACTTTAAATAATAGCAAACCCTGGGGTCAGGAAATGAATGGAAGAGAATATGATACAATTATAGTGGACTATCAATTTGAGGAGAAAAAAATGAGAAACAACTATTCTGAATTTCAGAAGTAATTATAAAAGTAGATAGGATTTATTAAATATCACATAATAAGGCCTTTATTAAGTACTTTTTTAAACTCATTATCAGGGATATCATCAGAAATATTAACAGACAGACCAATTTTATATACTTATGTAAGTAATTAGTACTCATTTACTGTAACATTTTATTTTAGAGTCTTTTTTGAACAAAAAAATATTTCTCGTTAGTCTTAAAATTTGAGAGGAGTAATTATAATAAGAAATTGAGGGAAACTATTGTATATCTAGCATGTAAAGAGAAAAGAATAAATTGGTTGATGAGAGCTGTCGTCCTTTCTATTGGAACTTTTAAGCACAAATGATTAAACAATTCTAATGATTTACTTTTTTTTATGGGCAGTATAGTTGGCTTGTTTTATATCAGACAACAGAGAAGAGTAAGAGTTTCATTGAGGACCAAGGTCATGCTTTCTGTCTAGGAAGAGAAATATATATTTGTATGATTCCTATTAAAAGAACAATGAAAATCTGAGCAGATTGCCTGAGCAGAGGGAGTCTGGTTAATTGAATCTTAACTGAAAATTTCTTGAGATAAGCAGGTTTCTATGCTTTCACAAGATAAATTTTTTTGGCCAGTCACTATATAAAAACAATAAATTAAAGAATGAAAAGTAAATCGATAAAGACCTTGAATTGTGTTTTAGGCATAGGGTCTATTGCTTTTTATATTTTTTCATTTTTATTTCCCATGTGGAGGATCCTAAATATAAAGGAAGTATATTTCTAGGTAGTATTTGTACTATAGAACTCGGTAATTTAAATTGAATTTAGTTTTGCTTTAGGTGTCTGGGTGGATTAGGAAAATTCCTTTTGGGCAGAAAGGGACCAGAAGATCAGAAAAATACCATTTAATATTTTTTCTATATTTCAACCTAATATAATTTATCTGTTATTTTAGTCTCTAAATAACATAGAAATTAAAAATAAGAAAATCATTGTTCTTTTTTCTCTTTATAATTCTAGATAATAAGCAAATGACTCTTAGCAAATACATTATTTTGATTTTCAAAATGTTATTTTAGACTTCATTTTGAACAAAATTTTTAGAAGATACATTATGTGCCCCAGTATGTGCTAATCACAGTACTTACTGTATATACTTGCTAATGTTCTTTTTAGAAATATCTGTGTTTGGATGAATCTTTTCTCTGGAATCATATCTTTAGCCATTTAAACCTAGTTATAATGCTCTTAAGTATAAAAGGTTATGAACTATTCAGGAAATTCATTTCATATGGTTACAAACAGGATACTTTAATATTATTGTGGAAAGAAAAAAAATGGCAGGTTTGTGAGAATATGTCTCATTTAGGTGTACTTGACTGCATTAAATTTTAATCATTATTTACTGGTAATCTGGCTGAAAGCAGTTTGGTTTCAGTCTTATAAAATGAAAATTAACATATTTTAGATAGCAGTTTTTTAAAAATTTCTTGGAGTAGTCATAACTGAGGCTGATTAAAGCAACATCTAGCTAAATTTATTAACTAATATAGTTATTGCATACCACATATGAAAAAATATTCAATCCCTGATATTTGTATTTTTTCCATCCTTAGTAATAAAATTATCTGCTATTTTTCTTTTTACAAATGATGGAGATGCTATATGAAAGACAAAACTAAAAGTTACTTTCTCTTTTTTCCCCATGAGATGCTGTTCCACAGCTGAGTAATGTCAGAGAGTCAGGCCTGTGTTATCGTCCTCTGGCATTGATTTACACATTTACACAGAGCAAATTTATGGCCCTTATCTGTTGAAGACTTTTATGAATAACTGGAATAAATCAAGAATTGAATGACTATTTTTCCCTTTCAGCATAAATCTATGATTGGGAGATTGATTTCTCAGTAACTCCTTGATAACCCATTGAAATTATCCACCAGTTTTCTGTATTTTGGCATAAACTGAATAACTAAAACGTAACTTAATGCCAGCATGATAGATAATTTTTCTTCTGTTGGGCAGTTGTGGAATGAACATAGACTCTTCATAGAAATCAATAAATAACTCAGTTACTTGTCAGAGTAGAAAACAAATTTATATGGTGTGAATTCCATTAAAGTAGTGGCCAAAGAAACTACATCTCCTTTTTAGGTAGGAGAGAGAAAAGGAAAAAAAAAAGTATTTTTAATTTTGAAGGTACTTATGCTAAAATGTTCCATCAGTTAGGGAAAGTAAGCAGATAGAAAACTTTATTATTTTTGGACATTTCGGACTGAAGAAAACCTGGCATTATTGAAAATCCTAGAGAAGTGTGTAAGATGTTATTTCATGATATTGTGAACACACTTGTCTTAATTGCATCTTCCTAAGAGTAGAAGATGAGAGATAAAGCTAGAAATTAGGTGGCTTAAAAGTAATTTTATGTAGGATATCTTTGGGTTTTTAGTAGTACACTTATTGTAGTATACACATGTTTTTTCTTAAAGATGATCATTTGAAACAAATATATTTAATGTTATATGTATATATATAATATTACAGTATGTTGCTTTAATAAAAATAAGTTAAAAGCTATTGGTTTAATCGTGTGTTAAAGAAATTTTATAACTCTGAGATAAATATGGTTTAACATTATAAACAATTTCCTAAAAACTGTATATGCAATTTATACTTTTGTATTATATATGACATACAAAGGAGTGTGATAAAGTATGAAATTACATAAAAACAGAAAATTTCAAAAACTAAGGTATAAAAATTTTATGAACAATATTCTTTCTCTTACAAAAATCTTTGATCTAAAAGTGAGAACTTGTAGATAGAGGGGCTTTATGTAACATTAACATTTTCATGTCAGATAAATGGCCCTGTCTTTATCTTCTTGTTCTATGCACTTGTATGACTCACAGTTAACAACTTGGAAGAAATGATAATTCGGGAGGTAAGCCAGTGATCCTTGCTAGTTTTGAAGGGAATCTTCAGTAAGATGAGTGTTAGTTCATGCAGTGGTTCTCAATAAATGGTTGCTTAGGACAGAAGGAAGAGAAGTGACACAAGAGTGCTCTTGCTGAAAAGTGGATGGGGTAAGGACTAAAAAGAGGATGACTGATTGGGTGAGTGGGATGAAAATGAGTCAGATCAAGGCCTGGATTTGGACAGCTTGGTCCCTATCCAGCAGCATTGCTTACTGCTATGTAGCCCCAGGCAAGTTGACTTAACCTCTGTGCCTGTTTTCTTTGTCTCTAAATGAACTTGTCTCCTCAACTTGCTAGTAGGGTTAATTGAGTTATGATGTAGATGTAAAGGCCTTAGGACAATAGCTGGTGTATAGCATTTAACAAATGTCAGCAAGTATTATCCTGTCTAGATATTTGCAGGTGATATTAACACCTGTCTCTAGTTCATCACCACTTCTGGTTAAGTTCTATATTTAAGTATTTTTTTTAAAGATGGTTTCCCCATTCTAGAGGTCATAATCATAGTCACTCTTAATCTGTCTTATTAGTGCAATTGCTTTTTTTTTTTTTTTTTTAGTATTTTTCCCTAAAACCCATCCTGTTCAATATGACCAGTGAATTTTCTGAAATGCAGATCTTGCCCTGTCACCCTCCTTAAGTCATTCTTCAGCAGTTTCTTACCACCCATAAGGCATTTATAATTAATCTTCAGCATTCAAGGTATGCAAGTTTCTTCAGAATTTATCCCTTACTGCAGAGCCATGTTAGGATGTACATGCACTTTGGAACATGTATAGTGACCTTAAAAAACAATGGAAAAAATTAGAGCAGCTTCAGGGCCCTTGAAAAATCATGTTAAGGGCCCTCCCTGGTGGTGCAGCGGGTTAAAACACAGTACTAAGAAGCTAAAGCCATTTCAGCATGAGTTCAATCCCTGCCCTCCCTGGAGGTGACCACATGGTGTGGCAGACCTCTCCTGACCCACTCGCTACTCCCCTCAGCAGTGTACTTTATTAGTCTGCCTGTTCTGCTCCCTACTCTGTGTCTGGTTACACCTCTCACCACTCCTGCAACTCTGACTTGTACCTCAGTTCTGTATGAATAAATAAATAAATTAATAAAAAAATCATGTTAAAATTTTGAAGACTCTCACTGTTACTAGAATTTGTAGAGAAATGAAAAAAAAATAGTAAAAATAATACTGATCTAGTACACACAATGTAAAACATTTGAAACTCTGAAGATTAAAACCTTACCAAGAGTGGTATCAAAGGTTTCCCTCTTGCTCATCACAGTGTATGATATGAAACATCTTGTCTCTACCTTTGTGAATTTTCATAGTCTTTTCTAAGTTTAGATCAGCTTCCAACATCTTATTGTTTATGCTTCCAGTGCTATGTAATATCTTTTAGAATTCCTTTAATATGAAGTTTTATGCTGCTATGACTTCCTCTGGTGTCCATCACTAGTTAGGTGTCCATAACAATTAGATGTTCCTAACAAGTGCAGGGCCTGTGCTCCAAGGCCAACCCCTGCTGTCCCCATGTGCTATCCTTACTTGAACCAGAGCAGACAGAATGTGGAATTTTCTGCAAGTCATTACTCACTATTGGTATTGACTTTTTTATTTCTGACTTTCTTTTACTAAGTTTTCAACTAATAAAACAATTATCACCACATATATATTTTCAAATTAAATTTCACATCCAAAGTATATAATAAGGAGTTTCCAAAGAGCTGTGATACAACAAAAGACCAGGAATAGACTTCCTCTGAAACTGTGCAAGATATTTTGAAGCAAAGGAACCTGGGCCCTTCCTGGTGGTGCAGCAGGTTGAGGTGCAGCATCACAAAGCTGGTGGTGGCCACTTCAGTGCGAGTTCGATCCCTGTCCCTGGATGTGTTCCACATGGTGTGGCCTGCCCACTGCTTCCCTCAGCAGTATACTTCATTGATCTGCCTCTTCTGCTCTCCGCTCTGTCTCTGAATCTTCTACCTTTGAACCTCTGGATACATACATAAATAAATAAAATCTTTTAAAAAAGTAAAGCAAATGAACATATTTTGCTTAACCATAGTAGTTTGCTAATCCTTTAGGTGAGTAATCTACTGATACACATATTGGCATGGTCTAGAAGTAAGACTATGCCTTTTAGTCATTCTTTGCTACTTCATTGCAATGAAAATATCAAAGGTGAATGTCAAATCAATTTTTTAGTATTGTACTTGTAAAGGCAGTCCATGAATTGGTGAATGGAAGAATCAACATTTTATGGTAATTTTTTTATTGTAATCTATTTTTAGTTTTGTCAGAGAAGTAGGATGGCCCAGTAGAGTGAGGGGAGGATGTGGAATTTGGATTTCTGAAATGTAATTTGTTTTGCGGCTCATTGGGTTTGTGACCTTGAGAAAGCACATTAACCTTTGTCTACTTCCTCATATGTAAAATAGGATCTACCTGTTAGACATACAGGTACTTTCTGATTTGAACAAACTGAACATACAAAACATTTTATAAAAATCTGGATTGAGTTTTAAAATATTCTAAACTAGTGATTTATAAAAAGAATCTCCTTTGATTTCTTTTAAGATTCAGCCTTTTCTCAATCTTTTAAACTCTTCTTAATTGGTGAAAATTAAATTTAGACTTACCAATTTAAAAAACACACTTATTGGATAGAATGAGAAAAATTTTGCCTCATAGAATCTTGATAAGAACTCAGTAAATCTGTGTGAAATACTTCAAAAACAGTGTTTTGCAGACTATAGTAAACAAAGAATAATCCCATTCCTTAGGTTTCAGGGTGGTTTTTCTAGTCTGAGAAGGACACTAGTGCCAATTTTGCCATATATTAGCTATCTTGTTGACACAGGCATCATCATATTGGTCTTGGCATTATGACACTGGTGCTGAGTCGACATTTACATCGCTATCATGTCACCTGCCCTAGTTGGGAATGACTGTAGGCAGTTTCAGTTTATCTGTTGCTACTAGAATTTTGATGTAGCAGTGTTGAAGATTTGATTTGTACTATGGCAGTTTTCTGCCTACTTGTGAATTGATTTTCCAGAAGGCAGAATATCCTAAATGCTAAACATGTAAACAAACTGAACGGATTAAAGTAGTAGGAAGAAATAGTAGCTTATTTATGTTCAATTTGTATAGAAATTTTAGTTACATAAAAGAATTTTATTGTAGGAGAGAAATATATTTTGCTTGATTTCATGTGGGGAAACTCTTGAAATACGGAGATTAAATGGCTATAGACACAGATAGTATCCAGATCTTACACAGGTTTTTTGCCTTCCCAATATAGACTGCTCCCCAAACTGTCAAAGGAGACTTGCTTGATTGGGTTGTAAAATGAACTGATATGTATATTTGAGTTGCTTCTGAAGGTATCTTCTCTCTTCTCTCCCTCAACTAGAGTAACAAAATATGTGCATCATGATTGAACTTCTAAAAAAACAAAATTGTGTTTTTACATTTAAAAGAAGCTTTGAAAATAGTCTGAAGATGAATACTGCTGTGTCACCTTTTCCAGAGAGAATTTCATGGCTTTATAAAGATTCATTGCATTGTTATTACCAACTTGTTAGTATTCATTTATAGAGAATAATGAATAGAATCTCAGAGTTATTTTATATTGGTGCTGAGATTCTGTCTGAGTTAAGGTGTTTTCCCATTCATCTTAGAGGAAGCTTTTCCCAAAGTATCATCTTGGTCATAAAATATATGCCTACAGACCCTTGCTGACCAGTTGATGCCAAATGTGACTGCCCATTGTGCAACAATTTCAAATAAAACTGGGTGAGGTCTGGAGAATGTGCCTGCCTTTGCCTAAATTATCTGGTTAACTGCTCTAATATTCATTTCAACTGGTCTCAGATGAATGTTAAGCAAGATAAATTATATCACCCTTTGTAACACGGTTATAATCTGAAAATGATTTGCTGTTGCAAGAACTGGTTTATAGTCATACTTCACAATGTTGATGTTTAGTCATTTTAACACTTGGGAAGGTTAATAGGTTGGATTAGATTTCTGTTTTTATGTATTTTCTATGTGACAGGTGAGGCAAAATTTCAGGTTATTATATTAAGTTAGTAAGTTCCTTTTCCCTTCTGCCTCTTTCTCTTCCCCTTCTTATTTCTTCTCCTTTTTCTTTAGGTTTATATTAACTGTAATTTTTTCCCCAAGCACAAGGACTGAGGGAATTGCAACATTAAAGACTCCTTGACCAAGAAACTATTAATCTTTGTATGGCAGGCTTTGGGGACTAACATCAAATACAAACATGTTAGAAATTTATTGCCATTCCAGTTCAGCTGACATAGAGTTTAAGAGTGGTAGTCAGTGCTTAGCAGAAAAAAATATACTACTGTAAAACTGAGAAACTCATCTTTAACTTGGCTTTTAGATATCATGATTTTGATGACTGTACATATTACATACATACTCCTATCTCAACAACTTTATCATTTCTCATGAATTTATGATAATTACACTCAAACTTAACCTGGAGTGTTTCCTCATGAATTGTTGCCATCACCAGTCCAAACCTGTCTGCTTTTGGGGGTAGTGGTGCTGGCAGCAGAGAAGCTAAGTCTCATGGGGAGAACAACGTTAGTTCATCCTGAAGGAGGCTCTTGATGCTTCCATGCTAACTTCCAGCAAATTAAGGTACAGGTTAGAGGTGACCCATTTCATAGCAGTGTTTGTTTTATGTATTCATGCTCAAGCTTTTAATAATATGTTTATTTTTACATCATTTTGTGCATTTTTCTATCTCAGCTGTAATTCCTGTGGGCTTCCCATTACCAAATTACTCATGTGCCATCACCATAGTCCAGTGCATCATTTCCCCTCCCTGTTTTTGATCAAGCTTTTTTTTTTTTTTTTTCCACTGGAGCTAAAATGCTAAAATGATGGCTAAAATTATAGGCTTCACATAATTTCCAAGTCTCTAAGTAATCCCATTAATAAGATAACCACTCATAAAAAAGATTTATTCCTAAGAAAAAAGTGTCAAAATATATAATTCTGATTCTTATCAGATCATTGCAATCTATTAAGCTACAAATAAGTAAAAATATTTCTAAATTATAATCACTTTAATTTTTATGATTTTTAGTACTTTTATAAAAGCCTCTTTATAATGTTATTGACATAAATCCTTCCCCCCCCCCTTTATATTCTAGAAGATAATGATTGGGAGGGAAGCAAACTATTATTAAACATAAAAACATTACACTACAGATCATTTCTAATGTGACTTCTAAATCCACAATTTCAATATATGAATTATTAAGGGAGGTACTGTTTAAAGAAGGAATAGAGTATAACAACTCATCTTTATTGCTATTTTTAATGCCCTTCCTTTGCCTCCCTCCATCACCCCTTTCCACTCTGCACCTTCTTTGTGTCTTCTGGACAGGTGTCTTCTGACTGTTCTCTCCCTCCACTCCTATCCCCTCCCTTGGGTCTGTATTCGCTTTCTGGGGATCTCATCCTTTTTTATGGATTTATGATAATTACTCAAACTTAAATATTCAGCCCTACCCACTCTCTTGGAATCACTTGTTAATCACAAAATTATATGAGGAAACCAACAAAGATTTTCCTCTTCACTAAAAATATTAAAAAAGGCAGAACCGACTACATGTTAGCTTTGGAAATTAAGTCTAAATTGTTAACGTTGTAAATAAACTTTAGTATAATTTTAAAGAGTTTAGATCCATGATGATTCCAAATAATGATGTAATTTTATTTTCCATATAATATGGATTTTAATTGTAACACTAATGAGTACTGAGGACACTTTTTACACTCTTTCATGTAAAGTGGCTTGATGGATTGAAGTTAAGGTGATATTTGATGGATTTAGTGGCAGTTTAGGGCCAATCTGCACTTCATTGGTATTTTCACAGCTGACTTTAGAAAACTTTTTAGGTTAGACTTCTGGTGAATTAAAGGATTTAGGTGGATGATTATAAAATAATTGATTGAGAAGTATGCAGTATTAGTTTTTTTTTTGAATAAGCTTGTTTGGGTTCAATTTAACACCTAATTCAATACATTTTAGATTTCATATTTCCCAGCTCCTCTTTTGGAGTATTAATTTTGTCATGCTTGTCATTCTAATCGAATGATGATTTAATGCTTGCAAACCTGAATAAATTTGTATGCATGGGTGCTGCTGTGTTTTTAATCAATGAAAATTGAAATTTGGAGACACATAAAAATGAAAATTTTAAATAGAAAATTAAAATAATGATTACACTATAGAAAGTACTTTTATTAATGTATTGGCTATGAACTACATAATATTTTTCTCTTAACCCTGTAACATTTAGAAAGTAATTGAACCATAAAAGAAGTGAAAACTACTAAATTGTAAAGAGTATTTAAATTAGAACAGAATTTCTTCCATATTTTCTTGAAACCTGTGATCAAGAATCTTAAGTAAAACCCAAAAAGATGCTAGACTACATTTTTAATATCTACCTTCCCAAGGAGCTCACAGATGCAACAGAATATTCTTGAATGAGAATGTATTTTATTTTATAATGAATATAATTATTTATTGGTCATCTAATAAAGTATAACAATAGATAAATCACAAGGAAAAAAAAGAATTCCTGGATATTGCATGTAAAGGAAGTAGCCTTTCTGCATGGGTTCAGGAGGGTCCAGTCTGCCTTAACAGTTCTGTTCTTTCTCAAGTATCTGATGACTCAAAAAGATGATTAAAAATCATCTCTCCTTTATTGCCCAGTGCCCATTAAGGGTAAAAGGAGGTAACCTAATACAAAAAAAATGTTTAAAAAAACTAACCAGTTAATCAGTATTAAGTGATTATTGAAAACATTCTTTTAATACTGTTCTTCCTAGAATTGAAGGGTGGATTTTGAGGTGGAATAAAAGATGAATGTGAGTATCTTCAGTGCTGAAATTTGACTTTTTAAAAAGAATAATTAGTGTAATACCACAAATGTTTCATAGTTTATGAAAAGCAAAACTTTAATAAAAAGTGATATGGACATTTGCAAGGCCTCTAATCTCTTATTAGATGTCAGTAGTTAAAATTAAAAATGATTAAAGAGAACAAAAAATTATTCAGATAGCTTTGCAGAGGCTTTGATGAATAGAAACTCCCTCTTTTGTAGTATTGGAATGTATTAGTGAAGAAACCACATTGCTGACATCCCATGAAAGAGATAATCTGGTGACAAAGAGAATACCCCATATACATGTGGGAGAGATGTAGAGATGTGACAGCTTCTTTTATAGTATATCTTGTTTGATACTCTCAACCCTGTGCCACTTTCAAAGCAGGCAGATTAGTCTACATTTTTCAGATGAATAAATGAAATAATTAAGTTATTCAGTGCTACATGGTTAATATTTGCAACTAACCTCTCCTCCAGTCTTTTAAACCCCCTTATTTCAAAGTGCTGTATATATGACCTCTTGATTCTTTTGCTTTATGCTTCATAGTTAACAGTAAGCCAACAATTTGCTACTATGACCTGTGTGGCATTATTATTTCATATTCCCCAATGAATATGACTTCTGCATAAAAGTATGCAATGAGGGTTATCATTTTATAACTGTCATCTTCCAGTAATATTGGAAGGTGCAGAATAAAGATAGAATAACCACATATTTCAAATTTTTTTAGCCATAGCATAGATCCTAAGATCCTAAGATCTAGATCCTAAGATTCCTATATCAGAGAGACCTAGTTAATATTCATGTTTCCTGTTGTTGCTGAAGGTTTTCATACTATCTGTATGATCGATACATACCAGCCTCATGAAATATCTGTTTGGGGCTGCCTCTACCCCAGGGTCAGTGTAATAATAGCATGAAAGAGAGTCGGTTAAGTGGAGTGGTTGACCATGGAGCAGGCTGTTTTGGGTTTCAGTTGCAGCCTGTCTCAGTTGGTGTGGCACTTCTCATCTTCATTGCCAACTCTCATCTTTGATTTATTCTTTTTCCTCTTAAATTTTTAATCTTTTTCTCCATCTTCTCTCACTTCAAACCCATGTATCATTATCTTGAAAACTTTATTCTTCACCAATCTGCCATGGTAGCCATTCTTCTTTCCCTTAACTGTCCAGCATTTTTTTTTTAAATATTTATTTATTCATAAAGAACTGGGGTACAGGCCATAGTGCAAGGTTGGTGAGAGAATTCACCAGAAACAGAGTGGGGAACAGAACAGCCAGATTGACAAAGTACACTGCTGAGGGTAGCAGTGGGCAAAACAGAAGAGGTCTGCTGTGTCATGTGGGTCACCTTCCTGGCTAATGATCGAACTTGCATTGGGGTGGCTGTGGCCAGCTTTGCAGTGCTGTTCTTTAACCTGTTGTGCCACTAGGGAGAGCCCTGCCCAGCATTTTGAATGTATGATTCATGACTATTTTCAGTTGATCCTCAGTTTGTTGAATACAGTATAATTAACAAATTAAAAAAATAACCTATTTCTCTTGAGCTGACATTCCATCCAAAAATACAAAATGTGTGCCATTTTCATGCTAAAAAGCTGATATAGCTAATATTTCTCAAGCTATGACTATATACAAGGAGCTCACAACCACCATTTCAGTCTTTACAAATCTTTGGAGAAATATTAAAGAATATTATTAGATATTTTGTATGTAATTAGCCTTTCCTAAGACTGACTCAGTAGACAGAAATCAGTTAATTATATGCCAAGATATTTAAGGTAACCCCCCCAATTCCCCAAAGTAATGTTTAGATGGAATCTGTAATGATTCTGAAGGTGTTGCCAGGAATGTCCTGTAATGTCTTAGTTAATGTTTTCCAGTGGGGTAAAATAAATGAATGAAAGAATGAATGAATGAATAAATATTATATATATATATATTTATATATATATATATATATACATATATATATATATACACATTATACATACACACACACACATATAATGGTTTCATGTTCTTTGGGATAGATGTCCAACAGTGGGATTGCTGGATCATATGGTATTCCCATTTTTAGTTTTATAAAGAAAATCCAAATCTCTTCCTCAGTTGCTGCAGGAATTTACATTCTCATCAGCAGTATAATAGAATTCTTTTTCTCTGTATACTTTCCAGTATTTGTTGTTGGTGGTCTTTTTAATATGTGCCATTCTCATGGATGTGAGATGTTATCTCATTGTGGTTTTGTCTTGCACCTCCTTTATTAAAACTCATTATGAACAGTATTCCATATGACTCTTGGCCTTTGAATTTCCTCTGTAGTGAATTGTCTGTTTAGATCTGCTGCCCATTTATTAATATTTTTTAATTGTTAAATTGAATTTGATTTTTGTATAGCTTGCATATTAATCCCTGTCAGCTGTATAATGAGTAATACTTTCTCCTGTTCAGCAGACTTACCTTTTTATGCTCTTGACAGTGTCTTTTGAATAGTAAATTTTTTAATTTTTGAAAGTCAGTTTTCTCATTTGTCTTTTGTGTTTGGATTCCATTGAATTATAGTCCATTTGGGGGAAGAACCCTTATTCTACAGATGCCAATCAGCTATAACCATGTATACTCACTTAGTCTGGACAGCACACCAGATGTGAGGTATTTGAGATTAGGGTGGATTTAAGGCAGAGATCCAAGAATAAACAAATGTCCTCATTAGCTGCCACTTTTAGAGAGTTTTCTGCAAGAACAGCAAAGGAACAAATATAAGTAAAATGAAGCCATTATTAACAGTAGCATTATAATTCTCATTGTGAGTGAATGAAGTCAGGGCATCAAAGGATAGTTGTATCTGCTCTAGAACATAACCTTTTGTGTTGGGGCTTCACATGTCCTCAAAGTCATGTTTGTTATAGTAATGAAGCTAAACTTCACTTAGCTGATAGGACTGTCTGTCACCACCACAGCTGATATCCAGAATCCTATTTACTCAATCATATAATGATGACAAATGGATTGGTGACTTGGTCATTTCAACTTAGTCACCCATTCTTCAGGGCAAATCAGAATATTTGTACTTGAGAGTGGACGCATACTGTTTTTATAGTTGGAGAATACATCTTGTATGGGAATAGTTGTTGTTGAGGATATGAAGTCCATCTGCCCAGATTTAAATGACCACTCTATCTTTGTAAATTTGTGGACTCCATTTTTCTGAGACCCTTTTAAGAATGTGAAAAAATTGAAGTAGCATCATAGAAAGATACTTAGGTTTAGTGTACTTGGCACATTTTGTTTCTAGCATAATGTATTTTTTATGCTTTTTGTCCTTCATTTTGTGTGTTCTAGTTGCCTCTGACTACCTGTGAAAATGTGAACTGCATGTTCAGTGAACTGCTTTGGCTTTCTTTTCTGTAAATTATTTGTTCTATTCACCCTGCCTCACCTCTCACATTCCCTCTTACTTTTTTGATCTTTTCTTTCCTCCTTGGTCAGCCTTCTCTGTCTTTTCAAAACTAATTTCCTCCAAGAAGCCTGCCCTCATATACCACAAACAACTTATATGTTAGAGAAGGGATAGGAAACACGTTTGCTTACAAAGTAACACAAACAACCTATCTATATCCAGCCTATAAAAGTAAAAAGGAACTTCTTTTCTGTACTGAAGTAAAAAGAAAAATTTTAGGGTTCATATTCCTAACATGTAGTTTAGAGAGCTCAAAATATTTTATGTCCTATATATCATGCTGAGAGCATTTAATAAACATTGACAAAAAATTAACCATGTGCTGTATAGTATTCTGTCAATTAACAGTTTATTTTATTTAACTACAGAATGAACTGTGTCAATATGAAAGTTATCTACTTATTTCTGACAATTTTGGAATAGGAAGATGAAAATTTCTCAACAGAAATAATGGTAGCTTGAAAACCATTTATGTAAAATGTATTACAAATTGAAATAGTTCAAAACTGGAATCCAAATTCAGGTGTAATTAACCAAAATAGTTGACAGATGTCAGCCATGCTAATAAAATTTGTATACCCTGAATATTTTTCAGCTTGTAATTAAACATACAGATGATGCGATCTGATTTTGTTACTAACTGCTACATTAATGAAGGAGATGATGAGTAATTACAAAATCCACAATGCTAGCTGAATACCAACTTTAAATATTTCTGATTTACCTGGAATACGAAGCACACAGGCCTTGCTACTGGCTTGATATGTGCTTGCTTCTTTCATCTGTGATTGCCAAGAGGAGAATAAATTTGTTAAATTCAGCTCTGAGTGACCTTGAAGATAGTAAAATCTATTTTTATTTGATGGTCAGTGAGCATAATAGCTTTTATTTTTAGATTCCTTGTTATAAATTTATTGTCATCTGGCTAGTGATATCATCATTGGAAGTTCCATACTAAAATGCAAACAGATAATTTCTCAAGTTCAGTGAAAGCCAAGCAGAACATTACCTGCCAGTGTTACTGGAAGGCTTGAATACAGAATACTTTTTAACAGAAATGGATTAATAATAAAGGGACATTATTCATTATCATTGCATAGTGTGGCATTTACTTTATGTAAAAGATAAATAGTGTTCATAGGACTGATGAGCTTTTAACTATGAACAGGTTTTGTCAGGCATTTCTGATTTCGGAACATGGACTCAGTGTCAATCATGTACCCATGCTCATGGGTACCACTTATCTGTCAACCAGAGCTTCTTGAGGTTTCACTATACACTAGACAGATAGTGTGTACTAGGTGCTGGGGATATGCTGGTTAGCCAAATGGCTCAGCTTACACTCCAGCAGGAGGTAGACAAAGAGTCTATCAATAGTACTAACATTGGTATGTGTCCTGAAGTGCAGGAACAGGGAATGGTCAGTGTAGATTCACCATGGTTGGAGTGCAGAGCTGCCATACTTAGTATCTGAGGTCCTAGTGAGACTAATGAAGCTAGAACAGAGGAGAGCATTGGATAGGTTATAGATGGTTCTGGATAGTTAGATCAGCACCAGAGCATGGAAGAACCTTAAAACCAGTCAGGACATGTGTTCTTATGTTATAGTACCAGAGAGAATCCATTGAAGGGGTTAAGGAAAGGAGGAAACATGATCACATTTCAATTTTGATAAAAATCTCTGTGACTGCATATGAAAAATGGAATGAAGTAAGCCAAAGAGGATGTAGGCTAGAGCAGTTTAAAAGCACTTACAGTTGTTTTGACAATAAGTATAGAAGCCTGATAAGAAGTAAAAAGATTCAAGAGATATCAACATACCTTTCCACCCATGCCAACTCTCTCTGTAGACTGCTCTAGCACTCTGATCTCTTAGAAAAGTTTACCCTGCATTGTTGTCTCCTATGTGCTTTTTCTTCTGGAAAAGACAAATTAGTTTAGTTCTCATTTACAAGAGATTTATAAAACAGAAGTAGTTGTTACCTCCTGGGTACAGGCACCAACTCTTTGCTTTCTTCCTTGGGTGGTCTCTCTGGTCTTACAGTATTTATGTTTGCCTGCTAGCTAGTTTTGCCTGTTTGACATTTCTACATGGATATCTTCCAGACCTCTCCAACATCTCATCTTCCAGCTTAATGTCACTTTGAGACTTCCTGCTTCAAATTGATTTCTCTACCTCTTTCCCTTTTCTCTCTTACTCATTTTTGCATTCCTTTGTTCAGTATAGCACATGTTGGTTGAATGAGTGGGTGAACTAGAAAAATAAGATACAGTTACAGTTGTAGGTGGTTATGAGAGGAGGGAAGATTCTTAGTCTGTCCAAGAACACTTCATTTCTTTGACAAGAAAACTGTAGTTTTTTCAGTTTCTTTTAAAAATGGGCCACCCAGTTAGCTACATGCAAAAAAATGAAACTAGATCATTGCCTCACTCCAGTCACAAAAATCAACTCGAAGTGGATTAAAGACCTAGACATAAGAACGGA
>NW_004567133.1:1435966-1472315 GCF_000260355.1 Condylura cristata
CACTCATAGCAGGAGTATAATGGACCAGGAGAGAAAATAACAAGAATAATGAACAGCCATATACCAGAGACATTTTGTGGGGGTGGAATGGGGAATGGGATCAAAAATGGGGGGGGGGTGCACAGGGAAATGCATGAGATTATGGTGATGGCACACACGGGTGACTTGGTGATGGGAAACACGCGTGGATTACAATTGAGATGGAAAAAAAATGTACAAAATGATGTTACAAAATGATGTACAAAATGTACAAAAATAAACTGTTATAAAATAAAAATTTTTAAAAATGAAAAAAAAAAAAAAAAATGGGCCACCCAGAACTGGACACTCTCTTATTGTCCTCTGCTGGTTCTTCTGTGATAATTCCACTTCTGAGCCTACCTCCCTATCTATGCAGATTGCTACTCCATAATTGTTAGATTACTTTCCTGAATTAATATTCAAGTTTTTATAGGTCACTATGCAGTTTCATTGGAGGAGGTACATATAACTCAATGTGAGGTAGGAGGCTAGAACTTATTAATTGCTTTGTCTTTTCTGATATAACAGAAATGAAAACCTTTTGTCTTTTCTGACATAACAGAAAAGACATAGGGATGAGAGGTATGGTCTTGATAAAGCTGTTAAGGGTATTGTAGTCTAGACAGTTTCCATGGTGCTTGTCTAAAACTTCTCTGTCTTATTAGGTTGCACCCTTCCTAGTGTTTTGGTTAGAGAGACTAAGTTTTCTTCAGAAACCTTTTTTTCTTTGCCTCCATTGGTTTTTCTAGGTTGCCCTCTTAAGTCTCAATCTGGAATTAGACAAAAGAAAAGAAAAGAAAAGAAAAGGAAAAGCCCAGAAGATGTTCTGCTGTGTTATTCTTTGGGTCCTGCTATTTCTTGCCGTTGTCTTCTTTCCATTTTTCAAAGTCCTTTAGTGATGGTTTCATAGAAAATGTTAAAAGTTTTTAGCTTCATTTAGCAGAGGAGGTAGGGTGGGAGGGTGTATTCTAGTCCATCTTGGTTTTGAGCTGGAAATCAGGAAGCTGTCCTTAATGATTATATTTCTTTTGAATAAAGTTGCCCATTAACTCAGAATATATCCTTTTTCTATGAGAAAGTAAGGTTCAGACAGGTTAACTTATACTTATGTTTATAAAAATGTGCATATTGTCCTGTTTTTGAAATATTCTGTAGCCTTTACATACATACAGAATTTTGCTATTAATCACAGTAGTGATTCTGTTGCTCACTGTGTACCTGCTATGTGCTTGCTGTGTTGTAAACTATCTTATCTCCCATCTTCCCCAAATACCATGTGTTAGGTTACATTATGTCCATTTGGTTGATAAAGAATCTGAGGCTTGTGGAGGTAAATGAATGTGATAAAGTTCACAAATTTAAGACATGTTTGAATTAGCTCATGAACTGAGGTTTGTCTAATTCTAAATATTTTCCCTTTGCCTTTATTTTACAGTTGTAAAAGGCTTGATAAAATAATCTCAGAGCTGGCAAGATTTCTACCTGCCCTTTACACAACAAAATTAAAATTAGTCTCTCAAATCTCTGTTGCTTTGTTTTCCCTAGTAGAGTCCTCACAGTGCATTGTAATATAGTATTTGTAGAACAAGTTAATAATGATTTTAAGCAATACCTGCTTTTAAACAAGGTTAAACTGTATTTAAATTCAATTCCTAAGATATAACCAGTGTCACTGCATACAGAATTAAGTTAATATCCCAGGGTGGTGTTTTTGCTACAGTGATTTTGGATTTTAAACTCTACAGTCAAATGTGTTTGCTTATAATGTTATGATATTATGATATTGCTTTATGATGAATTTATTCTCTTCAAAATCTTTTTTTGATCTTTGCATTTATGTAGCTCATAGTTTTAGATATGATATAATCAATAGAATAACATTCAAGAAAAAAGTTGAGAAAAGATGAATTCCATGAAGGGAAGTTTAATAGAGTAATGTGAAATATGAGTGAATCAGAGAGTGCACTGGGTTTAGGTCCTTTTTTTCTGCCAATGAAGGTTACAGAGCTCTGAACTTAAAATCTTCTTAAAATCTTTGAAGATGTAGATAGAATAAATCTCATTTAAAAAATATTTTCTGTGAAAAAATTCAATAACCTAGAAGAAGTGGACAAATTGTCAGAATTATACAATCATCTGAGTTTGAACAGGTAAGAAATAGAAACCCTGAACAAACCAATCACAAGCAAGGAAATTTGAAAAAGTAATAAAAATTCTTCCAGGGTAGATGCCTTCATAAGTGACTTCTACCAATCCTTCAAAGATGAACTAATACCTATCTTGACTCAAACTCTTCCAAAGAAATTGGAAAAGAAGGAGTTTAAGCAAATAATTTTTCTGAGGACATTACTACTATAATACTTTGGTATTATAAACCACAGACAACATAATAAAACCACAGACAACACAATAAAAGAAAATTACAGACCAATCTCCCCATTGAACAGACACAAAAATCCTGAATAAAATACTAGCAAACAAAATCAAACAATGCATTAAAAGGATCATACACTGTTGCCAAGTGGGACTTATCTTAAGAACACAAGGATGGTTCAACATCTGAAAATCTATTAACATAAATCACCATATCCACAAAAAAGAAAGATAAAAGCCATATGATCATATCAGGAGAAGCTGAGAAAGCATTTGATAAGATCCAATGACATTTATGATGAAAACCCTAGGAAGACTGGGGATAAATGGAAAATATCTTAACATAATAAAAAAACATCTACAGCAAACCTATAGCTAATATCATTCTTAATGGTGAAAAACTGAATGCTTACCCACTAAGATTTGGTCAAGATAAGCATATCTGCTCTCATCACTGCTACACAATATAGTAGAAGTTCTAGCTCAAGCAGTTATATAAGAGAAAACTATAAAAGGAATCCAGATTGGGAGCTAAATAAAGTTTTTATTATTTATAGATGATGTATAAATATGCATAGAGAACCCTCAAGAGTCCATTGAACAACTATTTGAAACAGTGAATCAGTTCTGCAAGTGGCATGGTACAGAATTAACAAACATAAATCAATTACCTTCCTATATACAAATGATAAGATAGAAGAGAAAAAAAATAAGAGAATGATCCCATTTACTATTACAGAAGATTAAATATTTAATTTTTCTATCTAATAAAGAATTAATAAAAATGAAGTACTTAGGAGTAACCCTAACTAAGGAGGTAAAAGATCTATTCAAAGAAAATGGTAAGACATTGTTGAAAGAAATAGAATACAACATAAAAAAAGGAAAATGGGGCCTCCTGGTGGCCTAGGGGTTATGTCTCAGCACTGTCATTGTAAAGGCCTGAGTTCAGTCCATGGCCAGAGAGTTAACTCACTGAGCAGTGGATGGGCGGGCCAGGAGAGGTCTGCTGTGCCACCTCCGGGGCAAGCAGGGATCTAACTCATGTTGAAGTGACTTTAGCTTCTTAGTGCTGTGCTTTAACCCGCTGCGCCACCAGGGAGGGCCTACACCTCAGTTCTTTTATGTAAGAATAAATAAATCTTAAAAATAAAAGGGAGGTCCTATCTGGTGGCCCAGGGATTAAAGTCTCAGCTCTATCAAACTATCACCAGCTACTTCAGCATGAGTTTGATCCCTAGACAGGGAACTGACCCACATGGAACAGTAGACCTCTCCTGTCTTGCCTACTGTTCCCTTCAGCAGTGTATCTCAGTAGATCTACCTGTTCTGCTCTCTACTCTGTCCCTGGTGAAGCCTCTCACCTCCTGCACCTCTGGCCTACACCCTAGTTCTTGTATACACAAATAATAAATAATAATAAAAGGAAAAATAATCCGTACTCATGGATTGGAAGAATCAACATTGTCAAAATGGCCATCCAACCCAAAGCATTCTGCCCAATATACAGATTCAACACAATCCAAATAAAAATATCAATGGCATTTTTCAAAAAGCAGGAACAAAGAGTGCAGAAATTCACACGAGATCACAAAAGACGATGGATAGCAAAGCAATCTTGACAAAGAAAAAAAAAGATGGAAGTATCACATTTCCAGAACTGAAATTATGAAGCCATAATAATTAAAACAAAAACAGACACATGGGCCAATGGAATAGTACTGAGAGGCCTGAAATAAACAGTCTTTGACAAAGAAGCCAACAAATGACACTGGAACAAGGATAGCCTCTTCAATAAATGGTGCTGGGAAAACTGGCAACTGCATGTGAAAGAGTGAAACCACACCACAATCTCATACCTTCACACCACACACCAAAATCAAATTCAGAATGGATCAGGCTTGGATGCAAAACCTGATACCATAAAATACAGAGAAGAAAACAAATATTTCATGACACAAGCTTTCGTGATGCCTTTAGGGATTTGTCCCCAACAGCAAGGAAAACAAAAGAGAACATACCAGCTGGGACTACATCAAAGTTAAAACCTCTGTACAGCGAAAGAAATTAGCTAAAATGGAAAGACACTGAACTGAATGGCAACAATATTTGCCCAAAATATATATGACAAAAGACCTATATCAAAGATATACAAAGAACTCTCCAATTCTTCTAAAACAAAACAGCTCTGACACAAGCTATGCGACGGCTATCGTCTGACAGATTTTGGGTAGCTCGGGAAAAGCTCTGAAAGATCAGACTTTCCATGCTAACTTATGTTATGACCTCCCTTTTTTGTATAATCGTAATATCTAAATATTCTGAGCAACTTTCAGCCTACAATTGGATTGTCTCAGCTGCATAAGGCCTGCCTGCCCTGACAAGCAAGCACTGCACCAGGGTGAGAAATTCCTCTGAAGTCAAAAGTGACTTAACAATTGGCTGATCAATAAAAGCAAAAGGGCTGTTTCTGCAAAGTCTCTCACTGCCGAATGGAGGAAAACCCAAATCTTATTTTACTATCTCACCTAGCCTCCTATTCAGCTTCTACAGAATTACTCAAACTTCCTACTGTCTGGCTTTAGATATGGAAATTCATCCAGGTTGCCTGTTTTAGAGCTAGTCAAGTTTTTTACCTGCTACACTTCAAAGCAATCCACAAAAGTCTTTCTGGCTAGTCTTTCAGGATTCTACTATCTAGTCTTTAGATAAGGAAATTCACCTACGTTTCCTATTCAGAGCAAATTATGCTTTCTACTGCCTAGACCTCAAAGTAGAAAACTTACTTGAAACCTTTTAGCAAGTTTCCTCAAAGTAGAAAACTTACTTAAAACCTTTTAGCGAGTTTCTTGATTAGCAAGAAATTTCCTCTTCCTGCGACCCCAGACCATTTTCTTAGAAAAAAGGTGATTGTGGTCTTAACCCCTTTTGTATGCTAATGCCATCCCCCTGCCTGCTGGAAATGTATAAAATAAACCTCTGCTGAAGACAGAGCAGGAAGATTTGCACCCAACTCTGACTCCGTGTCTTCCTCACTCCCACTCCTCTCCCCCTCTTGGAATCTCTGCACGCCGACGCCTTCCCATCTTAGGGTCCTGCCTGTGTTGCCTCCAGACACCTCAAAAGTTGGAGCTGGTCTCCGACACAGCTCAAAGATGGAGGCAAAAGAATTAAATAGACATTTCTCCAAAGAAGATATTCAAAAAGTATAATCCTAAAATTATCCTGTGAGATAATTTTCTCACATCTTTAACAGCACTGGGTTTTAGAACATGTTAGAATTTCTAATTTGATGTGTAAAAAATGGTATTTCATTTTTGCTTTCAGTGGCATTTTCTGACTGTTGGTGAAATCAAACATTTCTCAGTGTTTAAGGTTACTTTGATTTTGTCTTCTGTGAATTTTCTCTGTATGGTATACATTTAATTTTTTATTGAGTTTTTTTTTTAATTTTAAATCAACTTTGGGAGTGCTTCCTGTATTTTCATTTACTTTAGGAAAAAAATTTTTTTTTCCCCAGTCAACATTTTTGAAATGATTTATGGTGTTTTTGCTTTGGAAAAATATATTCTTAAATTTATCTAGCTTATATGACTTTTTGAATCTTGTAGTTCTGGAACTCTTCTCTTAGATTCTTTTATTCTGTTACTCTTTTTTTTTTTTTTTTTTACTATGACAATCTTTAATACATCTGGAATTGCTTTTAGATATAGTTAGATTTATAGGCCAAGTTTTTTACTTTTCCCTGATAGTTAATCATTTATTATGCTAATGCCATCTAGTAAATAAACCATTTATTCACCTCTAAATTTAAATGCCATCAATATACTTTTAAAATATTTAAATGGTTACATTTCTTCTCCAAATTACCCCATTTTCAGTGAGGTAATGAGTTTTTAAAAGCAGGATTTATTAAATTGAAAAGGTTATTTCCCTGTGCTCAAATGTCAAATGCTACCTGATACTTTTTATTGTTGCTGACTAAAATTGTAAGCACAAGAAGGATTATTGCTATGAACAAATCCACTAATCAGGATGTAACTTAACAATTTGAATACCTTGGGTAAAATTCTGGAAATTTGGGACATTCAGTGCTTCTACAAAAGCTGTAACATATAAGCCCTGTGGAAAAAAAGTCATTTCTTAACTATAAGAAAATAATATTTTCAGACATTCATAGAGAGGAATTAGGGTTTACAGATATCTTCCTCCCTCTACATGACATAAAATAAATATAAGAATGGCTCTTTAAATAAGACCATTAAAATTTGACTAGAGGTAACTTAAAAGCTTTACCTACACAAAAATTTGAAGGCAAATTACCCCTACTTCGCAGTTTTATTTTGGATTCATTTCTTAAGTATTCTCTGCAAATAGAAATCAAATCTGAATGTATTTTATTCTCATTTATTGTTGTAATAAGTTCCTTGGATATAGTAATTTAACATCAAACTTTCAACATCTTTTGCTGAGGGATGCTGATTGGATTTATCACCATTGTACAAGTGATAAAGGAGAGGCAAAAACAATGTTAGTATATCTAAGCAGAAGGTAGATGAAAGAATTCTATCAATTATAAATTTCAGAGAATTTGGCTCTACATTGTACTTTAGTAATGATAGAGCATCTCTGTAGTTAGATATAAATTCTTGGAGTGTAAAGATATTTTTACTGAGCACCTGCAGTATCTACAGTAAGGGCATTGAATTGTAGAACATGATTTATTTGTAGGATGGAATACGATGCAGCTGTTAATAATGAATATGTATGATACCCTGACATTTTACAATATTATATTTTATGAATAAATGATATTTACAGTGATACCCAGTATTTAAACTCAAATGATACCAAGCAGCAAAGAGACTGAGGTGACTAGTTTGTTCATTCATTTATTCATTCACCAAAGTTTACTGAGTATCAACTATACTTTAGGCATTCTCTGATTGGAGGAAAAGAAACTTTCAAATAGGAATGAGTAATAAATATAGACACTGAAGAATTAACTTGAGTTTAATGTTAAAATAAAGTCCAAGTTATTATTCTATGTAATTCTGTCATTAGTATGTTCATCATTATTAATGTGATTTAGGTGTATAGAGTTTGGCAATAGCCAGGTCTGCTTTTCCAACTAAGGCACTGGATTTTATCCTAAAGGGAGATTTCACGTAGAGGGTGATCTCTTAAGACCTGATGTTCAGTGATCTTTTCTGAGTGTAATGAAAAATAGGTGAAGTGTTGCTAACTCCAGAGTCATGAATTTCTAGATAAGACGTATTTTGGTCAGATAGCAAAATGGTACAGTTAGAGAGATTTTAAGAAAGAAGTGTCTTTAGTACCTGGATATTAGGAAGTAAAAGAGTGTAGGATGAGACCTGGATTTCTGGTTTGGAGCAAGTGGATATATGGGGACCTAATCCATGAAAGTTAAGGGAGGGATAAATCTGGGAATGGGATGCTGTTGAGGTCACTCAGTTTTAGGATTATACCAGGTTGAAGACAGTAGTGAGAAACAAGATATTTATTAGATAGCTGAATAGCAATCTAGACTTATATATTAACATATAAGATTTGAGGATTTTGATGTTAATCAGTATATCAGTGGTTATTTTAATTACAGAAATACATGAAATTTCATAGGTAGAAGAAGAGGGCTGCGGACGTAGACCTGGGGTCCCAGCCTTTAAGATGTAGAGACAGGATCCTGAGAGGACTACAGGCATGGCCTAGCCAGAATGGCAATGAAGAAAATAAGAGCAGTTTTGTGGAAACTGGAGGAGGAAGTTTCAATAAAGGAAGTGGTAGCCATGGATAGATGGCACAGAAATTTCTCATTAGCTTCATCCTTAAAGGCACCTGGTACATTTGGCAACAAAGAGGTTCTCAATAGCACAGGCCAGCACTTGTTCTGAAGTTGCAATGATAGGTTCTCTAGGGAGTACCTTCGCATGAGAGGCGAAGTGTAGATTAGTGTCCTGTTAGTGTACTTCTGTCAGTTCACTATTAAGACAGGTAGAAACAGTATCTGGAAAGTGATGATGTAGGGCTGATAGCGTGCATATATGTGCATGGGTGTGCGTGTATGTGTGGCAAATAAGACTTGAATAGTGTCCTAAATTTAGGGAATAGAAAACAAGTAAAAACATAGGAGATGAGCGTGATAGTTGATAGAAGGTGCCATAGTTAATAGAAGGTGTCAAAATAAATGAAGGAGCTTGAAACTCTATAAAAAAATAGGAACCCCATTCCTGATGAGTCTGAAGAGAGGGATGAAAAGATCAGGATACAAGATGCAGGCAATTTGGGGTCAGAGGCAGAGTAGGCAGGAGACAGGAAGCTGCATTTTCTTTTGTGGATTGAGAGAAGAAATAGGGAGCTAGTGGGATACAGATAAGGGAGCAGATAGTAGGCATGCTTCTAAATATGCTAGCTGTCATTAGTCCTGCTTATGTGTCTACAGTGGAGTCAAGAATAAAGCAGATTTAATTTCATTACCATTATCTTTCTCTATGATGTTTTCATCCTGAAGATTTATGTTTAATGCAGCACTAATTTCCTAAAATTTAACTAAAGTGAACATTTGCTGAGCAATACATGTATAAAGTACTTCCAGGACTTCAGCTCCACTAGATAACTTTTATTTTGCTTTGTTTTATGATTTTAACATTTTTTCCCCTCACCTACCTATGAACATTTTAAAAGCAATTGTATGCAACCAATTGAATCTGTGCACTAAGTGGGGAAACTCAGAGAAATACATAAAAATATTGCTTTGGGCACTTGACTAGAAAATGGGCTCCATCTGGAAGTGTGGACATAGTATTTGGGTTTGTGCTTATGAGCTATCGTCTGACTACAATACTGATTATTTATATATCAGTTCAAAAGTCATTATAATGAATAAACTTATATCTTAGACCAAGAGCAGAGGTGTAAACTTTTTACTAACTTAAATTGTTTAAATTTTTAGAAATCACTGAAGCTGACTACCATGATGAAAAACAATAGAATAGTTGCAGACATTGTTATGTTTTATTTGTTCAACGTATTTGTAACCTGTTATGTCAGCTTTCTTCAGGACAGGTAGAATTTCATTTAAACTCTTCAGAATGATTGGTTATTTTTCCTAAGGATTCTAGGATGAAATTAATATTCCATATCCTTATACATGGCTGCATATGCCTTTGCTAAGTATCTGACTTTTATTACTTTGTCATTCTATATAAGTGGGTGATTGATACTAAAAACTGAGAGGTTGGGAGTGATGACCCCATGTTAATATCTGGGATTTATTGATCATTTTGAAATTTAGAGAAATTCTTACCACAAATACCCTTGGAATACAGTTAACTTTGTGATTATTGTGTCAAAAATAAAAATCAACAAAATTATTTTGAAACGCATTAAGAAAAAATCAAAATATTTGTATTAAATTGCCACATTAAGAAAATCCATTATTTTAATTGGACTTGCTCTTCAGTACTACTGAAATATAATGTAGTTGCAACTACTATTAAGAAAATTGAAAATATTTGCCAAATTTAATAGCACAGTGTGCTATTAAAAACTTCAAAAATAGGGGCTCTCCCTGGTGGTGCAACGGGTTAAAGCACCGCTTTATGAAGCTTTCCAAAGCCACTGCAGAGTTCAATCCCCTGCTAGCCAGGGAGATTACCCACATGCCCTGGCAGACCTCTCTTGACACATTCCCCTCACCCCACACCCCCACCCTCTTGACCTGCCCGCTGCTCCCCTCAGTAATGTACTTTGTCAGTCTGCCTGTTCTGCTCCCCACTCTGTCCCTGGTGAATCTTCTCACCACCCCTGCACCTCTGGCCTGTACCCCAGTTCTGTAAGCATGTATAAATATTTAAAAAAAAAAGACTTCAAAAATATTGTCCTTTGACACTTAGAATTCAAAGAAATATATGTGATTTTGTCACTTTATGTGGGCTTTTCCTGTCATTTGTCCATCAACCTGTCAGCAGTTTCTATCATTTACTCTTTCCAAAACCCCTGTAAGGTTTTTGATGAGACAAACTCTTGTTGCTGTTCCTGCTTTGAGAGCTCTTTCATCCCTCCCTCTTTTTGCTTTCTGGTTTTTACAGATTTTGTTTCATCCCATCACAGAACATATTTGAAGGAATCCCTTGCTGATGTCAGTTATCCATTCAGGAATACTTCATGTCTCCCTCTTTCTTGTTACACTTTTGGTAGTTTCCTGAGAATGCATGTGCAAGAAGGTTATTTAGTTAGACACTTTGATCTTTAAAAAAAAAAAAGTCTTGGGCCCTCCCTGGTGGCTCAGCGGGTTAAAGCACAGCACTAAGAAGCTAAAGCCACTTCCGCATGAGTTCGATCCCCGCCTGCCCCGGAGGTGACCACATGGCGTGGCAGAGCTCTCCTGACCTGCCCGCTGCTCCCCTCAGCAGTATGCTTCATCAGTCAGCCTGTTCTGTTCCCCACTTTGTCTTTGGTGAAGCCTCTCATCGCCTTTGGCCTGTACCCCAATTCTGTATGCACAAATAAATCTTAAAAAATAAATCTTAATTTTACTTTTATACTTCTCTATAAACTTTTTAGTCAAAAATAATTTTTGTTCAGAA
This sequence comes from Condylura cristata, assembly GCF_000260355.1. Classification (NCBI taxonomy): domain Eukaryota; kingdom Metazoa; phylum Chordata; class Mammalia; order Eulipotyphla; family Talpidae; genus Condylura; species Condylura cristata. The sequence goes on from NW_004567133.1 coordinate 1,446,967, forward strand.
TTTTCAGCTTTCAATTCTCTTGAGAAATGCATTCTGATTTTTGTATTTGGCATGTAGGAATATGAATACTTTAAAATAGTACTTTAATATATGTTTTGAAAATTTGCACTGTAACAGCTTAATGTAGCATTGTGACATGGGCTAGATCAGGTGGGCTACTTTATTTGATAATGTTCCTCTTTTTATGGAACTGATTATGCTGGAACGTCAACGCCATCATTAGAGAGAATCTGGTCTCTTTTTTATGTTTTATCATAAGTTCCTAAAATACTGTCTTTACAGAGTAAGTCCTATGTACAATATATATTTTGTTGAATAGATGTTCTATGCGGGAAAATTTCCTCAGTTTATATTTCCACTTTTCTGTTTTTATTTCTTCTTTTTTCCCTCTGGGAAAAAAAAATATAGATGTATACATATTTTTTTCTTCTCCTTCACTATTTCTTTCTTTCTTTCTTCTTCTTCTTTTTTTTTTTTTTTTTTGGCTAAACACCTTTGTCTTCAGAGTCCTTGCAGAAAATAAAACTGTTACTGGGCACCCTAATGCGAAATGGGTGGCTTGAGTGTGGGTTCTCACCGGCATGCTTAAAAGGGACTTAAAATGAGACTCAACTGCAGACACATACAAAAAGCTTACAAAGGGTTTATTTATAAAAAAGGGGAAATGAAGAAAAGAATAACTTAGGGAGAGAGAGAGAGAGAGACTAAAATGGTGAATGTGGCCCTCCCTGGTGGCGCAGCGGGTTAAAGCACAGCACTAAGAAGTCAAAGCCACTTCCGCATGAGTTCGATCCCCGCCTGCCCCGGAGGTGACCACATGGCGTAGCAGACCTCTCCTGACCCGCCCGCTGCTCCCCTCAGCAGTGTACTTCGTCGATCTGCCTGTTCTGCTCCCCACTCTGTCTCTGGTGAATCCTCTCACCCTCTGCATCTCTGGCCTGTACCCCAGTTCTGTATGAATAAATAAATAAATCTTTAAAAAAAAAATGGTGAATGTATCCTATCAGTTCTATTGGTGAAAAACCAAGGGCCTCCAAGGCCCAGATGTCTGGTTATATACCAAGCCTGGTTCTTAACTCTAACCCTTAGTTCCCAGCATTCCTCCCTTGGGTGGTACTGGCACTGGGATTTGCAGTTCTTGGTGTCTTGGAACTCTGTGATCTAGGGGTGGGAGTGGAGTCCATAAAACCTGTGTTTGTGGCATTTGTTCAAGACATCCTTTCCCCTAACTAATCTACAGATATATCGTCTATCTAGAATTGGTTTAATACATGGTAGGAGGTAGAGTTCAATATTTATTCTTCACATGTATGTTTATTTAACTTAACAACACTGCTAATATCATTCCTTGAACACTTCATGTCACATTTGTCATAAAATCAAGTGACTATGTAGAAAGCTTTTATTTGCATAAAGTTGGTAGATATTCTGTCTCATTGTTCACTTTGCCTAGTCTTGTATTGTCACATTTTAATTACTATAGTTTTACAGCGTTTATATTTGGTAGTGAAGTTCTGTAAGTTGTTGTTCTTTGTTGTTGTCAGGGTCATTATTGGCCTTTTTTGTATTTCTGTGAACGTTTGTTGAATCAGCTTGTCAAATTGTGCATAAATGCAAGAACATTAAAAAAAACTGCTAACATTTTGAATGGGTTTGCATTAAATTTATAGATCAATTGGGGAACAACTGATATCTTTCCAGTAATGTATCTTTTTTTTAAAGATTTATTTATTCGTACAGAACTGGGGTACAGGCCAGAGATGCAGAGGGTGAGAGGATTCACTAGAGACAGAGTGGGGAGCAGAACAGGCAGATCAAAAAGTACACTGCTGAGGGGAGCAGCGGGTGGGTTAGGAGAGGTCTGCCGCGCCCTGTGGATCTCCTCTGGGGCAGGCGGGGATCGAACTCATGCGGAAGTAGCTTAAGCTTCTTTGTGCCGTGCTTTTAACCTGCTGCGTCACCAGGGAGGGCCCTCCAGTAATGTATCTTTTAATTTATGACTTTTGTATATTATTCTTTCTATTGTCAAAGTTTTGCATTTCTTTGGACAAATACATGAGAATTTTGTCTGTCCCCTATACAGTATCTATTTCATTTAGTAGGAATTGTTATAATTTTTATGATAAATTTTGTACCCCTCTTTGCATGAGCTATGACTTCCATTACTATAATTTTTAAATATTTTAGCACTATGAAATATTTTTGATGCCAACCAATTGAAATTAACAAATCGTTCATGTGCTTAGTTGGCTTTGTTTAGGTCAACAGATAGCACAGAGTTGGATCGAACTGCTCACAGATGCCATCTGGAACTCTGACTTAGTCTTTCTGCTTCTTCCTTATTGTGTTGATGTTTGTTCTTATGCTTATTGTCTCATAATGAGAAAGCATCATTTCTGTATAGCAGGCTGGAAATAGGTAAAAGCACCAGGGGATGAAGGGAGATGCCTGCAGATGTATTTATTCTCTCTCTTTTTGAAAATAAGGAAAACAAGTGTTTTTCTGGTCTCCTAGGGGTGACCTAGGGGTTATGTCACCGTGCTATCACCTCTAAGGCCTGAGTTCAATCCTTGGCCAGGGAGTTAATCCACATGGTGCAACAGACCTCTCCTTTCTTGCCCACTGCTCTCCTTAGTAGTGTCTTTCAGTAAATCTGCCTGTTCCGCTCCCCACTGTGTCTCTGGTATATCACCAGATTTTATTGGTGATATACCAATAGAACTGACCAACTCCCCAGTTCTATTAAAAAGAAATACACACATACACACACACACACACAGAAAGAAATCAAGTGTTTTTCTAAGTCTCATCCCATCCACTGTGACTTCCAGAACTCTGGGCTGTTGTTAGATGGAACTCAGTTACTTGGATCCTCTATATCAGTCATTAGTTAAGGTTACTACATTTGGTTTAGGTCAGTTGCAGCTCATCTTCTTAGCCTGGAGTAAGGGTCTTCCCTCCTTCTATGTTGATGTTTGAATTGATTTTGGTTATGTATAGGCTAATTTCAAATTGGATTTTTTTTAAGATTTATTTTTATTTATTTATGCATACAAGAATAGGAGATAGGCCAGAGGTGTAGGGGGATTCACCAGAGACAGCAGAATAGGCAGATATACTGAAATGCATTGCTCAGGGAAGCAGTGGGCAAGACAGGAGAGGTCTGCTGTGCCATGTGGGTAGCTCTTTGGCCAGGGATTGAACTCATGCTTCAGTGGCTGCTGATAACTTGATTGCACTGAGACTTAACTCCTTTCACCACCAGGTAGGCTCCTTAAATTAGGTTTATAAATTTGTTAGGTGTTCTTTAGTGGAAAAGACACACACGTGTGTGTGTGTGTGTGTATTATATATATGTGTGTGTGTATGTGTTGTTTGTGTTTTTCAAAGAAAGTGTGCACACGTGTGAGTGAAAGGAGAGAGAGAGAGTATGTGTAGGTATGCGAGCATGTGTGTGTGAATGCTGTGTTCTTCCTTATCCATTCACCTTTCTAGAGGACTATATTTTCCACTTAAAGTCTAATTGTTTAAGGGTTCTCTGAGCAGTTTGCTTGAAGTCTGTTTTTCCCTCAGCCATTGACAGCAAAACACATCTGCCTGAGTGAGGCCCCTTTGATCTTCAGAGAGCTTTATCTAAAGGGAGATTAAAAATAAGTCTATCAGGCATTTTCCAAAAAAAATTGAAAATGCTTCCAAAGATTTTAGATCAGGTGAAACATCTTCTGTGAATTAAGACATAAGAAATAACCATGCTGATTGGTGATTTAATCATAGGTTTCAGAGATTTGCTTAACTTGGTATGAAGGAATATTTTTTTACTTTACCTCAGGCACAAAATTCACGCAATTTTACTAATGACCAAATAGTAACTTCTGTCCATTAATTTTACCATATGATGGAGAGGAGACTAGTGAGATTTCATTTGTTCTCAATCATGTTGGGGCCTAGTGTCATAGGAAGATTTCAAGTGGTCTTTTCTGAATCTAGACTTGAAAAATTTCAAAGGTGTGCATGCTAGCTACTCTCCCTTCTTTTAAACAAATATATAGAGAAAATGCTTATTTTGTGCCAGACTCTGGATTTTACTGTTTACCCAGAGCAAACTGAACAGGTGTAGAATCTGATATGCTACCAGCTGCAGAGAGTCACTGTGTTATTCTCAAAACACTGTAAGCAACTGCTTAAATAGCTCTTGAAGGACCTCAGGTTTAGCAAATACATATATGCGTGTGTGTGTTTGTATATAAAGAGGAAATCTGTAATCAAACTTTAATTTCTGATTTACTGTCAGTGTCCACCTTTTAACAAGTTATAGCTCAGAACAGTTAATGAACTATTATTGATTTATAAAATAAAATACATCTGTAAAAGTGCCTGTTTTGAGGCATTCAATTAGTAAAATAACCTTGTAGAGAAAGTGTAACTGGACATCATGGAAACTTTGTATTGAGTTTAGGGATATGAAAGAGGAAACAAAGTGAAAATCTAACATGAAGGGTTACCTTCTGATTCTCTAATAAATGGTTGAAAAGACACAGAAATAAGGAACTGAGAGAAGAATTGGCTTTCCAAGTTCCTTTACAGATATTCCAGCTTTTATGAAATATTGAGAAAACAGCCTATATTCTTCCATTTTGAGCTGCTTGGAAGAACATCATATAAATGCAAATTTCTACTGTAATCACTTGTTCATCTTGTGTTGTGTGCTTAAAGAGTTGCAGAAGCCGAAAGCTGTTTAATAAACTAGGCATTGACTGTAAAATAGTCCTTCATGACATAACTAGCACTGTATTTGATAAATAATGGCCTCATCCTTATTTATATCTCAAATTAGTTTCTGAGTTGACCAGAAAAACATCTGGCAATTATTATATCTGATTGAGGACTGTTGGTATATGGGACTTGAGTTGCTATTAGATGATAACATTTTGATGTCCTTCATTTCATTAATTAGTTTAAGAAAATTATTTGGATTTCATTTACAAGTGCTTGCTAATTACTGGAGTCATGAGAAGACTAAGAAAGGTCCAAGTGTCCTATTAATTCCTTTGAGTCTGAAAATTTTCTCATAATTGGTTTGGCAAGAAGAATAAGTGAGATTAGTTGCTAATGAGGAGATAAGTATGTAATTTTAGCATGATATAAAGCTGTGATTGCCAGTAAGTGGTATTAGGAATCTAGATTATTTTTATTAGACCTTGTTTCTTTCTGCAAAATCATTATCATCTCCTGATATTGTAAATTGGGTTTTTTCACACCATTATTTTTAATATGTGTTAATCCTCAAACTCCAGGTACTTAAAACCTTGCTAATTAAGGAGTCATTAATAATAGTTAGCTATATGAGCAGTCAGTTTAGATTCTTCAGCTAATTCAAATGAAATTCAATTTTGCACATTTACAGTTTTCAATTTAGCCATGATATTTGAAGTCAAGAATCAGAAATGTCAACCTACATAGAGCAGCTGAGTTTGTGTTCAAGTGAAGAACTGATGACATTGTAAAGGAACAGATAAAGCTCTACTCTCATAGCTAAGAGAAGAACTAAGTTTTGTACATTTTACTTTTTATAGTCTAGTTAGCTTTCTGTTTTATTTATTTTTTTTTTTAAGATTTATTTATTTATACAGACAGAACTGGGTACAGGCCAGAGGTGCAGGGGCAGTGAGAGGATTCACAGAGACAGAGTGGGGAGCAGAACAGGCAGATCAACGAAGTACACTGCTGAAGGAGCAGCAGGCAGGTCAGGAGAGGTCTACATGCCATGTGGGTCACCTCTGGGGCCTGGGATCGAACTCACGCTGAAGCGGCTGCAGCTTGCAATGCTGTTGCACTACCAGGGAGGGCCCTAGCTTCTGTTTTTAATATAAAACTTTCCAGGTTATGCTAGCTTAAAATACTGCCTGGACTTTATTATCAAACTTCAATAGTAGTGAAAGGTTTCTCTGAAACAGATTTGAAGTATTTTACATTTGGCTTGTGAAGGCTTATTTCCTTTAAAAAATCAAATTATTCAAATTCTTCATAACATGGTTACTTTTATTTGAAGTATGTGTTATAATCTTGAATGTTTTAATTTTATTTTTTTTTTTGCTTTTGTAATCTTTATATCCTTTGTAGCTTTGTTTATGTTTTTGTATGTTTTGTGATTGCTTTCTTACTTTTACCCATATTTCCATCCCCATTAAATTATGGGTTAGTAAACTCATAGTTCCCTCTATTACATTTTGTTGTAAAAAAGGGTGATAAATATTATAAATACTATTTAAAAAATATCTGTATAATCCTGATTTTAGCTATTTTTTTAAATAAATGTGAAGCAACTTCTGAATGGAGAAGGGATTATACAGATTGTACAGTTTATGTTCGACATGTAACACATTTTTTGCAAGTTTTATTGAACAGTTGGCATATTTTCAGCACATTGTCAGTAATGTGAAGAAAATGAATAAAAAATAGTGATTTTTCCTGTTTGAAGAGATTTACATCCTCATCGGAGGGACAAGGCTATTTTGAAAATAATATATGTAAAGATACATGTATTTAAAAGAAAGAATATATTATTGTTATTATACCTTAGAATAGCTGTGATTGATAAACTGGTTTTCCATTCAGTTAACAATAATTCCATGCCCATCACGAGCCCTTGAAATATACAGGATTCTAGGACTTAAACTTTCAAAAAATCGGTTTGTGGAATATTAAAACTTTCAAAATTTAGAACTTTTAGCCTAAGTTATTCAATTTCTGTTTGAGGAAACTGAGGTTAGTGACTTGCCTAAGTTATACAGTACACTGGTACTGGTGACATTACATGGGAGTAACAGCCAGACACATTCAAGCTGTTGGCAACACTTAGGGAAGAAAAGCTTGTCAGTATTACTGTTGGAATAAAATGAAAGGACATTAATGACCCTCCTTCCTGCCTCTTCTTTTTTGCATATTGTTACTCCTCCTTCTCCACCATTACCCGTGTCATCATCACCATTGTCTCTTGTATCTTGTGGTTTAAAAATATTTTCATATTTACCAGTTGATCATCACAACAGCCTTGTGAGGAAGGTCAAGATTTGACTGAGAATTAAATGAAAGAAAACACTTTCAAATAATGAGGTAATTTGCTAAGTTAAGTGAAGCAAAACCTCATCCCACATTTCCTATCTGACTTTCCACTGATCTCTTATAAAGCTGGTTCCATCACCGAGCCTTTCCCAAACCAGGGAATCAATTAGAAGAATATGTAGAAAATGAGAAGCAAAATTGTGTTCAAATGTTTATTGTAATTAATTGGCTTGTGCCCTTTAAAGCACCTTATAAATTTACTTCTTCAGTAGTATTTGTAGAATTGTGTGCGTTATTAGTGGTTACAGAGTAACAAAAATCTTGGCTGTTTTAAAGAATAGCTGTCTGGAGTTTGTAAATCCATCAAAAGTCCCATCATTAGGTGGGGCTTTTGCATTAAGTGGGGTATTGGCAGTTCTAAATGACCTTTACCAAAGCCTTTTGAATTCTTCTGTACACTCCTATATGTCTATTCACTACTACATGTGCAGCTACCATATATCTTGAATTATTGCTCCCCCCATTTTATCCTCTAGTTATCTTTGTTCTACTTCTAGTATCTCAGTAAACATAGAACCCTAGTTCCCAAAATAAAATGTTAATATAATGATAATTTTGAAGGAATGTGATAGAAATTAGGTGATTTTAGACCATTTTATTGTCTTCAATTCTTTTTCCTTTGGGTATTTTTCCATATTTGTATATATGTTTTGTGAACACAGAAGCAAAGGGCCACAGGAGAAATATGAGCTTTTGAGTCACAGGAGATGTCCTCCACTATTTGGCAGCCCTGCAGTTGTAGGCAAATGCCTGGAGATTTTTGGGTCTCAACCTCTTCACCCATAAGATGAGGGTAGATGCCTGGCATGTGAGATTGTATAAGATTATTTGCTTATCTTTTTGACATCTTCATGAGATGGGTTAAGAACCCAGTAGCACACTCAGTCGCTGTCCAACCTGGGAACCCCCTCTCCCCATTGACCTCATTCTTTTTCAGCATTCTTTCCTAAATGACATCATTCTTCATCATGCTGTCTCTGCTGTCTCCCTCATACTTTATATCTAATCCGTTATTGTTTTGCCATGTTTACTTCCTTCAATTTCCTGCTGATCATATCCTTTTCTCTGCCTGGAATGTTATTGGTTCTCACCTTTGCCAGCTCTCACCTGGGTAATATTGTATTAGCATCTTAACTAATACCCCTGCCTTCACTTCAGTACTTCTAGTCCATTCTGCACTGAGTGCAGAGTAATATTTTAAAAAGAAAAACTTAATTTCTCCTGCTTAAAATTCCTTACTTCTTCCCATAATCTCTTCTGTAAAATATGGCCTGTGATGAGGAAGAATTTCCTGGTCTGGAAGCTGTACAACCTTAGTGCTCTTTCATTATCAGTTGCTTCTTGTTCTCTCGAAGGCTTGACTTTTCCATAAGTGCTTGTTCTTCCCACCATCTAGGAGTCCTGCTTTCTGCACTCTGCCACTTATCCAATCTTGCCCCCACCTCTACTGTCTCTCCTGCTTTTCCTGCTTAACAACTGCTTATACTCACTTCTCTAACAATGTTGTCACCTCCTTGCATTTCTCTCAGACCTTGAGGATCCTTCACAGGCTTTTCGAGGAAGGCCTTCTTTCCTTTAGATCACTTCTGTCTTGTTTAGTGGGATGATCCTTGACTTGGATCAAGTGCGACCTACTGTATGCTCACTGTGCTAGTTTTCTTCTCCCTCTCACTTATTTTCCAACTGCGAAATTTGTTTTGCTCATTAATGCTTTATTGTTCTCTTTGTCTTTTAGAGTTATTTTAGAAATGACATGTTTATTTTTTTGTTCATAATCATTTTCTTCCATAATCATTTTCTTCCAGATGAGAGTCTATGGGAAAACTGGAGTAAAAATTAAAAATTCAATTAACTGTGAAATCAACCAGTATGATACATTCATTTAAAAGAATGATGTTATTTTGTACATGAAAACCTTTATGTAGAAATCGTGATTTCATTGTGAATCTGCATTTTTAAAAATTCACCTTAACTCTTCCTCCCTATCTATATATAGTAAAATGAGATTTGTTTTTTTAATGATCTGTGTAATTTTTGCCTAAATAGGTTAACATCAACATTTTGACTTTTTCTTTAAAATTGCACCATATTGGTAACTTAATTTAGTTTTAAAGTCTGTTTCTACATTAATTAAAACTTACATTTGTTATGAAAGAATTTATTTCCCAAAAATTGTATTTTTAAAACCAGGCAATATTTTTCCTTTAGTAATTATTTTACATATATATATAATAACCATTATGTGTATATATATAATAAACATATTTATAAAATAAAACAGTGGTGCATCTTATATCAGTGTTTAAGATATTTTAAATACAGTAAAATAAACCCAAAATAATTATGTAGTTCAAAAGTTATTCTTTGTGATTTTTAAAAAAAAAATTTAAAATTTATTTCAAAAACAATTGTATTTGTGGATTAGGTGAGTAATTTCGTTTATATTTTGTCTCATTCATCAAAGGTGTTTTGCTAAAATGTATTATATGCATGTGTATATGTTCCTGTAACCTTATTTGATCAGTTTCCATCCTTATGGCTTTTGTCAGTGTCAGTGACCTGAATGGAACACAGGATTCTATGATACAAAGCCGCATTCCCCCTTTTATAACCTAAATTTTACAGTCAAATTTTTAGGATTTGTTTTGGTTGAATGTTGTCAGTTCCTTTGTCTTGTTTCTTTATATTTCACATGAGTGAGTTATCCAATATTTGCTTTCTCCTCTGACTGTTTTGCTCAGAGTAATCCCCTACAGTTCTATCCATGTTTTTGCAAAAGACAAGATTCATCTATTTTTATAGCTGAGCATATTCCATTGTCTATATAAACCACATCTTAATCCACTGATCTGTCCTTTGGTCGATTACATTGTTTCCATAGTTTAGCTGTTGTAAACAGTGCTCCAATGAACATAGGAGAGCATATATTGATTTGAATTAGAGTTTTTGTATTATCTGGATGGATACTAAGGAGTGGAATTGCTGGATCATATGGTAGATCTATTTTTAATATTTTGAGAAACAGCCAACCATTTTTCAGAGGTTGGGCATGTCTACATTCCCACCAACAGTGTTTAAGGATTTTTTTTTTTCTCCATAACACTTGTCTCTTGTCTTTCTTATAATAGCCATTCTAACAGGTGTGAAGTGGCATCTCTTTGTATAGTTGATTTGCATTTCCCTGATGATTTGTGATGTTAAGCACCTTTTTCATGTATTTGTTGGCTATCTGATGTCTTCTTTGGTATTCATTACACTACTTTTTGTATTTTGTTTAGGTCTGAAGTTTTCACTGTAGTTAACATCTTAACTAATGACACAAAAACAAAATGTTTGCTTATCAGTCTGCAATAGCTGACAGAGTATTGTCCCATAACCTCATCTGGCCCCACTGTGTGTCCAAGTTACTAGAGCACAGTGATTTTTATATAATTCTTATTATCTATAACTCTTTTGCGCTACACTTTCAGAGTTAAATAGTTCTCAATGAGTTTGTTTGTTCTCCCTACCCTAAAATATTTACTATCTGATCTTTTCCAGAAAACGTTTACAGAGCACTGCTCCATATATTTATTCTGATTTATTTTACTGTATGATCTTTAGTTTTCTACCCTTCCGTCTCTCCTGAACATATATATTATTGTTTTGCTTCTGTCACTTGAATATAAACTTCAAAACATATTTTATGTTTGCACTAAAATAACATCAGGTGCATTCTGTGTTACTGATCAAGTTTGGTTTCCTTAGCCAATAAAAGGAAACAGAGTTCGAGTAGAAGGAAAGTAGCCTAATTTGCCAATAAATTGAGGAGGGCAGCAGAATTGTGTCTGAAAGATCACTCTCTTGCCTTTTGCCAGAGAGCAGGGTTATTTCTCCAGAGCTACAAGAGAACAGAAGGGGTAGCGGGCAAGGGTCAGCACTTCTGTCCTTGCTACACAAATGTCTGGAGGTTTTGGTTGACGCCTGCTTGCATTCACCATCACCTAGGTGGTCAGTCAGTCACCTTCCTAGTGATGCTCTTTTCGCTCAGGATGTCAGAAGACAAAGTTTGTTAAGAGTAGAGGGTAAATAAAGGAAAGGGGGACCCTTATCTGGTGGGACAGAGACATGTCCTTCATTCCTGTTTCACTTGGAGCTTAATAAATACTTGCTGTTTAATGAGTGAGGTAGCAACATGTGAGTCCAGTTTCCCCACATCCTTGTTAGCACCTAATATTATGAGACTTAAAAATTTTACCAATAAAGTAGATGAAATGGTGCTGCATTATTGTCTTCATTTGCATAGCTATAGTTGCTCCTAGTGTGATTATGCATCTTTTTATGTGTTTTCTGTTTTATTGACTATGTATATTTTATCTTGTGTGAATTGCTTGCTGATCCTCTACCTGTAATTCTGCTTGGCTGCCTTTTCTACTGCTTTAAATACTAGGTTGAAGTTGCTTTCCTCCAGAGAGGATTTGTGTTTGCTTTTGCTAGTTACCTAGGGGCACAACTATCTGAAGGCTACATTCAAAACTTGTTTTCCTGAGGTTGCTTTGGATTTCCCTCCTGTGGTAGCCTGAATCTGGGCCTGACACATTTGTGAGGCCCCCTGGTGGCTTTAACTTTTCCGGGAAGAGCTTTTTCTTCAACTCCATGGAATCAGATTGTTACTTTGCTTTTCTCTCATATGTATTGAATACATACGAATGTATTTCTCACTCACCTTTACACTGTGCTAAAGGACTTTGCAATTTGAACTTAATTCAGAAGGCTCTGAGCCTTCCTATTTTTTATAGACCTCAGACTTTATGACTGAATCTCTGATATCCTAGGGTAGTCATCACTGGAAGCTCCAGACAGCCAAACGTCATGGGAGATGGGAAAAACTCACTGTCCCTAGAATCCCCTAGTCATTTTATCTTTCAGCTGCCTTTTTATTCTCTTGCTTGATCAGTAATACTTTTTACAATGCCCTTTTTGAAATATTTCACCTAAGATTTTTATTTGTCTATAGGTGTGTAATTTAGGTTATCTGATCTATCATAATACTGCAAAATGAAACCTGTACATTTTTTATACCTAGTACTACTTTATTACTATACCTTATAATATTCCTCATAGAATATATCCTTTCACTTTATTTTTATGTGGTTTTATCTTTTTTATGGATTCTATGACAGCCTTAACATATTTAATTATTAATCACTTCTTATAGATCAGTTCTGCCTGTCAAATCCATTGCTTTTTTGGGTTACACAAAAATTTGAATTTTGATGTCACTGAGTTATTAAAAAGACTTAAATGACTTAAGTTTCATGTCCTTAAAAAGAAGGAATCTGGTGGCCCTCCCTGGTGGTGCAGCGGGTTAAAACTCAGCACTACGAAGCTTAAGCCACTTCCACATAAGTTCGATCCCTGCCTGCCCCAGAGGTGACCACATGGCGTGGCAGACCTCTCCTGACCCACCCACTGCTCCCGGCAGCAGTGTACTTCGTCAGTCGGCCTGCTCTGCTCCCCACTCTGTCTCTGGGGAATCCTCTCACCCTCCACATCTCTGGCCTGTACCCCAGTTCTATATGAATAAATAAAATAAATCTTAAAAAAAAAAAAGAAAGAAACAAACTACTTAAAAAAAAAAAAGAAGGAATCTAGGCACCTGGTGGTGCAACGGGTTAATGGGCAGCACTGCCAAGCTGCCTTCAGTGCATGTTTGATCCCGGCCAGGAGCTGACCCACATGGTGCAGCAGACCTCTCCTGTCTCGCCCGATGCTCCCCTCAGCAGTGTATTTTGTCAGTCAGCCTGTTCTGCTTCCTACTCTGACTCTGGTGACTCCTCTACTGTCCCTGCACCTCTGGCCTGTACCCCAGTTCTGTGTGCATAAATAAATAAATCTTTGAAAAAAAAGGAATGATCATCAAAAGTTAGCAAATATTTTTGTGAACATTTGTGTAGTTTTGGTTTGAATATATATATAGATATAGATATATTATTCAACTCCTCTATAACATGTTATGTGACATTTTAACAATTAATTTCCCTGAAAGGATAATTGGTTTTCTCAGTTTGTCAGTCAGGGTTCTGGCAGAAAACAGATCATGCAGTTAAACAGGGAAAAGATATGTCATTGTAGAGAAACTTTCCAAAGGACTTCTGCCATTCCCTGTAGCAAGTAGCAACAGTTTTTCCCAATTCCATATCTTAAGGGATATAAAGGCAAGAAAGTGGAATATAGATGTTAGAACCCAGTGGGGAGAACCACCTGATATGAACTGTGGCATTTTCTTGAGAGAGATAGTGAATACTCTCATAATCCTGTAGAAAGTGGTGGTGGTGGTGGTATATGTGTGTGTGATATGTTGTTGGGGGTGGGGAGACAGTCACGGTTCAAAGACCAGAACAAATACATTGTCCTAGTTCTTTACCCTTAGTTCCCATTAGCTGAAGCTCACTGGAAGTCATGCGAACCCACTAATGTAGTCCACAGAGCATCTCTGCCTCTTAGGGCATGGAACAGAGTGCAGAAGGTACATTAAGAGTGGCATGTCCAGTGACTGGAAGTTTTGGGTTTTGTACTTCTCAACCCCTGTAAACTGTATGATGTTAAAGAGTCAAAATATGGTGGGTTATATGAGTGATGTGCTGGGCTTGATCCCAGATTCTATCTAACAAGCACTGGTTGTGGGGCCTTAGGAAAGTTACTTAAATTTCTTGTTGTCTTTAGGTTTTTTTTAGCTGTAAAGTGGGAATAATTAAGATACCGACTTTAAAAGATTGTTGTGATAATTAAATAATTTATGCAAATAAAGTTAGAACCATGCCTAGAGCATAAGTGTTATGCAAATTTTAGCTATGATGATAATGACAGTGATGATGGTGATTGTTTTCAGGCTTTTAAATTCTTTACTGCTGATTTCTCTCTTCCAATATTTATAACACATCATTTTAATTAAGGTTACAATTTGATTTTGCATTGATTCATATAGCTCAAGCTCTTTCATTGTTCTTTTAAAATTTCTTGCATATTTTATTTTATGTAAATTTAAGGATGAGCTTATGTTGCTGAAAATCATCCTTGAATTTTGATAGGAACAGAAATTACTTTTATCAATGAATTTGTTAAAAACTGACAACTTTACAATATTGAGTATTACCATTCTTGAATAAAGTATATCTTTTCACTTATTCAGGCTCCTTTTATATCCTTTGGTAAAGTTTTATAGTTGTCTTCCTAAAGATCTCACACATTTCTTTTAGTTTTATGCTCACTTTAATGTTTAGTTTGCTTTTTTCTATTACACTCTTAAATTGGCTATTTTGGAGGTGTAAGAAAACTATTGTTTTTTGTGTTGACCTTGTATGTAGTCATACCCCAAATTTCTCAATAGATTGCCTCTGATATTTTTGGTGACTAGTCATATTGTTTATGAGTTATGATAATCTTGTCTTTAACTTTCCAGTAGTTTTTAAGCTCTAAAATCTTGTGTATCTTATTGCAGTACCCAAATCAGTACAAAGTGAGATGTTAGCAAGTAGAATGGATCTCCTTGTTTTAGTGTTCCCTTTAATGGATACATCAAATATTTAATGATTAAACAGTGTTTGCTACTAAATTTCTGGTACATGCCCTTTATCAAACTTTGCTAACCACTTTTCTTAGTAATTATATTTCAACAGTATGAAATGATATTTCAACCTCTATTTGATTATCATATAAAATTTTTCTCTTCTTTACTGTATTACTATAATAGTTTCTATAGTACAGTAATTACAATTTCTTTTCTTTCTTTTTCATTGATGTATATTTTTATATTTTAACCACACACGGTCACAACAGTTGACTAATTTTTATATTTTAAAATGATACTTTATTTGAATATGTTATGTTTATGTTCAAAATGCTATTTCCATCCAAATTTCTGTTCTCCTGGTTTATATATCCATTTATGTTGGCTTTTAAAAATCTTTTATGTAGCTTATATTATAATAAGAAATTTTTCTGAGTCCCAAGGCATTTTATGTAATGGGAGTTATCAGTTCCTTGAAAATACGTAAAAATTTTCTTGAAATTATTTGACTTGGTACTTTTTATTTTTTTCAGAGTTAATTAGTATCATTAATATTTTTCTATGATTCTTTGGTATGTATATATTTTTATATACACTACACTACATCTTTTGTAAATTTGTTTCTAATATTTCATTCATTCTGTCTAGGTTTTAAAATTAATTAAATTTATGGGTGGAAATTAAACACTCCCTTTCAAAAACTTCCTTTCCCTCTCTAGTGTGACTTATTTTAACTTTCTAGACTTAAAGTTTGTCAGCTTTATGGATCATTTCAAAGAACCTGGGTTTCAGATGTCCTGGTTTTTTTTTTTTTTGTTTTCTGATTAGTTTCTTCTTTTATCTTAAGCAATTTTATTTTAAATAATACAGTAGTTTATTTTTACATCATTTTGTGCATTTTTCCATCACAGTTGTAATCCCCATGGGCTTCCCATCGCCAAATCACCTGTGTGCCATCACCACAGTCCAGTGCATTTCCCTCTCCCAACTGTTTTTTGATCTCATTCACCACTTCACCCCATAAAATGTCTCTGGTACATAGCTGTTTATTATTAGTATTATTATTTTCTCTCCTGGTCCATTATAATCCTGCTATGAGTGAAACAGCTGGTATTTTCCCTTTTCTTTCTGGCTTATTTCACTGAGCATGATCTTTTCCAACTTCATCTATGTTGCTGCAAAAGGCATGTGTTTATTTTTTTGTTTGTTGAGTAATATCCCATTGTGTGTATGTACCACATCTTTTTAATATAGTCATCCACTTTTGGGCATGTGTTTCCAATTGTAAGTAGAGCAGCAGTAAACATGGGGGTACAGGTATCTTTTTGAATCAGTGTTTTTGTGTCTTTTGGGTAGATACTTAGGAGTGGGATTGCTGGGGCATATGGAAGCTCCATGTTTAGCAGTTTGAGGACCCTCCAGTTTTCCATAGTGGTTGTACTAGTTTGCATTCCCACCAGCAGTTCAGGAGAGTTCCTTTTTCTCCACATCCTCACCAACATTTGCTGTTGCTAGTTGTTTTAAGATGTACCATTCTCACTGGTGTGATGTGGTGTCTCATTGTGGTTTTAATTTGCATCTCCCTTATTACAAGTGATGGTGAACATTTTTTTCATATGCTTGTTGGCCATCTGCATTTCCTCTTTGGAGAAGTGTCTTTTTAGCTCCTCTGCCCATTTTTTGATGGGGTTGTTTACTTTATTTTTGTTGAGTTTCATCAGTTCTTTGTATATCTTGTCTATTTTTTGTCATGTCTCTTTTTAAGCAATACTATTTTATTTTTTTGGATTTATTTGAGAATATTTTCCTCATTTTCTGTATTATAAAATGTGTTTTTACAAGCTCTATTTTCTAATATATGCTTCCTGTGCTACAATTTTCTTCTGATCCTTCTTTGTTTTCCAGTCTTTATTTTGGAAACTCTAATTATTTATTTATTATTCTTTTTAAAGATTTATTTATTTATGCATACAGAACTGGGATACAGGCCAGAGGTGCAGGGATAGTGAGAGGATTCACAAGAGACAAAATGGGGAGCAGAACAAGCAGATCCATGAAATACACTGCTGAGGGGAGCAGAGGGTGGGTTGGGAGAGGTCGAAGCACCATGTGAGTCTCCTCTGGGGTGGGAATTAAACTTCTTAGTGCTGTGCTTTAACCTGCTGAGCCACCAGGGAGGGCCCTAATTTTTTTTTTTTTAAGTGTAAAGAAAATAGAAGTTTTTGTTTCATTGTTTTTCCTTTACCACATAATATGTACATAAGTAAGGCTTTAAAGTTTGGTAGGTAAATATATGCCATTTTTTAAAACCATATTTTCATTTTACCCCAATACATTATTCTAAAAAGCATTATGTGATTCCTAGTTTTTGAATTTGTGAATATAGCTTTTTATTGCAATATTTTCTTTTCTTGATAACTTTCATGAACATTCCACATGTATTTGAAAAGAAGATACATTCTCTTCCTTTTATCTGTCATACTCTATCAATTTCTGCTTGTTTTTAATATATGTATATATTAAAACTATTAAATTAAGAATATAAGTTTGTGCTTGTTTTACAAATTATTAACTGACAATCTATAAAAAAAATCAACACAACAAAACTAAACAAGATAAGCAGACAACTATAATTTAGAGACATTTTGCAGGGGCATAGGGAGAGAAGATACAAAGCACAAAGGCCAAAGGTGGTGGTGCACAGGTGAATGGTATGAAATTCTTTGGGGACTATAACTGATATAAAACAATGCAGATAAAGAATTATATGTAAAAAGCAAACAGTATATTATCAAAAGCAAAAAAACTGACAAATGTATTTACTACCTCTTTTATGGTCTAGATTTTTCTAGGAAAGGGACAGCTAATATTTTAGGCTTTGTGAGTCAGCTGATTTCTGTCACAATTACTTACTTTGTAAGTTAGAGTAAAACTGTGTTCTAATAAAACTTTACTTACACAGACAAATTGGTTCACTGGAAATAAAGAGAATTCAAGTCAGTGAAGAAGTGAAATTGTTGCTATTCATGGATAATCTGATTTTATGTACAGAGAACCATAAAGACTCCACCAAAAACTATTAGAAATATAAATTCTGCAAAGTAGCAGTTACAAAATTAACATACAAAGATCTATATATAAATAGTAAATGAGAGGCAGAAGAAATCAGGAAAATAACTGTACTCACATTTGCTTTGAAAAGAATCAGATGCCTTGGAAATAAAATAAAGGATCTAGGTGGTGAGTAAGACAATTGAATGGCATCCATGGGCATTCATTTGAAGAATCAATATAATCAAATTAACTATCTTACCTAAAGTGATATTTAATGCAATCTCAATCAAAATACCAATTTTAAAAAAAAAGATGCAAAGATTGACATTTATGTGGAACTACAAAGAGTTTTGAGTAACAAAAGAATCCTAAGGAAAAAGGGGCGAAACAGTTATCATGTTACTTGGCTTCAAACTTTATTATAAAGCAACAGTACTAGGAACAAATATGGCATTAACACAAAATAGATACATGCATAAATGTGTTAGGTTATAACAGAAATAAATCCATGTACACATCAGCACCTAATCTATTATAAAGCCACAACCATGCATTGAGGAAAGAAGGAGAGTCTCTTTAATAAATAGTGCTGGGAAAACAGAAAGGCCCTATATAAAAGAATGAGGTTGGATCACTGTAACTCTATACACAGAAATAAATTCAAAATTGATAAAAGATTTAGATATAAGACCTGCAGCAGTGAACATGTTGAAGAAAACATTCAGTGTTAAAGATATTTTTGGAGATTCCATCCCTGTGGCAAAAACAAACAACTGGGATTACCTCAAGTGAAAAAGCTTTTACAGTGAAAGAAAATAGAAGAAGATTAAAAAGACATCCTGCTGATGGGAGAAAATACACAATATTCACCCAACATGGGGTTAATGTCCAGAATATATAAAAAACGATATGATTCAGCTATAGAAAAGAAACCCAATTAATACATTGGCAGCAGATATGAGCAGATAGTTCACTAAAGATTATAAGGCCAACAGATGTATAAAAAATGTTAATGATCATTGTCAATAAGAGAGGTTCAGGTTCAAACTATAATGAGAATGTAAACTGGCCATTATGGAAAATGATCTGGATTTATCATGATACTGTAAAACTGGATATACTATATGTCTCAATGATCCCACTTTTAGGCATCTCTCCAAAGAACAAAAAATGATTAATGCCAAAACAAATTATATTCTCTGTAATGTTTATTGCAGCATTATTTATGTGGAACATGGGAATAACCATAATCGTACATTAGTAGTAGATTAAGAAAATGTGGTACATGCACAATGGGGAATACTATTTAGCCATAAAGAAGGGTGAAAAGCATGCATTTACGGCAAACTGGAGGGAGTTCAAAATAATTATGTGTAGTAAAGTAAGTCAAAATGACAATGATAAATACTAGATATTTATATAGTGGACAAGTTGGCAAAGCACAATAGTTAGAAAAACATTGGGAACTTTAACACTTTGAGGACTCAGATTAAGAGAAAATTGGGAGAAAGGGACAAGGACATATAAGGGTTGGTGATGGGGAGAAAGTTAAAAATCAAAGTGTGGTAGGTAGGAGAATACTTTGTTATACCATAGCACAAACTACATACTTCATTCGAGCACTTACTTCTCAGGTGTAAATAAGCACCTTTTTTGCAATATATAGTTGAGTTTATCATGGAGAATTTAGTATAATTTTTGTTTTTAATAAATACTGCTTCACTGAAAAAGATTATAATTTTATAATTATGAATATGTCAGACAAATATTTTTTACTATTTTCTCTATAATTCAGAACTTTAGGATTTTGAACAGATACTGTATCTTTATTTTTCACCAACACTGAGCACTGAATTTCCAGAAACTAATTATTACTATTGATAAAAGGTACATATCTAGAGATAGATTGAATTGTAACTTACAGTGATTAGGTACCTGGTTTGTTTATATTAAGATGTTATTTTTTGTGTACATTTGTAGCCCAGGGAAAGCAAATATGAAAAATAAAGTAGATTTATTTTAAAGCAACTTATAAAAATTAATTGGTTTAAAACCGTTGTGTGAATACAGATGAGATGATCCTATTAAAATCTGGTCACATGTGTACATGATAATGTAGCAAGATTCATGCCAACTAATAACTGCTTAACTTTGTTGTAAAATGCTGAATTAATGGGAAGTTGTAGTACCACTAAATGAGTCCTGTCATGGAGAAATGATATTGCCAATTACACATAAAATACTGAAAGAATAATGCATTTGAATAACTAATTGTTAGGATGAACTTTTTACTCCCCTTGTGTTTACTGATCATTTTTTTTGAGAGAATGCACAAAAGTGATATATTGTCAATTGCCTTCAAGCTGGAATTATTTCTTTTGATATTTAGATGTAGGTACCAATTAAGTGAAAGGAAATCTGTGTTAAGTAAAATTATTACTACCAGTATAGTGTATAAGTGTGAAGTTCTTTACTTTGCAGCCAGGTAATTTAATATGAATAATGACTTAAATTACTTTCATTGAAAATAGGAATATTTTAAGTTAATAGTCTTTATCACTGATATCAATTAGTAGAAGAGAAATGAATTCAGAGGATTTTTATTTTAATACCTCTCTCAGATTGTTTTCTTGCTCTTGGGGGCAGTATACGAAATTTTGCTTAGGTATATCTGACATAGAAAAAATATATGTAAAAAAAAAAAAGAAAAATATATGTTCATTAATTTGACAAGTCTTTATTGAGTGCCTGTCATTACCAGTAATTCATGTATTTTTATTCATAATTTTATTCATAATTTTTTCATAATTTTAAATATCAGCATTCTTTTTTGTTCTGATAGTTCTTTAGTGACCTTATTTTGTGTTAAGAACTTGCCATCAGGCCCTCACTGGTGGCGCAGCGGGTTAAAGCACAGCACTAAGAAGCTAAAGCCACTTCCGCATGAGTTTGATACCTGCCAGGGAGGTGATCTACATTGCTCAGCAGACCTCTCTTGACCACCTGTTGCTCCCCTCAGCAGTGTACTTGGTTAGTCGGCCTGTTCTGCTCCCCATCTATCTCTGGTGAATCCTCTCACCACCCCTGCACCTCTGGCCTGTACCTCAGTTCTGTATGCACAAATAAATAAATCTTAAAAAAAAAAAAAAAAAAAAGAACTTGCCATTTACTTCCATTTCACTTTCTGTTAGGAATAAAATTTAATGTGAACATATGAATGAATATAAACACTGAACTTCTTGAAAATGAATTGAGTGGGAAACACTCTCTGAGTTCACATAGCTCACTTAAATGGTCTGTGATTCCCTCTTTTCTTTTGTTACAACTTCAGGTTGCTACTGGGAGGTATGGTTCTACATTTAGGCTGTCTCCCAGATTCTTCCAAATCGGGGAGTTTCTTTTAGGCCTTGATGTACTATGCTCTCTGTCATTTCTTGGAGTGTTCTTGTAACTGCAGGAGAAAACTAGCAGAGTAGACGGTCCTTGTCTCTAATTCTCGCAGAGAAGTTTGATTCTGTTTGGCATTCACTCCTGTGTAGCATTCATCCTGGGGCACAAAATTGCACTAGTGATAGTAGCCACCATCAGCAGATTGCTTACTTCCCCATACCTTATGCTCATGCACATTTCTGTAAGGCTCATATTATTCTACTTAATAGATTACAGGAGAAAAAGGGCAAGGATCTTGTTTGGATTGCCTGGAAGAAGTTTGTGGTAGGAGTAGCTTTAAGTGAGCAGAATGTCTATCTCCCTGGTTGCTAAGGGACTCACTTTGGTTTCTAGTCATATGTTTCCCATGTTGACAATTTACAGTGAGACTGCAGCTAGAAATGGCAGTATATCTTCATACATAGAGTACTGTGAAATCCCTGTACAATGTCTTAGAAGACGGGTATTACTGAGGAACCTATCTTTGGCATGGAGTGGCTATTTTGTCTGGTTGTAGAATTCACCTTGGGAGCTGATGCTCAGACTGCCTCCTCCAACCTATTAAATCAGAGCCTCTGGGTGGAACCCAGGCATTAGTATTTTGTAAAGTTCCCAGATGATTTCAGTATGCAGTGAGGATGAGAATCATTATTATTAGAACTTTAAACAGTGGAGTTTTTGCTTTATGGTAGATGTTTTAGAAATATGTTGTTGAATTGACTATAAAATGAATTCAAGATTAAAGCATTTTTCTTCATTCATAAACCATTGTGATAGCAGTCTTACCTTCTATAGTATCGCCTAATTTTGCCTGATGAGATTTTCTTAGAAGAAATAAATGTATAGCTATCTCTCTCTTGAAGTCTCTTTTGCAGCTACTAATTAAGACAGTGCATTAGATGAGGTAGAACTTTAGATAGTCTCTTTGTGCCACTGAAAGTAACCTGAGTGTTACAGCTTTTTAAATGAACCAGAGCAATAAATTCAACATTGTTTGCAAGACAAATAAATTTTCTCATATGCCAACAATTATGTAATCAGAGTATAAAGTAACCATTTAAAGATTCTTTACGCTTGAACAGAATTAAATTTAAGAATTAGAAATAGTAATTAGCATAGGTAAAAATCTTATTGACCACCCTTTAGTTGGTACTGAAGATACAGGTGCTTTTATAAAACATTTTATGGGCATTTAAAATCCTCTATCCATATGGAACACATCACCTTTTGTTCCAAATTACATCAACTTCCTGTTGGTTTCTGGATACAATTCAAAGTGTTGATTTCATTTGCAAAGCCAGATGTGATTTGGACATTTGGCAGGATAAAACATAAATTTTCTTTAATAGATGCTTTTTAGGGACTTAAAGAGAAGAAACAGTAATAATTATGTATTTAAATTCAAAGTGTTTACAAAAGCCTTTTCTGTTCATCTCAAACTTTCTTCTCTGCTAACATTGTTATGTGTGAGGGCAGATTTGTGAGTTAAAGAGTAATGTCTCTAATTAAAAAGCTGGTGCCTGACAGATGTGTCTGTGAAATTGAGTGACCTTACCAAAAGGACCTGTGGACAGCGGGGAGAGCAAAAAGCATTTCTTCATCAATGTTCCTCCTCCTCCTTAACACAGCAGACTTGATCTTGTATCTCAACAGTTCACATTTAACAAGTGCCCTGTTGCTTTCTGGTTGACTGATATCCTGTTTGTTTTATAACATTCTGACATCCTATTAAGACTGTAATTATAAAACAAAATCCCAACTCATTGTCAATAATGGCAAACAGAAAGATGCAGCTGTTTAGCTTGCTGTCCTTGATTGAACATAGAACTTAATTTCGGCCTTTGTTGACTGATGACCAAAATTTTTGTATTTAAATGTGACTTGAGAAAATACAGGTATTTAATTGAAATTCAAATTAAAAAAGTAACTTATATGTATACCGTGTTCCAAGAGAAGATTCATATGTATGTCTGTCTTATCTGTCCACCTAGCTATCATCTGATCTATCCATCCTTGACATTACTTGAAAGCCAAAATGCTTGCCTGAGTTTTTAATCTCTTAAGTTCAGAGCTCAGCCCATTGAGTTACTGTATTCATAATACTTCAGTGATGTTTAAAGATATTTTTTCAAAAACAAAAATTTAAAATATTATCTCTGGTATAGTGTGTCCTCATGCAGAATGTGCACACTGATAAAATAGTTATAATTAATCAAGATACTTGATTTTCTTGGACTTTTATTTAACTAACTAAAAATAAGGGTAACATAGAAAGAATTTTATGAATCCTATCTTCATGAGTCAGAACTTTTGCAATGCTAGGACTTTTCAGTTTCAATTTCTTTCTTTCAAGGTTAAAAGAATTATTCTTGAGTTAGCTCACAAATACTGCATTTGATCATCCTTTCTCATTTATGACATAGTCTCTGTGACTTCTGGAACATTGCTCTGCTGTAGTAGGTCAGTCTGAGTCTGTCTGTACATGGAATGACCAGATTGAATTGGCCCCAAAGTTCCATTACAAAGCCTTCATCCAGCCTTCCAGTTTAAGTTGGAAATACCAGTTCAAGCAGTTCAGAAGTCATCAAATGTTTCAATGGTTTGATATAGCCGGAGCATGCAGAAAACTAAATTGTGGTAGAGGATGTTCATTCTATGTCTTAAATCAATTTTAAAAAGTAGAAGATTTTTTTAAGTAAACTTTCATTCTATTTATTTAAAACTCAAGTATGTTCCAACACCATGGAGAAAGATAAAATAATACTTCTTCCTACTCCCAGTATTCAAAATAGCTACTATAGTCCTTTTCTACTATAGTCCTTTATCTTATACTGTCTTGAATCAGTAGTTTTCCTTTACATACAAATTCAAGAAGGTATGTTATATGTTATTCTATTGTAGTCCAGATTAAAGATTGAAATTAAGAGGGGTGGGGTGATAAGCAGTGCCAGTAGGAACAATGAGAAATGATGGTATATTGTACCTGGAAGAAAGGGGAGGGATTATCATAGTCTAGGGACATGCAAGGTGGTGATAACTATGAATTAGTAACTTGCAAACATTTCATGCATTATATTAGAGTAAGAAAATGTTAGAAATTGTAAATTTATGAAAAAAGTTTTATATACTTTATTAAAAATGACAGAGAATATACTGGGAAAACATCAAAGTTACAATTTTTAATATAATGCTTAAAATAAGAGTAAATGTTTCTAAGGTTAATCACCTCATTTACTGATTGTGCCTCATAATTGAGAGATTTATATATATATATATACATATATATATATATATATACTTTATTTGGTAAAAATTTATCATGTGCAAGAAATGATGTGGGGACTTCTACCACCATGTGTCTACCCCCAATCCCTAGCCCATGGCTTCATGTATGTCTCTCTCTCTTTATCTGTAGTCTAAACTCTCTCTTGTGTCCCAGGCTATTATTTCTCATGGGTTAATGTTTAGCACTGCCCTCCTCACCTAATGGGATGCAGTCACCTCCTTTCTTCTCTCAGTCTCCCTGAAATGTTAGTACTCTGGGCACTTACTTTCTTGGTTAGTGAGGGTCATGTTATCTGTCTCCTAGGGGAAACTGAGAGTAACCTCAAAGCATTTCTTAATATATAATCTGCTGCTCAAAATATTGTTATGATTCTGTTAGAACTGTTGTCTCTCTGAGAGACCTGTCTCCTTTTTGTTAGTTAAGTTCAAACTCATGGCTGAAATGTGCAGCAGTTCTATCTGGTTTCTCTGCACTTAGCTTCTCCACAATAGAGACAAAGTTATCCTCTTTAAAAATAAAAGTGAGGATATTGTGCTTTCCACAAAGACCTCCATGAACTACAACTCCATTATCTGTGTCCTCGTTCCTGTTCAGCTTGTGCTCCCTCCACTGTGCCCTACCATGAGCAACCTTTCCTCAGTCCCCTCCAGGGTCTGAGTTCCAGCACAACTCTGTGTCTTACGCATGCTGCTGGGATTGCCTGAATGTGCTTTTAAAATGCTGATGACAGGCCCTCCCTGGTGTCGCAGTGGGTTAAAGCACTGCACTGAGAAGCTAAAGCCACTTCCTTAAGGGTTCAAATCCCGCCTGCCCCGGAGGAGACCACATGGCGTGGCAGGCTTCTCCTGGCCCGCCCGCTGCTCCCCTCAGCAGTGTACTTCGTCGATCTGCCTGT
Source organism: Condylura cristata (assembly GCF_000260355.1). Lineage (NCBI taxonomy): Eukaryota > Metazoa > Chordata > Mammalia > Eulipotyphla > Talpidae > Condylura > Condylura cristata. The sequence goes on from NW_004567133.1 coordinate 1,472,302, forward strand.
TCTGCTCCCCACTC
>NW_004567133.1:1472415-1476356 GCF_000260355.1 Condylura cristata
CTCTGGCCTGTACCCCAGTTCTGTATGTACAAATAAATAAATCTTTAAAAAAAAAAATGCTGATGACAAGGAGATGATGTTCCAGTAATCCTGAATTCACATCTTACTCTTGTGTACATCTATTTAGCTACACCTCTCAACCTTTCAATCCATAAATTCATAAATTCCAGAAAAATGTTATATATAATTAAAACATATTTATCATATTTTCTCATAGCCTGCCACTATAAAATCAAGTCAGTTCATTTTGATAGAATAAAGTTGGTATACTTTTCCCAAGCAGTAGAGACAATATAACATGATGGTTAAGAGTGTGGACTCTGCAGGTACAGGGCTTAATCTTTAGTTCCTTCTCTAACACCAAAATAGCCTTGTGACTTTAACTGTTAGCCCTACCTTTTCCTCGCTAAAGTGGGTGTGATAATGTTAACTAGCACATAGGGTTGCTATAGGATCAAATAAGTTAGCATTTCTGAAACACTGAGGATAGTGTCTCCTATGGAATCAAGTGCTGTATATTTTGTTGCTGATTCATTGTCAGTTTTAACCCTATGGTTTATAGCTGTGTTGGTAGTTCCCACAGTTTACTGAAGGAACTCAGAATTAAATCATTCTATCCTGTCTTATGTGGACATGTTTTTAAAGTTTCTATAACTTGTTAGGGATTCAAGCCTTATTTTTTTTTTTTCAAGCCTTATTTTTTAACATTGTATTTTCAGCATTGTACATACTTTATTATGTTATGCTTCCTAATTCTAAAATATAGGGGAAGTAATATCGTTTTGCATTAGCAAATGAGTTAATTGGAATAGGATGCATGGTTAAAGTGAAAATATAAAACAGTGAGGAATTTCAAAAGAATTTTCCACATGTTAAATTTCTGTTATTTGAAGAGTATCTGTATTCTGATAATTTTTCTTCTCAATTCAGTTTCATTTGTTACATTTGGAAAATGTTAACCACTGCTTAATTCATTTAGTGTAGTGAAAATACACAAATTCAAGTTAAAGTTGGCTAATTTCTTCTATAGGATAGGAGATAAAATCCTTGACCAGATCCTTTTCAGGGATCACTTGACTTAACTGTGGTTTCAACCAATGAAACAACTTGAGTATACATCTTCATTTTTTAATTTTTACCCCTTTACATTATCAGCACAGAGCAATTAAACAATTATCATTATTGGTCAAGTCATTTTTCCAGTGAAAAATGTTCACAACAAAAACCTGTGAATTAAAAGTATTCTAGATAGAGGCATAGATTAACAGATAAGATAGTGCTTATTCTTAAGGTTTTCATTTCATCTATGACTTAACTTAGAGACCCTAAAAATGCTTGCAAGAACATAACCTCAACATAAATGCATCAGTTACTCTTATTTTTCAGATTGGTTTGCCCTGAAGGTAAGCATCCCCAGCGTTGAAATTGCAAAATAGAAATTATGAAAGGGGACTTGTACTTGTAGATTTCTGTGAGTAAGTATGGTATTTCTGGGGGAATGTTACACTACCTGCTCTTTTGACATTTTATTTTTTGGTAGATGATGTTTATCACTCTTTTTGTAGATCCTGCTACAGACATCATTGCACCTTTATTATGAACATACTATACTTTCCAGTCATTGCTATTATAGAGTGAGTTTCTGAAGCAGCAGGAGTGAGATGATTTGCAAATTGCAATATAATACCATATATGATCTTGTCTCAACCTGTAACACACATATCCTCACAGAAATAACATTTAATTATGGTAATATCCTTCTTGATATCAGACACAGTATGGCATCTGTTAAGATTATATTGTTTATAATAAAATGGAGTAAAAAGTGGTTTAAGGCCAAATGAATAAAATTGCATACCTTGATAAACCCTTTGGATGTTATTTAGACTGTGAAGAGCTTCTGCTTTTGTGTCCTTCCTTTTCTCTCAAAATAAAAATGCAAACAATAACTTGACAGACACTGTCAAAATCTGTAACCCCATCTAATCCCCTCACTGCTCATCTTAATCCCTGATAGACTTTTCTCAGATACATGGGCTGTGAGGTTAGGGAGTTTCTGAATTTGACACCTTTTTCAAAGTCATTCAGTGACAGATGCAGTGACCTTATCATACAGACAGCTCTATCCACTTTGACAGTCCAGCCATCTGGCTTATATTAATCGTAATTGATTTAAAGAAACCGCCCCTCCAAAAGTTGGTCATTTAAAACCCTAAGGCTAAATCAGTTTACATTTAATTTGAAGTTTTAAACCTTTATTCTTGAAACTTGCTTTGGACTGATCTGTAGCATAATCCCAGTATCTTTTCTATGTGAGTTTTTGGGTGAAAAACCTGATTGTCTGTCTTGAGAAATATCAATAGGTTTTGAGGCGCCTCTTTTTTATGAGTTTATGTTCTATGAGTTTATAATAGTTTATGTTCTAAAGACTACATATATGTGTGTACTCACTGTTTGAATTTACAGCTCTTGTTAGGTTTGCAAGAGTTGAAAGCTTAGATGGACTTGGATGTTAGTACTAGGCTCCTTATCAGCTTTTTAGATTTGAACTCATTTTTTAACCTCTGTGAGTCTTGAATCTATAAAATGGGGTAATGATCATATTTGTCTCATTGCGCTCATTGTTGGGAGAATTAAAAGAAAAATGATGTGTCAAGTGCTTAAGTGTAACTTAGCACATTGTGTGTGAGAAACAAAGATTTATTTTGCTACTGATTGCTATTGCTAATTACTAGCTGCTATTGACAGCTGTTACTTCTTTTTGTTCTTGACTCTCTTTTCCTCTGTAGGCTTATAATATCACCTTTTACTTGTTTTTCAGAATCACTGACACAGTGATTCTTTTATGTGTTTCTTTAGCTTTCTGTCTACTCAGCATTAGAATTGCTTGGATTTTACCTGTTTTCATCTTTTTTTTTTTTTACTTTTCACGCTCTGATGAGAATTTCATCCACATCCAAGACTTTTGCTCTCATCTGTGAGCTCCCATATGTTATCTCCCCCCAGGTCTGTCTTTTGGGCTTCTCTGAACAACCCTTCTTATCTACGTACGACCAGGGAGCCCACTGGCATTAGGGACAGATAAAGACCAACTTGGGAATGAGCACCATTGATCTGGAGCTAATTCTTATTAATTGACAAAAAAAAAATTGAAATCCAGAATTTAATTAAAACATATGGTTTTATCCTTAGTTTTATTTCCTTAAAATATAGTGATGTATAGCATAGTGTAATACAAATAAATTTTAGTCTCTGTAACTACTGGTTATGGTGACACCTCTGGAATTAATTATTTTGAAACTTGGTTTTCTGAATTACTGAGATTGTACCCACGAAGCATTAAATGAGTTCTTTAAGGTGAACATCTTACAAAATTTATTTCATGCTTTGATTTTATTCAGTAATTAAAATCCATTTGTGCAACATTAACTTGTGTATGTACCTTATATCACCTACCTACTCTCTTTTATATTTTATTTTTTAATAGAAAATATTCACTACTATTTTTTGTAGCTCTGCTCCAGACATCATTGCACCTTTATTATGAAAGCACTAATTTTCTGTTCATTTTAATAACTCACCAACTTGCTTTATTAAAATTTAGGAAATTATTAATCAATCACTTCTTAATGACTGAACCATTTTTTGTTTTTGATTTTTTAAAATTTTGAGATGTATACAACTTAAGGATGAGTATATAAAATGTGCTTTATGGGTAAAGGATAATAATAAAATGAAGGTCTAAGTACTCAACTTAGTCCCCTTCCTCATTTTTTCTCCTTTTCCTCTCCTTTAGAGATAAATCTATAATGTTTCCTTGTTCTTCTTTATGGGCTAGCCATCATGTTATTTTGCATAAAAAAACTTGTTGTTGGCCCTCCCTGGTGGCGCAGCGGGTTAAAGCACAGCACTGAGAATCTGAAGCCACTTCCGCATGAGTT
>NW_004567133.1:1477616-1487751 GCF_000260355.1 Condylura cristata
AAATCTTTAAAAAAAAAAAAAAAAGTAGAGGTGATCTTTGTTGTGACAGCACGTCTGGCTCTGAATCACATTGCTGAAGTTTTTTTCAATCCCCTCTACACTATTTATTTGCACAGCTAGGATCCTTAGGATTACTGTTCTTGTGTTCTGAAGATGCCATTTGATTCTTATGTGCTGGGTCTCTATGCTTCTTTATTAGATTTTTTCTCTATATCTTCCAGTGTCTTTTCAGATGATATACAGGAGATGCATTTTTTGAATATCCATTATATCTAAAAAATGTCTTCATTCTACTCTTATTTTAGATTGACAGGACAGAGAATTCTTGGTTGGAAGTAAGTTGAAGTTATTATTCTAATGTCTCCTTGTTTTCATTGTTGCTGTTGAGAAGTTCAGAGCTATTCTGGTTTCTAATTATTTGATGTAAACTTGTGTTTTTCCTTTGGCTATTTGTAGGGTAAACTTCTCTTTGCCCTAATGTTTGGATTTTACAGTGATGTTTAAGATGATGGTAATTTATTTCATTGTGTTTTGTTAAACTTCATTAACACACAACAGATTTCCTTCAGTTCTAAGAGAAGTTCTGAATTTTTTAAATTCTAACAATTCTAATTAAACATTTTTCTCCCCCTCATTTTTCTCCTTTCTCTGTGGGATTCTTTTTATTTTGACATTACATCTCAACTGTCTTTTATCCCCATTCCCTCCCCCCCTTTCTTTTCATTTATTTGCATTCTTGTTTTAATTTCGGGGAGATTTCAAGTTCATTTTTTTCTATTATATATTTAATTTTTAGTATTTCTTCATTCTTTTCCTTTACATAGCATCCAGTTCTATTTTAAGTGATATTTTTTATATCTTTGAGAATTTTAATGATAAATTTTTTGAAGTCTTTTTTCTGCATAGTCTTAACCTCCCCAAGTTGTTTTTATTTCCTTTAAGATTGCATTGATCTCTAACTTCTCTACTGAAGTCTTCCCAAGATGACTGTAAATCATAAGTTACTGCTTAAAATATAAAGTGGCAGCTAAACATGGAGCTTCCCTACGACCCAGCAATCCCACTCCTAGGTATCTACCCAAAAGACACAAAAACACTGATTGAAAAAGCTACCTGCACCCCCATGTTTATTGCTCCTTTATTTACAATTGGAAAAACATGGAAGCAGCCCAAATGCCCAAAAGTAGATAACTGGATAAAAAAGATGTGGTACATATATACAATGGAATATTACTCAGCAACCAAAAAAAGAGAAACACGTGTCTTTTGCAGCAACTTGGATGGAGCTGGAAAAGATCATGCTTAGTGAGATAAGCCAGAAAGAGAAAGAAAAATACCAGATGGTTTCACTCATAGCAGGAGTGTAATGGACCAGGCGAGAAAATAACAAGAATAATGAACAACCATATACCAGAGACATTTTGCAGGGGTGGAGAGGGGAAAGGAAACAACAAAAAGGGGTGGGGGGGGGGGGAGGGAAGTGCATGGGATTATGGTGATGGCACATGGGTGACTTGTTGATGGGAAACCTGTGGGGATTACAACTGAGATGGAAAAAAAAAAGTACAAAATGATGTAAAAATAAACTGTTATAAAATAAAAAAAAAGTGGCAGAATAAAAAAAGTTGATATTGAGGGCTGAGCATATGACTGGAACATATTAATTTTGTGTTTCCTGGCAGAATGATCCATTGGAACTCTTTTTTTTTTTTGGCGGTTACCTTTGATGCTAATATTTTTAGATCATTCAGATTTGGACCTTTTTTTTGGACCAGTCAGATTTCCTGATGATTCCTTAACTTGCATACTTTGTTTTCAGATGTTGTCACTTACCTTCCATTCCTTTTTTCTGCTTTCCTGTTTTAAATCTGCTGTGGGGTGGAGAGTGTGTCCTGATTAGGATTATAACGATAGATTCTGAAGATAGCATATATATTTTTTTTAAAGATTTATTTATTTGTACATGCAGAACTGGGGTACAGGCCAGAGGCTCAGGGGTGGTGAGAGGCTTCACCAGAGACAGAGTGGGGAGCAGAACAGGCAGAATATCGAAGTACACTGCTGAGGGGAGCAGCGGGCGGGTCAGGAGAGGTCTGCCACGCCATGTGGTCACCTCCGGGGCAGGCGGGGATCGAACTCATGCGGAAGTGGCTTTAGTTTCTCATTGCAGTGCTTCAACCCGCTGCGCCACCAGGGAGGGCCGATAGCATATATTTTTTAAAGATTTATTTATTTATTCATACAGAACTGGGGTACAGGCCAGAGATGCGGAGGGTGAGAGGATTCACCAGAGACAGAGTGGGGAGCAGAGCAGGCCCACTGACGAAGTACACTGCTGAGGGGAGCAGCGGGCGGGTCAGGAGAGGTCTGCCACTCCATGTGGTCACGTCCCGGGCAGGCGGGAATCGAACTCATGCGGAAGTGGCTTTAGCTTCTCAGTGCTGTGCTTTAACCCGCTGCGCCCCCAGGGAGGGCCCGATTGCCTATATTTTTTTTTTTTTTTTTAAAGATTTATTTATTTATTCATACAGAACTGGGGTACAGGCCAGAGACGTGGAGGGTGAAAGGATTCACCAGAGACAGAGTGGGGAGCAGAGCAGGCCCACTGACGAAGTACACTGCTGAGGGGAGCAGCGGGCGGGTCAGGAGAGGTCTGCCACTCCATGTGGTCACGTCCCGGGCAGGCGGGAATCGAACTCATGCGGAAGTAGCTTCAGCTTCTCAGTGCTGTGCTTTAACCCCCTGCGCCACCAGGGAGGGCCAGCATAAAATATTTTAAGGTGTGGATTTTTCGAATTTGGTAGCTCAGAAATATGTTTTGGTTTATTTTGTGTTTTTTAATGTATATTCATGTAACAGAATTCTAAATCAATGAAATATTAAGTTTTTGCAGAGTAAATCTTTTCACTTGATCTAGTATAGTAATTTTCTAGTTAATTATGAAATGATTTACTCATTAATTTGTTCTCTAATCTTCCTAGTTACTAAAGTAAATACTACTGATTCATAAATATCATATCTTTTACTTTTTTTTGAGATAGATCAGTTATTTGAACTTTTTTCATTATAGGATATCTACATGTTCTCAAAAATAGTGGGAGACTTTGTGTTGAGAAATGTTTCTTATTTGTTATATTATCCAGTTTGATATAAGGAGTTTCTTTGATTTGTAGGTATTTGAAATTTTTAGATGTTTTAAAATCATTTTAATATATTTATTCTTGTTTTTTTATCCTTGTAGAGCATAGGTTTTTTTTTCTCATAACTTTTATGTTCTTTATAACAGGTTTCTAGTGATAGAAAAAAACCTTAACAAAAATTCCATTAATAACAAATTCACTGTCATTTGATTACTATGATTAAACATATAGATTGTAAATTACAGTTTATTTTTTACTGCCTTTAAAACAAAACAAACCTAAGAGATGAAAACTTAAGTGTGTACAAGGATCATTAATTTGGCATTCTTTAGAGTCTTTTTTTTATTAAAAAGATATATTTATTTATTCATATAGAACTGGGGTACAGGCCCACCTCTAATATCACCTCTACTACATTTAAATCATGACTGCATATACTAATTTTGAATTTACATATAGAAATACATATGTTGTATAGGTACATACCTATGTTTTTTTGTCATCTAGGAGGCCCTTTAATTAGAAATAAGTTCCAACTTCTAGTTTTCTGAATGTATTTGAGCAAACTGTTTACTTGTTTTTATACACACTAGTCTTTATAAACGGAGATCAGAACATTAATGCTGATTCTACCAAATCTTAGTATTGTTGTAGGGATTAATGAACTAATGTTTATAAAAATATTTTGTTCTTTTTTAGAATTGGAATTACCTAAATAGATAGAATCAATAATTTTATGTATTATGTTCAGGATAGTAGACTAGATAATGATTCCATTGTATCATCTAATGTTTTGGATTTCTTTTAATTAAAATTACATGGAGACAGTGGTATGCAGGCTGCAATCTTTTCCTCCCCTGCAAATGGCAAGTGAATATTAACATGAAATATTTAAATTACACATAATTACAAGACTCTTAAGAATTTATTAGCTGCAGGGAAAATGAGGGAGTATGAAAATATTCATTAAGACTCAAATTCTAGCAGTTGTATTTGGAAGAATTTGATTATTTGGTTTATGATATTCATAATTTCTCAAAATACTCATTTTCAGCCAGTACAGTTAAGTTTTGTCAAACGGACTATATACAGCAGTGAACAACCCACAAGTAAAATTAAGAAAAAAAAAAAACACACTTAACAATAGAATTAAAAAGTTTACTTGTTTTTAAGTAACAATAAAGAAGTACAAGACTAGTATACTGAAAACTAGAAAGCATTGTTAAAAGAAAAGGAAGATCAAAATAAGTGGAAAACATGGCATGTTTATAGATTGGAAGACTTAATATTGTTAAAATGGTTTATTTCCCCAAATTGATGACAGATTAAATGCAATTCACATCAGAATCTTAGGCAAATCTTTATTATTACAGAATTCAACAAGGTGATTCTAAAATCACATAGAAATAAAGGGACCCATAATAACCAAACAATATTGAAAATGAAAATCAAAGGTGGAGGAGGATTCATACTCCCCAATACTTCAAAACTATAGTAATTAAGATAGTGTAGGGCTGGCATAAAGACAGACATATAGATCAATGGGAGAGAATTGAATGTCCAGAAATAAACCCATTAATCGTTGATTTTTTAACCAGAGTGTGAACATGGATAATCATCTCTTCAGCAAATTTTTATGATAACTGGATGTCTGTGTGAAAAGAAAGCCCCTGTCTCACACTTGTAAAAAATATTACCTCAAGATTTTTTCTATAGCTAAAATTATAAACCTCTTATAAAAGACATAAATTTTGAGGCCTTGGTTTATATAATTATTTCTTAAACATTACACTGAAAGCACAAGCAACAGGAGTAAAAGAACCTTTCATACATTCCTGATTTACACGTAAAATGCAGCCACTTTGGAAAAAGTTCCTAAAATGTCAAATATATAATTATCATATGAACCAGCAGTTCTCAATCATGTACCCAAGATAAATGAAAACATACACCCATTGAAAATCATCTATTCATGTATACATGAATGTTCCTGAGATATTATTCATGAGAGCCCCAAATGCCCATCAACTGATGAATTGTTAAAATAAAAAGTGGTATATCTGTGTATCTGAATAGTATTCAGCCCTAAAGTCCCCATTGTGGTTGACAGGAATCACTAGGTAGAACTAGTAGAGGCTCAGCTAGTCTCTTGTTCCATCAGGTGTGATTAAAGTCATTCTTATCAAAAGTAGATGTCAGGTACCACCTCATACCAGTGAGAATGACACATCTTAATACAACTAGCAACAACAAATGTTGGTGAGGCTATGGGTAAAAAGGAACTCTCCTGCTCTGATGGTGGGAATGCAAATCAGTACAATCACTATGGAAAACTGGAGGTTTCTCAGACTGCTAAAAATGGAGCTTCCATATGACCCAGCAATCCCACTCCTAGGTATCACCCCAAAAGACACAAAACACTGATTCAAAAAGAACCTTGCACCCCCATCTTTATTGCTGCTTTATTTACAGTGGAAAGACATGGAATCCAACCAAATGCCCAAAAGTAGATGACTGGATTAAAAAGATGCGGTACATATACACAATGGATTATTACTCAGCAATCATGTTGCAGCAACATGGATAGAGCTGGAAGGGGTCATGCTTAGTGAAATAAGCCAGAAAGAAAAGGAAAAATACCTGATGGTTTCACTCATAGCAGAAGTATTAAGAACCAGGGGAGAAAATAATAATAAGAATGAACAACTATGTACCAGAGACTTTTTATGGGGGTCGAGTGGGGAATGGGATCAAAAATGGGAATGGGATTGCACTGGACTATGGTGATGGCACATGGGTGAATTGGTGGTGGGAAACCCATGGGGACTACAATCGAGATGGAAAAAAGCAGAAAATGATGTAAAAATAAACTATTATATTATTTAAAAAAATTAGATCTCAGGATGTTTTCTCCATGCTTAGACCTGGAATTCTTTTTACAGTAACTTTAATTCAACTTTGAAAGTAGTATGTGTTGCTAATTATTGTGAGGGAAGAGTAGTATACAAGTTGGTAGTGCCAGCATGTCTCAAGAGTTTAAAACTTCATAAGGAAGCAATGTCTTCATGTTCAAACTGTAACTGATTTGCAAAGAAACCTTACTATTATTATATTATTTTAATTATTGAGGTATAACATTGGTCTACAACATTACTTGTGATTTAAAAGTATAGGATCTTCCGTTTCAGGTGTTGTTAACATGCCATAGTCACCACCAAAACACCTATAGTCCTCTGCCGTAGTCCATTGTATGCTCTCCCCACTTTGGTCTCTGTCCCTTCACCCTCCCTGCTCTGGTAGCCTTGGTTCTACAGTCAGCTTTCTAGGGTTTGTTATTGGTTTAGCTTTATCTAATATTTTGTTTTATTGTGCTGTATTTCACATTGAAAGTGACACCATGCCATGTTTGTCTTCTCCTTGTTTCACTTAGCATTATGCCCCTCAGTTCCATTCAGTTCCATCAATGTTGTCACAAATGACAAGAGCTCTTTTTTTTTTTTTATAGCTGGTAGATGTTTGTCTATTTATACTCTGTCTCCCTAATCCACTCATCTGTTTTTGGTCAATTAGGTTGTTTCCATAACTTGTTTTTATAAAGTTCTGCAAAAGACAAATTAGTGTATATAGCCCTTGAGATCTATGCTGTGCATTGTCCTGATAGAGACCTAGGAATGGAATTGCTGGGGTCTATGGTAGACCCATTTTTAATGTTGAGAAATCCCATACTGTTTTCTAGCAAAGACCAAGTTACATTCTCTCCAGCTGTGCATGAGGGCTCCTTTTCTCCCCACATCTACAACATTTGTTGCTACTGGTCCTTTTGATATGGGCCATTGAGGTGGTGTCATTGTGATTTTGATTTCCTTAATGAAAAGGGTGATGAACATTTTTTTTCATGTGCCTTTTACCTATATGTCTTCTGTGAAGAAGTGCCTTTTATATTCTCTTGCATGATTTTTTTTGGGGGGGGGGATTGGGTTATTTGTTTTCTTTATATTGAGTGTTGTGAATTCTTTGTAGCTCTTGGATATCTGTCCCTTGTCAGATATATGGTGAAAATTCTGTTGCCATAATAGATGTTACTGATAATATCTTGGCTGCTTGCAGTTTTTATTATACCTTTGTTTACAGACCTTGCAGTGTTTGGTTGCCTGTATCATGTCACATTATTTCAGCTGTCTTTTGATATTCTGATTTTGCTTTTTAAGAAAAAAATAATTAGTGTGGTATAGAGGAAGATTAAGATTAAATAAAGAATTGAAGGATAACAAGAGGGTAGCTAGCTCTGGAGAAGGAATGTCTTTATATTTCTTTTTAGACATTCTTTTTAGTTATTCCAGTGCATGTTTTTCTCCTCAAGGAGGATAGTTTCCTGACATTTGATAATATTCACCTTTACAAATACAGACATTAAGTGTCACTGGTCTTAAAAGAGAAAAGCACGCATTTTAAAATTAATTTTTAGGTAGATTTCTCATGGTATGCTTGTCTAGCATGGTAAATGTACTTCTTTTTTGATGTAACATTTTTGTTTAGCATGTACCACATGTCATTTAAACTCTAGATGTTTGGGATACATCTATAAACAAAGCAGGCAGTGGTTCCTGTCCACATTTAATTTTCATAGTGGTAATATTCAGGGAGGACAAATAATAAATAATAAAATGAATGATACAGTATAAGGTGAAAAATGCCATGAGTTAAGAAAAGGCAAGGGATTAATAATGGGTTGTTGCCTACAGTTTTAAAACTGGTAGTCAAAGGCTAATCATACATGCATCAGACAGATTGATAAGAAAAAAAGCAAAAAAGATGCTTAATAGTAACATACATAACTGTATACATGGTTGACCAGCATGACTGGGACTCAAACATGGAAGATGGTGACATTTGAGGAATGACTTGAGAGAAGTGAGGGAGTGAGCAGTGTTATTATGTTTGGAAAATGCTCTGTGAGTGCAGATGATATAAAGGGAATGCTCTGAAGGTTCAGCAGCTGGGAGACTGACCACTAGCTAGAGGCTACTGGGGTCAGTAGAAGAAAAGTAGCAGGGGAGTGGCCAACAGTGTCTGTAGATTTTGGTTTGAACTTTGTTTTAGATGGAAAGGCATCAGAACAAAAAGTGACAAGATCCAACAGAAAAGAACCACTCTCGCTGTTATTTGAAGAGTTTAGGGATAAGGGAGAAAGAGGATCAGGCCAGGCTTTAGCAGTAACCATGGCTGGGGTAGTGAGGGTATCTGTGAGGGTGGAGCCAACAGGATTTCATAGCCATGTGGCCCCAGAAAGAGGAGTCAGGGATAACCCAGGTCGTACTTACTTTTGTTCGAGTTCACTCATCTGTTAATTTTTATTAAATGATTATAATTTTACTTCTTTGCTGCTTGACATTTATAATGCAAGTTAATGTATTCTGAAAACCACTATTTAGGTTATTCATACTCTCTTATTTGCAGAGTGATAACATGTTTATCTTTTTATTATTTATTTTTTTACATCATTCTTTATTTTCATTTCTTTATTTACATTTTTTCATCTTAGTTGTAATCCCTGTGTAATCCCACCACCAATTCACCTGTATGCCATCACCATAGTCCTGTGCACTCTTCCAACCCGAGTTTTGATTCCATTCCTGTTTCCACCACCGTAAAATGTCTCTGGTTTATAGTTGTTTGTTGTTTTCATTTTTACTTTATTACATTTGCTTCTCTTCCTCCTACCCACCCCCCAGTCCCTTATGCTCCTGCTGTGAGTGAAACCATATGGTATTTTAATTTTTCTTTCTGGTTTATTTCACTAAGCATAATCCCTTCCAGCTCCATCCATGTTGCTGCAAAAGGCATGGGATTATCTTTTTTGATTGCTGAGTAATATTCCATTGCATATATGTACCACATCTTTTTAAAAAGATTTATTTATTTATGCATACAGACCTCAGGTACAGGCCAGAGGTTCAGGGGTGGTGAGAGGATTCACTAGAGACAGAGTGGGGAGCAGAACAGGCCAACTGATGAAGTACACTGCTGATGGGAGTAGTGGGCGGGTCAGGAGAGGTCTGCTGCACTATATGGATCACCTCTGTGGCAGGGATGGAACTTGCACTGAAGCAGCTGTAGCCAGCTTGTAGTGTTGCCTCCAAACCTGTTGCACCACCAGAGAGGTCCCCACCACATCTTTTTATTCCAGTCATCTATTTTTAGGAATTTGGGTTGATTCCATATCTTCTCTAATGTAAATAAAGCAGCAATAAAAATAGGGGTGTAAGTGTCCTTTTGGATCGATGTTTTCATGGCCCTTTGGTTAGATACTTAGGAGTGGAATTCCTGGGCCATATGGAAGCTCTATTTAGCATTTTGAGAAACCTCCAAACAGCTTTGCATAGTGGTTCTACCAATTTGCATTCTCACCAGCAGTGTAGGAGAGTTCCTTTTTATCTACATCGTCACCAGCATTTATCGTTGCTGGTTGTTTTAGTATGTGCCATTCTCACTGGTATGAGATGGTATCTCATTGTGGTTTTAATTTGATTTTCCTTATTTCAAGTGATGTTGAACATTTTTTTCCATATGCCTGTTGGCCTTTTGCACTTCCTCTTTGGAGAAGTGTCTTTTTGCCCATTTTTTGATGGGGTGTTCACTTTATTTTTGTTGAGTTTAATCAGCTCTTTGTATATCTTTGTGATCAGTCCTTCATCATTAGTATTGTGTGCAAATATCTTCTTCCAATCAGTGAGGTGTCTCTTTTGCTGTAAAGAAGCTCTTTAACTTAATGTAGTTCCAGCTGTTTTTCCTTTCCTTCACTATCCTTGCTTTGGGTGATGCATTTTTAAAGACGTTATTGAGGGGTATGCTGTGCAGAGTTTTGCCTACCTTTTCTTCTAGATATTTTATTGTTTCGGGTCTTATGTCTAGTTCTTTAATTCATTTTGAGTTGGTTTTTGCTCATGGTGTGATGAGGTAATAGTCTAGCTTCATTTTTTTTTTTTTTTTTTATT
>NW_004567133.1:1487851-1493777 GCF_000260355.1 Condylura cristata
TTTTTTTTTTTTTTTTCCTCCATGTTATAAGGAAATGACAATGAATGAAAGGATGTTGTTTGAGGCACTCCTGTACGTGTTGTGAAGTGTATAAATAATTTTCATGAACTCCACTTTGCCTGACTTCTTCTTCTTCTTTTTTTTTTTTTTTTTTTTTTTGGCAGGTAGCCATCCAGTTTTCCCAGTACCATTTGTTGAACAAATCTTCTCTGCTCCATTGGATATTCTTTGCTCCTTTGTCAAAAATTAGCTGCTTATTAACTTGTGGGTATATCTTGGTTTCATATTCCAATCCACTGGTCTGTATGTCTATTCTTGTTACAATACCATGCAGTTTTGATTATTATGGCTTTGTAGTATAGCTTGAAGACTGGGATTGTGATAGCTCCAGTCTCTTTCATTTTTAGTTAAGAGAGTTTTAGCTATTTGAGGTTTTTTGTGGTTCCATATAAATCTCATCAATATTTATTTTATGTCTTTGAATAATGTCAGTGAGATTTTTATTGGAATCATGTTAAATCTGTATATCACTTTTGGTAGAGTGGCCATTTTAATGATGTTAATTCTTCCAATCCATGAGCATGTGATGTCTTTCCATTTCTTTGTATCTTATTGTATTTATTTTGTTAGTGTTTTATAGGTTCTTTGTATAGGTCTTTTACCTCTTTTGTTAGGTTTAATCCCAAGTATTTGATATATATATTTTTTTTTTCTATTTTAAAGGGAACTTCTTTTTTTATTTTCACTTCTTCTGATTGTGTTTGTGTACAGGAAGGCTACTGACTTTTGTGTGTTGATTATACATCGTGCAACTTTTCTAAATTGGTTAATTGTTTTGATTTGTTTTTCTATGGTGTTTTTTCCATGTATATTATCATATCATCTGCAAATAAAGACAGTTTTATTAATCTTATTCTTGCCCTATGTGGATTCCTAGTATGTCTTTTTCTTGTCTTATTGCTCTGCCTAGGACTTCCAGTATTATGTTGAAGAGCAGTGGTGATAGTGGATAGCCTTGTCTTGTTCCTGATCTTAAAGGAAAGGTTTTCAGCTTTTTTCCATTGAGGATAATATTGGTTGTGGCTATGTCATATGTGGCTTTTATCATGTTGAGGTATGTTCCTTCAATTATGATGATTTTGAGG
This sequence comes from Condylura cristata, assembly GCF_000260355.1. Classification (NCBI taxonomy): domain Eukaryota; kingdom Metazoa; phylum Chordata; class Mammalia; order Eulipotyphla; family Talpidae; genus Condylura; species Condylura cristata. The sequence continues at coordinate 1,488,997 of NW_004567133.1, forward strand.
GCTTTAAACAAAAAAAAATGTTGAGCTTTGTTGAATGCCTTCTCTGCAGCTATTGATATGATTACTTGGTTTTTATTTTTCTGTTAATTGATTTTCAGATGTTGAACCATCCTTGTGCCTCTGGAATAGAATCCACTTGGTTGTGGTAAATTATTCTTTTAATACATTTTTGGATTCTGTTGGCTAAAATTTTATTGAGGATTTTTGCATCAGTGTTCATTAGGGAGATTGGTCTGAAGTTTTCTTTTTTGTGTGTTGTCTTTGTTAGGTTTTTGTATCAGTGTGATGTTGGCTTCATAGAAAGTATTTGGTAGATTTCCTTCTTTCTTTATTTTTTTTTGAATGAGTTTGTGCAGGATAGGCACTAGTTGGTTTCTGAATGTTTGGTAAAATTCATTTGTAATCCATCTGGTCTTGGGCTTTTGTTCTTGGGGAGGGTTTTAATTACTGCTTCAATTTCACTGTTGTAATTGGCCTTTTTAGTTGTTCTATTTCTTCTTTATCTAGCTTTGGATGATTGTAGAGTTGTAGGAATTTGTCCATCTCTTCTAGATAGTTGAATTTGTTTGCATATAGTTGTTCATAGTATTCTCTAATTATTATTTTTGATTTCTGCTGTATCTGTTGTGACTTCTCCTCTTTCATTTATGATCCTGTTTAATTTGTGCTTTCTCCTGCTTTTTCCTTTGTGAGCATAGCTGGGGGTTGCCTATTTTGTTTACTTTTTCAAAAAACAAACTTTTGGTTTCATTAATTTTTTGGATTGTCTTCCTAACTTCTATTTCATTTATTTATGCTTTGACTTTTATTATTTCCTGTCTCCTACCTTTTTTTTTTTTTTGAGTTATTTTGTTCCTTTTCCAGTTCTTTAAGGTGGAAGATTAGGTTATTTCTTTGAGTTGTTTGTTTCTTTTTGTGAGTTTGTATTGCTATATATTCTCCTCTATAAGTGCTTTTAATATGTCCCATAAATTTTGGAGAGTTTTGACCTTGTTGTCATTCTTCTCAAGGTATTTGTTATTTTCTTCCTTGATCTCCTCATTGATCCCATGGTCCCCCAATAGTGTGGGGTTCAGTCTCCACAGGGTAGGTGGGTTTCTTGCTTTCTTCATATGGTTAATTTCTAGTTTGATTCCTTCATGGCTAGAGAAGATATTTGCTATGATTTCAATCTTAGTGTATCTGTTGATATTTGACTTGTTTCCCAGTATGTGGTGAATCCTTGAGAATGATCAATGTGGATTTGAGAAAATGTGTATTCGTATTTTGGGGGGGTTCAGTGTTCTATAGTTGTCTGTTAACCCCTGAGTTCTAGGTCCCTGTTAAGAATTGTAGTGTCCTTGCTTATTTTTTGTCTTAATCTGTCCATTGTTGAGAGTGGTGATTTGAAGTCTTGTACTTCATATGTATTTTCTCTAATACATGTTTTCATAGGTGACAATAGTTTCCTGATGTATTTTGGTGCTTCATTTGGAGCATATATATTGAGTGTTATGTCTTCCTGCTGCATTGTCTCCTTAATCATAATGTAGTAGCCATCTCTGTCTCTTTTAAACTTTTTAAGTGTGAAGTCTATTATATCTGAAGAATAACTGTTCCTGCCATCTTTATTGGTCCATTTGCTTTTAGGGTTGTTTTCCATCTTTTTACTTTCAATCTATTTTTACATTTTGTGGTTAGATGTGTGTCCTGGAGACAGCAGAAGGTTGGGTTCTGTTTTGTTTTTTTTTTTTTTAATCCAGCCTGCCACTGTGTATCTCTTTAATGCTGAGTTTAAACCATTTACATTTAGAGTTAATATCATTACATTGGCACCTATATTTGCCATTTTGTTTTTCTTTTTAAGCTTTTATTTATTGTTTTGGTCTGTTCTTGTTTATCCCTCTGTTGGCTTTGGCTTAAGGACTTCTTGTACTATTTTTTGGAGTGGGGTTTAATCTTGGTAAAATTTTGTAGTTTCTCTGTATCTGAGAATGGCCTTATTCTTTTTCCATAGCAGAAGGAGAGCTCTGCAGGATAAAGTATTCTTGGTTGGCATTTGCTGTCTTGGAGTTTGCTGAATATGTTCCTCCACTCTCTCCTTGTCCTTAATGTTTCTTCGGAGAAGTCTGATGTCAGCCTGATTGCTTTTCCTTTATAGGTCTCTTGCTTTATCCTGCTTGTCATTCTCATTATTTTTTCCTTGTCTTGGATTCTTGGTAGCTTTACTATTGATGTGTCTTGCTGTATGTTTTCCTTTCATCATGGTTTGGTGTTTTTCTTGCTTCCTGTATGTCTATTTTCATCTAATTTTTCATATTAGGGAAGTTCTCTTCAATTATCTCTGTGAATATTTTCTGTATTCCTTGGGCTTTCTCCTCACCTTCTGGGAGACCTATAACCCTGATACTTCCTTTCCTCATCAGATAGCTCTCAGAGAGTTTCTTCATACCTTTTCCTTTTTACTTCTCTTTCTTTTTCTGTTTTAATTCTCTTATTTTTGTGTCTTCAAGGATGCTGATTCATTCTTCCATTACCTCTATTCTGTTTTATTGCTTTTTCCAGAAGTCTTTATCTGTTCCCGTAATTTGTTAATTTCCTGTGTTCTTTTTATTTCCTTTTTTAAGGTCTCATTTTCGTTCTTCAGTTCATTGATTATCTGTCTCATATAATTTTTTCCCCTTTCACCTTCTTTTTGTTTGTTTTTCATGACATATTTACCTTTTAATATATTCTGAGATTTTATGATGAAAGACTTTAAATTAAACTCTAGTACAAAAATAGCACCAATACTTTTAAGTTTATATTATTTGAGATGTATATTTTGAGAGTAGATTAGTTAGGTCATTCTACTTACTGTAGTGCTTTAAGCTAAAATTTTCCTGATTAGTGAGCATTTAAGTAATTAGTGAAATCGTCAGACTGTTAAATACTTGTTGAAATGTTTATTTAACAACTATTCCTTCCTTAATATTGTGGATCCCCTCTAATCCACTTTTTTTTTTCCTGGTAATTATGATAAGTGGCAGCATTATGCAATTATTTTATAAACTCTTCATTATAAAAGTAAGCTCATTATAGAAAGTTAGTAAAACACACACAAAAAAATTAATGACAATGTGAAAAGAAAATCAACCATAATTACACTTTTCTGCCATTAGTCCATTGTTAGTGGTACTATTTCCAACTGTTCTTTTTCTATCTTTTTGGTGTGAATAATTGGGACTTTGGGTGCATTTAATTTTGTGGCCACTTTGTCCCATTTAATAGTATCATAAAAGCTGTTTTTGTTAAAATTGTATCATGTCTTTGTAAGAGCTATGTGATTGTAAGGAGATTTAATACTCACCTGTTCTTAGAAATTTTAGTCATCTTCACTTTTATAAAATTATAAATAGCAATGTTATTAAAATAATTGTGTGTAAAAACCTTCCTGTGTTTTAGATTTACTTCTTAGTCTATATTCTGAGAAGTTAATTGACTGTTTTGGAGAACAGAAACATTTTTGAGGATCTTTATACATAATATTATTTTCAATAGATATGTTAACAAAGACAAAAGCAGTTAACATTGATTTTACTCTCTCTTGTTCTTGCTTAGTCTTTCTGGTGTTTTATCTCATTAAATTCATCCAACAGTTTGTGTGGTGGGACTTTTAACTACCCCATGTTAAGTTGGAGACACTTGAAGCCCCCCCCAAAAATGATAAATGCAGGGCTGGGGCAGGATTCAAACTCAGATGTTTTGTTCATACCCACCCTCTCCCCATCCCTTACAGAAACACCCCTGCTTTTGCTATCTGCTTAGTTGTACTTTGCAATGACAATAAAACACTGTATTGGTTTTCAGTTGTTAGTAACTACTATTGTAAAGTTCTTGTTTAAAAATCTCACTAATTTTATAACACGTTTCTTGTTTTGAGTCCCATACCTTTGCATTAAATTATTCAATTAGTATTAGTCATTGGTGTTTCTTGTGCTTTGTGTTTTTTTTGCAGCATTAAATTGTTATTGACTGGTGATTAAACTATATCTGTATGGAAATGTACCTATCTTTACTGTGTCATATTTGTTATAAATATTTCCCCCAGTTTCATGGCTTTCTTTTTAAACTTGGTTTTAACTTCAAATTTTTCATTTTTAAAATAGTTATGGCCTGAGTAAATTAATACTACTTTGAGATGTAGCATCATTGTGCAGGAAGTTAACAAATATTTACATTTAAAAATTCTGTGATAGGGTTTTGCTTGTAATTATATTAGCCTTCTGTACCAACTTGGAAATAACTGGCATTTAAAAATTAGCCTACTTATATATTGTAAATCTCCTTTTTCAAATCCTTGTCATTTTTAGTGTCTCATAGTGAAGATTTAATACTTGTATGGTGAATAGATAAACTTATGGCAAACAATATAAAGAAAATATTAGTATTTTAGATGTAAATAGTAAAGAACAGAAGGACAAGACAGGTTACCATTGTTTCAGAGCAAGTGTCTACAGGATCACTGTCAAGTGGAGTTTTTACTCAAAATCCCAAGTATGATATTTTTCTATAAGAGATTTGAAGCCAGTATTTCAACACTTTGTGAGTTGAATATGTTACATAATCTTCCATTGTTGGGTTTATTTTTTTTTTTTTTCGTTTTTCAATTAGTTGATCTTTTTTTTTTTTTATTAAAAAGTTTATTTTTACATCATTTTTCACATTTTTTTTTCATCTCAATTGTAATCCCCACGGGTTTCCCATCACCAAATCACCCCTGTGCCACCACCATAGTCCCGTGCATTTCCCTCCCTTCCCCC
>NW_004567133.1:1497937-1502291 GCF_000260355.1 Condylura cristata
CTTGCTTGTGATTGGTCTGTTTAGCTGTTCTATTTCTTCTTTATTTAGCTTTGGGTGGTTGTAGAGTTGTAGTGTTGGGTTTATTTTTATGTATTAACTTGTATATTATGTTAAGGAAGCAAGGAGAAATATGTATTTAAAACTCACAAATTTACTTGTAGCAAATGTTTGTGTCAGTAAGATTAACTTTGGTTGCTTTCAATTGAAAATTCATGTAGTTTTATAGGGAACACTATTTTTCTCTTAAATTTTGAGATATAGATAGTCCAAGGGCTTGTGTTCATGGTCAGAATCACTGGGACTCAAGCTCCATGTAATCACCACTACTACATCAGTGTGTCTCTTTGTTTTTTTGGATGGATGTTCTGGTCCAACTTTCATGCATTTCAGCATGAAAAGGAAAGAGAAAATGGAAGAATGTGGAAAATGGCACTTGCTCACTTTCTTTTAAGGAGGTTTCCAGAATATGGTTCATAGAACTAATACTTCCCCTCCCTGGCTAAAACTCTGGGCCCATGGGACAAAGAACTGTGCTAGTATCCAGCTTAAAGTTAGAAGTTATCTTACTAAGGCGAAATGAGAAAATCAATATTGCACGAAATAAGAAGCCATCTGTGCTCCATCTTCTTTATATTTATCTTTTTATATATGAGAAAGCAGGAACACTTCTGAAGGTAATTATATAAATAAGCCCCCAAGGCTCTTTTCACCATTGAATGTAAAGTTTTCATGGTGAGGCTGTCAGACTCAGAAGGAGCCTTGGGCACTCTCGTTCCCAGTGCATTTTGTGGGCTAAGGGGGTAGTTGAGACAAGGGGTGGGAGTTGGAGTGGCCTAGGAGAAACTAGACCTGGAGTGCAGTGAGTCCTGTTCAATGTGTTGCAAAGATAATCCTATCTTGGATGGAGAGCCTAATTCTTTCTTAAACCTTCATTGGAAGAGTTCTGGAAAAGTGATTTTTAAGAGGAAAGAATTCCGTATTTTAGGAAAAAAGAAAATCCATTTTTTTGGTCTTGTCTAAATTGAATAATAAAACAGAGGCATTACTGATTGGCAAAGTATTTTGGAGGACAAAAATTGCATATTTACAAGTTTCTTGGCACAGGTTTATGTACATAAATCCCTTATTTAACCCTTTTGATTTTAAATGTACTTAGAACTTTATGAATTATTTCATTTAAGAACATATACTGACCACTAAAAGCTCAATAATTTATAAAAGCAAAGGCCATTATAATCTACAATATATTCTTAAAATATAGGCACTTTGACTTGTAAGACTTAGAATAGGTAATGTTCTTGTTTTAGCATTTGGAAGATGTTTAAGAATTGTGTAGTAGTTTAGCCAAAGGGACAGTGATGGAAATCTAATGAAAAATATCCTTCACTATGTATGAGAGACTTAGCTGAAATTTTTTGCTTTTGACCTTTCAAAATGTTCATGTAGTATAATTAAAGGGCTTTCTTCACATGTAATTATTTCATTACCAATTGTCATTTATATTTGTAATTCATCAGATGAGAACTATTTATCTTTTGAAGAAGTTGAAAAAGTGTAAGAAAAATTTACAGCACTCCTTTTTTCTTTTTACTCAAAAGCTATTTTTTTTAGTTTGCTTTTAAAATAGATTGGAGAGTATAATACAAAAAGTATACACAAACTATTATATATTTGCATAACTGTTACAATAAATATAACTAATTATGAAGACCATACATGTCATATACTATATACTATATGTTTCCTATTACATACATCATGTATATATTCACCCATATGTAATTTACAGACACACAACCCCCCTACAGAATGTCTGAATATAAGTTACCTATGTTGGCCCTCCCTGGTGGCGCAGCGGGTTAAAGCACCGCACTGAGAAACTAAAGCCACTTCCGCATGAGTTCGATCCCCGCCTGCCCTGGAGGTGATCACATGGCGTGGCAGACCTCTCCTGACCCACCCGCTGCTCCCCTCAGCAGTGTACTTCGTTGATCTGCCTGTTCTGCTTCCCTCTCTGTCTCTGGTGAATCCTCTCACCCTCCGCATCTCTGGCCTGTACCCCAGTTCTGTATGAATAAATAAATAAATCTTAAAAAAAAAATAAGTTACCTATGTCATATCACCTTCTACATGATAGCTATTTTATGTTGTTCTAGTCCATAGCTAACCTTTATATTTGGAATTTGTTACAGGCTAATAATTCAAAGAACAGTAAAGCATTTTTTAAGTATTTTACTTTGAAAGGCTATATTATCTTAAGGGGAAAAAAAAAAAAATAGGGCCTCCCTGGTGGCACAACGCATTGGGATATAGCACTGCAAGCTAGTGGCAGTCACTTCAGTGTGAGTTCAAACCTAGCCCTGAAGGTAATTCACATGGTGCAGCAGACAGACCTCTCCTGTCTCGCCTGCTGCTCTCCTCAGCAGTGTACTTCATTGATCTGCCTACTCTGCTCCCCACTCTGTTTGTGGTGAATCCTTTCATCGCCCCTACATCTCTGGCCTGTACCCCAGATTTGTATGCATAAATAAATAAATATTTAAAAAAATAATTGTCAAACTTTCTATGAAAACATTTTCTTGACTTCTAAAGGAGACATTTTTAGAGCTCCTATGGCCTCTTAAGGAATTCATTTTCTAGTGTGCTATTAGTAATAGTTTTACAAGGTCTTCTAAAAATATAGTAATTAGGTTATAATAGCCTTTTGAATGATTTATTATGGTTTTGTATAAATGATAATTTGGAAAAGTTCATGGAAGTCTAGTGTGAAGAACTCTTGTTCTTGTCTGACAATTAACAACTTGAAATATATCCAATTTTATACAATTTTTACTTTAAAAGAAATTGATATGAAACAATTCAAAGATAAGCACTTACTTTCATAAGAATTCATTAACTGTAATGACTTCACTACTAATTCAGCAAAATGTAAAAGCACTCACTTAAAGAGCTATGAGGTGTCATCTTGGGCCATATCTATCCGCCAGTAGTTAGCTGATGTTGACAACCAGAGACTAGATTTTGGGACCTTTGATTATGTCATCTTAGAGGATTAGGGTTATAAGCAAATATCCCTGATTTTTCTCTTGACCTCTATTGTATACAATGTTGTTAAATGTACTAAAACTGAGGGCAGAAAGAGCACAAAGGGCTATGGAGATAGTGCATGAGTAAATTCATGGTGACAATTCTGTGGGGACTACACTTGAGAAAAGCAAGCAAGCATTATACAAAAATGAACAATGATGTAAAATATGTATCAAATTACATATTTAAAATATGTACTAAAACTTGTTTTGAGACTACGTATAATTTTAGAAAGTACTTATTCCTAAGATTAGAGCAGAGCAGCAGTTGCTCTGATGGTCAGGAGGGAAACATATTTTCTTTTTTCAGTTTTATAGGGTTGCTCCATCATTGATCATGTTCCTCATTATTTAAAAAATACCCAATTTGCTGTTCCATTTTGACTAGCACTACTAATTTTAGTTTATGTATGGGATCCTTAAATCTTCTAATTATTTTAGCTTATTTTCATTTGCACTCCTTTATCTCCTATGTAGGTTTCATACATGGTCAGAGGTAGAAACACATCTTGCGTCCATAAAAGAGGAGTTAAGTAATGTTCTTGTTTCATTTTTGTAGGCTTTCTGCAGGAATTTATTGAAACAGTGTCATTAGGTCACAGCCTATGACTGCTTACCAAGCCATAGATATGTCACCTCTAATTAACCCTAGCTTAGAACATGCCATCTCTGGAGCAGGTTGGATTATATCCCCTGAGTGTATCATCTACTAAGTTGTCAAAGATGTCTACCATTCTTCTGATGACTCTGAGCTCTTGTTAATTTTTGAATTATACCATCACCAAATGCTTTCTTTTCCTGGCATATTTAAATAATTACTTGTGCATTTTTTATGCTAGGTCATCATTAAATAAGATTATTTTTTCTAGCAACATAGTTGAAATTGCTCTTTGTAGAAACAAATTCCTTATTATACTCACTTTAGGCAGTGACCAAATACTTTTTCTTAGACTAAATAACTTTTGTTTAGTAATCCCTCTAGTATTTTGTTCATAAATTTGTTTTGTGCATTGTCTTTTTTGTTGGAGTAACCTACCAGGGGTATTTATTTTATTATTATTATTATTATTTACTTTTTTATTTTACAAAAGTTTATTTTTACATCATTTTGTACATTTTTTTTTTCCATCTCAATTGTAATCCCCACGGGTTTCCCATCACCAAGTCACCCATGTGCCATCACCATAATCCCGTGCATTTCCCTCCCCACCCCCCCGTTTTTGATCCCATTCCCCATTCCACCCCCGCAAAATGTCTCTGGTATATGG
>NW_004567133.1:1503711-1555012 GCF_000260355.1 Condylura cristata
GTCTTCTTGTATTTCTTTTAACAGTGTTTTGTAATTTTCTTTGTAGAGATCTTTTACCTCCTTTGTTAGGTTGACTCCCAGGTATTTGATTCTTTTTGTTTTAATTGGTTGTTTGTGTATAGGAAAGCCTCTGACTTTTGTGTGTTGATTTTATATCCTGTTACCTTGCTAAACTGGTGGATGGTTTTGATTAATTCCTCTGTGGAGCTTTTAGGTTTTTCCATATAAATTAACATATCATCTGCAAATAAGGATAGTTTTACTTGTTCTTTCCCTATTTGGATTCCTTGTATTCCTTTTTCCTATCTTATTGCTCTGGCCAGAACTTCCAGTGTTATGTTGAAGAGCAGTGGTGATAGTGGACACCCTTGTCTTGTTCCTGATCTCAAAGGAAAGGCTTTCAGCTTTTCTCCGTTGAGAATAATATTGGCTGTGGGCTTATCATATATGGCTTTTATCATGTTGAGATATGTTCCTTCTATTCCGAGGATTTCAAGGGTTTTAAACATAAATGGGCATTGAACTTTGTCAAAAGCTTTCTCCACATCTATTGGTATGATTATGTGGTTTTTATTCTTCTGTCAGTTGATGTGATGGATTACATTAATTGATTTTCTGATGTTGAACCATCCTTGTGCTCCTGGGATAAAGCCCACTTGGTCGTGGTGTATTATTCTTTAATGCATTGTTGGATATTTTATTATTATTTTTAAAGATTTATTTATTTGTGCATACAAGAGCTGGGGTGTAGACCAGAATTGTGGGGGTAAGCAGGTGAGAGGATTCACCAGAGACAGAGTGGGAGCAAAACAAGCAGATGTACTGAAATACACGTTGAGGGGAACAGTCATCAAGGGGGGGAGGTCTACTGTGCCATGTGGGTCAGCTCCCTGGAAGGGGTTTGAACTTGTATTGCAGAGGCTGCCTATAGCTTCATAGTGCTAAGATTTAACCTATCAGGGATATTTAAAGAACTGAGTTAAGTTGTAGTTTTATGCCTTTCCTTGGCAAAATAATTTATTTTTCTTGTTTCAGTGTGACTTTCATGATACCCATATTTACAGCATTGATTTGACCTAGAAAATAGGTTGTTTATGTAGTATATGCAGTATTGATATGAGACAGTAAAATGCATTTCTTATAGGTGAATGATTTATTTTGCACTAACCTCTCTGAGAAAAAGTAACTCATAGCAAAAATTTTTAAGGTGTTAGCATTTCTACCCACTAATAGCACATTTTAGAATTAATAATATCCAACATTTATATAGCATTTTCTTTCTTTTTTTTTTTTTTGGACACTGTTTTAAGCATTTTACATCTGTCACCTCACTGTATGTCTATGAGATATGTACTAAATGATATGTCAATTTTTAGATTAAAAATATGGAGACCCAGAAGGTTATGTAGTTATGTAACTTGTCCAGTATTATATAGCTAGTAAATAGTATGTCTAAGCTCTGACTCTATTATATCAAGAGATGTGAGTGTGAATAAAATTACTTGTTGCCTTAAATAGAGGTTACTGTTAATAAAATATTCAAACAATAGCATTTTATTAGTAGATAATTAAAAAATCATGTTGTGGAAAATGCCTTCTTACTACTAATTCTTGAAAAAATGGAAACTGCTTTTGTAAAAAGAATATTAATATACATCTATTGCATGCATAAATAAGCTAGAAACCAATTATCAGCTTGTTAATAGTTTTGATTTCCTCTGGTTATGGACAGTTTTATTTGTACACGTGTCTTTTTGTATTTCAAGATTTCTTCATTGAGTAAGGAAGAAAGGTTATTTAAAATTGTTTTAATTAGATTAAAATTATTACTTTTCATTATTTTTTTTGCCTCTGTGACAGGTAGATAAAAATGCTAAATACTAAGTTACCAGCGTCTCCTCTGAACACCTCTCTTGGGGTCATAGTCATACTGTACCCATGTTTTGGCACAGTGATGTTATAAATGGTGTGTGTAGCATTTTGACGGAAGTTCACAGCTTAATCCTGTGTTCCTTCAGAGATGGGTTCATTGCTCGATCTATATGTGCTTTGTGAATAAAGTAAAGAACATTCTGTGTAGTTTTTCTGAACTGGATTCTTACCCCATTAGTATAGCATTAATAAAAAGCAAGACAGTGTGTACAGGCTCTCTGTGGGCTAGTTTATCATACAGTGTACCCCTAACCCATCAAAATATGCCCATTAGATCATTGGGGAGTGTTTTGACTGTATGTTTGGAAGTTTTAGTGTAAATTTATCACTTTACTTCTAAAACAGTTGAAGCCCAGTAACCTTGTTATGCTATACTTCTAATTTATTTGACCTGTTACTTTAAAATTCAGTTTGCTATGGAAATCTCTCCAAGTTTTCCTTAATAAAAGCTGATACATTAACCCCACTCTGCAGTACAATCCCTGTTCAAGCAGGCATGTTGATCCTTTATCTAATAACCAAATTGCCAGTATGTAAAGAATCACATGTGTTTGTACAACATATCTGAAATTGTGTTTTGGCCTGAATACCTTCTTGTTTGATTTTGTGCTCTCATATTGGTAATCAGAGTATTTTCCTGTTGGTACCATAGCAAATTACTACAAATTTAACGACTTAAAACACTCATTTATTATTTCACATTTCTGTAAACCAGAAGTCCGAGTATGGTGAGGTTCAATTTACTTTGCTTAGAGACTCACAAGCCAAAATAACCATGCCAACTGAATGAAGTTCCATTTTGGAAGCTCTGAGAATAAGTCCTTTTTCAAGTTCATCCAAACTGACAGAATTCAGATCCTTGCATCTGTAGGTCTGAAGCCCTGTTTCCTTGCTGACTCTCAGCCAGAGTTCATTTTTGCATTTAGAAAGGTTGCCACTTTTCCTCTCATGTTTTCCATGTGACTCTTTGAACAAAGAGCAGCTTGAGTCCTTGTCAAGAAAATCTTCCATTTTGCTACACCTCTCTGCCTTAAGAGTTTAAGTAATTAGATTGGGCCCATCCAGATAATTCAGAATAATCACCCTATTTATTATGAATAGGGAAGAATTTTTAACCTGGAGGAAGCACCTTAGTGGGCTCCTGATGACTTTGGATTTTCATATTCTAAGGATTGAGGAATTATAGATGGTGGAAAGAACTTGATCATTATGAATAAATATGATGTGGTACTGGGCATGATGTACTTACGTGACAGAGAAGAGGCTAGGTTAGAAGCAGAAGGCAATTAATACAAATTGTAGAAGGTTGAGAGGCTCTGACATGAATACTTCCATACAGTGGAATTTTGGTATAATTTCCTAACATGGGAAACCTCTAACACTACAATGAAATAGAAAAAAGAGTGTTTACAGCAGTTCATCTTGGCTTGATGTGCAGAGACTGGATTGAAGATAGAGTTAGGACAGGTGAGCTGGTGCTGCTGTCACCTGTACTTGAAACAGAGTTCGTCTTGCGTCCTTCAGTACCTTTTTACTTTGTTCATCTTAAATATTGATATTACAGGGCTTTTTATGATTCTAATTCATTAGCTTTGAGGGGATACTTCTTTAATGGTGCTATCTTTTGGTTGTATTGTTTAACCTTTTTTTTTTTTTGAAGTTGTAATGTCAGTAAAAGTGATGAACTTTCCTACTGTGTGTCAAACTTTCAATGCTTGGCATACTTTTCTGATAGCAGTGTTCAGAACTTGTTCAGAGTAGAAAGAATTACCTTTGCTATTTGAATATAAAGAGCTGAAATTCAGAAATCTGCAGTAATTTTATCAAAATCATTCAGCATGTCAGTGTTGTAAGTAGAAGCAAAATTCAGGACTTTAATTCTTATGCAGTACCCTATCTCTACAGCTATTCCTAGAGGTAATTGGAGAGAATATTCAGACACACAATTTAAACTAAGTTGAATAATCTACTTGCTAAACAAATATATTCATATATTTACTAATTGCTGAGGAGATAACTTATCTGTGAGGCATAAATAAATATGTTCCTTGGATGCAGGGACTTGATCATCTTGGTGCCCTAGTGCTTATTATGCTACCTGACTCACAAAAGCAGCAGCCAGGAGATGCTTACCTAATCAGTGGTTGATGACTAAGATCACCAAGGCTGCTGTTTAGAGGGGCTTCTTAAATTCAGTTCTTCTTCAAACTGCTGAGGCCTGAGGGCAAATGGATACATTTGGAGAGACCGTGATGTATATGATTCTAACTTTAAGGTGTCATAGTGACCTTTGAAAAACATGATCTTGTTTTACAATGATTCCAGTATTGATTCTTTGTGTGTTTGGGGGCGGGGGGTTCACAAGTATTTATGTTAGAGCCTTTCTTAAAGAGATCTGATTAGTTTGTTAAATTCAAACTAGAATTTACATGACTTCGGTAAAGGTTACAAGTACTCTTTGGCTCTAAAATTTCATTTCAAAGTAAGAGATCCCTAAGGGGTAGTTTGACTTATTTAATTATACCATACAGAGCTTGGATAATAGTTTTATTAAAAAAAAAAAACCCTCTTCAAGGCAAATTTGTAATTTAATACAAGTGGTAAATTGGTATACCTTTAACATTTGTATCATGAGACAGGCTATGTAGATTAGGCTTAAATTGAAAGGAAAACATTTAGGTATCACATTTGAATTAGAAATGCCAATATTTGTATATATTTGACAAAACTAAAAAGAACAAATTCTCCTAAAAGCACTATATACAGTTGACCTGAAAGACATAATTATTAAAGTTTCATCAAATATTGCGAACACATTTGTAAGTCATAAATGACACAACTGGTATTCTTCTCAGCAAACAAACTGGGACTCATGTCTTCCACATGCAGAGTGTGTGCTAGGTACAGAATCTCAGTGATATAGTCTGTGTCACCATAGGGCTTCTAACCCAGTGGAAGATGTGACACCGATGCTGGAGAGCTGAAGCAGCTCAGTGTGTGCCGAGGGAGAAGGCATGCAGTCAGACTCAGCACACAATAGGTTCTCACTGAGTATTGTAGTCAAGGGAAGTGACTTTTTTTTCAAACCTCTACCTGGTAAATGGCTACTGATCTTTCATGGGTTAGTTAAGAACCGTGGGTCCTGTAGAGTCTTCTTTGACCCTCCATCATCTTTATCCCAGTAATATGCAGAGTGTGCATTCATGTTCCAATAGTAGCAGGGTGGGGGGTGCAGGATGGGGAGTCAGACACTCTCAGTTTTTCAGAGCAAAAGGAAAACTTTTAACCTTGAAATCAGAATTATCAAATATTAAGTATGCTGTGGCAGAAATTAACAACCAGACAGACTTCTGATTTATAGCAATGTAAAAACTTTTATTTTTTTTCAAGCTAGAAAATAAAAACAATGGAAAATTAGGAGCTTTTAGTTTAGGCAGAAATAAGTTCTACTCTAGGAAATAACATATTTGCCTTCCCACTTCTTCTGTCCCTGCTGTGTTCTTTGCTGTAATAGCTGCCCAATAAATGACATATAGATTCTACTAAACATTATTGTGTAGTAGGGAAGTACTGTGGGGAAATGCATTCAAGTTCAGAGGAAACCTTTTATCTTGCTTGTTGCTGTTATAAATGATTGCATTTCTGATGTTTTCATTTACTTTTTTGCATTCTTTTGCAAAAATCTAATTCTGTTTCATCTGCTTTGTGTACTGATAAACATGTGAACTTCTGGAAGAAAGTATATTCACTGAGAGTTATACATTGTCTTTTGTCTTCCTGTCCTTCCTATTTAGGGAGCCCATACTCCTTCCTTTTGCCAACTGATAGCCTCTGAATTTTGTGTTACTTATATTTCCCTTACCTATAAAAGAGGAATCATTTGCTTACTTATTTGCTGAATAGATGTTTATTGAACAACTATTATGAGCCAGCAAAGGATTGAGCATAAACCTTATTTTACAATTCAGGCAGTGCCTTTACAGAGATTACAGTCCAATAGAGAAGGCAGGTAATTAAATAGTTACTGTATAATGTGATGAGAACTTTCACAAGGGACATATGGCAGACCACGGAGGTCAGGAATAGAGATTGTAATGCTGCAATGGAAACTGATATTGAGAAAATCTGTGAAAAATGTTCGGTTGGACCCATCTGTCGAAGCAAGGTTGTTGATCTCTAAGAAAATCTTAGAAAGTAATCACTAGGAAATAGATAGTAAACCTACTGGTTTTGTCAGCTCATAGAAATTCCAAGTTGCAATTTTTTACCGGTATATGTGCCTAAAGAAAATCAAATAGATGTTTGACTTAAGAAAACAAAGATAACCAGGTGTTAATTTTAAAAATATATTTAAAGGAAGGCATTATCTGTTAATCAGGTAAAGTATCACATGCTTGTATTTTGACTACTGAAAAGTATACTTTATACTAGTGCTTCTCTGACTATTTGTAGTGAAATGCTGTGCCAGTTTTGTTTTTAAGTATCTATTCTGTTGCAGACCTATGGTTTTTCTGCATCATATGATTAGTATGTGGCCCACACTACATGGAACCCAACCTGGTATATACTCTACTCGAATTCCTTGACATATCAGAGCAAAGTCAAATTGTACAAAGGTTCTAACACTCTTAATTTCTGTTCTTACTTTGCAGAGTGGTACCAGTGCTAGGTCAAATTTGAGGAGAATTTCAGGTGTAACTGGGTTGATAAATTTGGCCTATATTCTATCATATAATTTAATCTCTTTGTTCTGATAGCGTCATCACCAGTCAGTCCAATAGTAGTTTGTACATTTGTTTTTATATGCAAATTACAAAAGCATTACTTTGATTATGGGTGTGACGTGCTCCCCATCCCCATCAGTTCATGACTGATGAAACCTGCCTCATTTGAGTCTGTAGTCTCATCCCTGGTCTGTGAGCCTATCAAAGGGATTAAAATTCTGCAGTGTCTGGCCTTAGTCAGCATATCATTTTCCTTGACAGCATTCATTCATTCATTTATACATTTATTCATCAGTAAATATTGTCTGAGAAGATGAGTATAGGCTTAATGCAGGAAGTGAGTGAACTAAGTGAATATGTGAGGGAAGGGTTTCGAAAAAGAAAGAACAACACAAGTAATTACTCTGATCAAGGAGCACTGATGGCATATGACTTTCTAGAGCGCTGTGGAAATATTAGCTTTTACTTTGACCAAGATGATGAACCATTAGGAAACTTTGAGTAGCGACAGAGATTATAAGATTCTGATTACATTTTAACAAGTTACTATGTTGAGTTAAGAATAGCATAAAGTGGGAAAACAAAAGATAATGAGATCCCTTATTAGTGCGTAACAGGAGAGCTAGCAAGCATTGTAGGATGGTAGGATTTGGGGGCATGTTTTGAATGTGCTAACAGGATTTGCTGACATATTGGATATGAAGTCTGTGTGTTTGTGTGTGTGTGTGCACGTGCATCTTCAGGTACACATGTGCACACCTATAAAAGAAAGGATAAAGCAAATGGAGTGAAAGATTACTCAATGTTTTTGACTTGAAAAATTATGTTTCTATTCATTGAAAAGAGTGAAACTAAGAGCAACAGGCTTGAGGATGAACTAATGAGCTCAGGTTTAGATATGTTCACTTTGAGATGTCTGTTAGACATCCAAATGCACCTATCAAAAAGGCAGTAGGATGCACAAATCTGGGGTTTGACTTTGAAGAAGTTCAGATTAGAAATAACTATGGTAGGGGGGATGGTTGGTATAACAAAAGGTTTAAAAAACACAGGAATGCATGAGATCACTATAGGAGTATGTGTAGACAGAAATGAGAATTGTTTTTTTGAATATTGGAGCTCTCCAACATTTAAAATCCTGGGTAATTGAAAGAAACCAAGGAGACTGTATCCAAACACCCAGAGAGACAGAAGGAAACCAGAGACTATGATGTCCTAGAAGTCAAGGGGTGAAGGGAAGCCACTTGTACAAACTTCTGCAGAGCAACAGCAAGAGGAGCCTGGCATCTGCATTAGTGGGTTAGAAAGACAATGGAAAGAAAGCAACTGGACACTGAAAAGATGCAATTTTTTTAGAAAGATGAGTAGAGGAAGAGAGTGATAGTGGGAGCTGGGAGTGAGAGAATTTACCCGGGGGGGGGGGGGATTCCAGTGAAAAGGAAGTAATTGTAGAGAAAGAAAGAGCATAAAATTGTTGTAATTGGCCCTCCCTGGTGGCGCAGCCGGTTAAAGCACAGCACAAAGAAGCCTAAGCCACTTCCACATGAGTTCGATCCCCACCTGTCCTGGAGGTGACCACATGGTGTGGCAGACCTCTCCTGACCTGCCCGCTGCTCCCCTCAGCAGTGTACTTCATTGATCTGCCAGTTCTGCTCCCTGCTCTATCTTTGGTGAAGCCTCTCACCATCTGCATCTCTGACCTGTACCCCAGTTCTGTACGAATAAATAAATAAATCTTTTTAAAAAAATTGTTGTAATCATGTTCTTGATCTAGTGTGCAAATGCAGCTTTTGGCAGAAGAGGGGACAGGACATACAGGTATGGGTAGATGAGGTGGTGAGTAGATGTTCAGAATCTTGCTGGTTGCATTTACTGTCTCAGAGAAGTAGGATCAAACTGAAAATGAGGAAAGGTAAGAGATGTGGGAGGTTTGAGGAAAGAGTTATAAAAGTTCAGGGTAGTGGAAGAGGATATGGACCAGACAGTAGGACTGCCAGTCAACAAGAAGGACCCATTTGAGGTTTGTGATTATAAATTTAGTGGGGAAAAGTCAGTGGTTTTCTCCAAAAATTGTCAGCTTCCTGGGAGTAGAAATGGAGTTGGTGTACAAAAAAGAACAAATTATTTCTGCAAAAGGTGGGCATTTCTGCATGGATTCAAACCATCAGGAGCCTGTCTGGATGTATTAGGTAGTCTTTATCTTGCAGATTTATATTGGATGGTTTGTTTACTTGCACTTAGGGAAAATCCTTTTCGCTCTTAAGATGTAGACTCCATATCTTATTTTTCATATCTTCTGGGCTATTGAAGGCATAGTATCTCCATTTCCAAAGTCCAGTCTGTAAGTCTCACTTGTTGCTAGAATTAACTCAGTAGGAACCTCAGCATCAGGAACCTGGAAAATGTTTTTGTAGTTGTTGCATGCACAATATCCTTTTGAGCATGCACAATATCCTTCTGATTGCAAATACCTCTACCCTTGTGTTTGTTCAGGATTGATTCCTGTCTTTTTTTTTTTTTTTTTTTTTTGAGTATGGTTTCTAGTGAAGGGATGCTCCCTGGACTGGAGATATCAACATGGAAGCCATAGAGTTGACCTTCCTGGTGGTTACCTCAGATGTCTTTTCATTTCTCAGTTGCCTTGTAGAAGATTGTTAGTTACTTCCTGAAATTTTCTAACTCCTATTCTCTGACCAGTAAAATACTATCAAATATAATAACTTGTCTATGTCCCTTTGTGCATTTAAATAAAATTCAGATTTTACAAGGACTTAAAATGGGTTTAGGTAGAGATTAATGGTATTATAATAAACCCCTACTTTCAAATAATTTGTATTTTTCCTTTATAGGATGTTATTTTAATAATCCAACTTTACATTATAGGATTTACCATGAATTTTTATTATGATACCTATTTCATTGTAAGCTGGCAGTGTTTTTATATATTTGAGAAAATTTTAAAGTCAGTTTTCCCTATGATTTTATATAATAATCATTGTTTTAGATAGAAATTTTATCAGTCTCCTTTTTATATCATATATTTCCCTTTATGTTATAATGGGAGTATATACACTACATATATATGGAAATTTTCCTATTGTCTGTAGATAGTGGTGTTGTGGAATTGTCTCTTGTTATACTTTTTCTGTAGCATTTGCTTAGGAGCACGGATGAAATGGTTCCTTTCATTTCTCTTTTCACCATCATGATTGTTTCCTGCAGTCCCATTTATTTTTGTCAAGTTTTTCTTCATGCCATCAATCTGTCTCATTTGTGTTCTGTTTCTGTTTCTTTTTCTTTTTTCACAGCCGCAAAGAGCCATGGATGTTCTTTTATTTCCTTGATTTTTCATTCTTGATGCATATACAAACCACTGGAGTATGCATTTTTGAATCCTATATATGTCTTCCAGATTTAGCTTTATATTATTGTGAAGATATTTGTCATTTGGGCAACTCTGAAAAAATACTTTTCTTTGATATTCTCTCCACTTACCTTTTTTAATGTTCACACGGCAAGTTGTCAGTTAAATTGCTATAAGTTTGTCTTCAGTTTCAGTATTCTATAATTACATAAATTCTATAATTAATGGCATATCTCTGATTTGGGGGTCTGCTCTTGATGCTGTTAGTGGCTACCAATCCAGTTATTTTGCCTTTTATCGTAAAGCCATATTTCAGATGATTATTTTTCTCTTTCATGAAAGTTTGTTTTCACATGCATTTCTGTTAATATATCAATTTAGCAAATATATTTTAAATACCTGCAATGTGTTACCCACATAAGTAATAAGAATTCCATGGTGAAAATGATGCTCCTATAAATGTGACAGTCTAGTGTGGTAGGCAGAGATCAAGCAAGTTAGCAAGCACTTTCTGGAGCTACCATTGGTATTAAGTACTATAAAAAATAAAAGTGTGAAGATGGGGCTTCAGACATGGGTTGTGTGGTTAGGGAAAGTTTCTTGGGAGAGATGACATTCAAGCAGAGAAACCTGGCTTATTTGACAGTATGAGGGGCAGTGTAGGGAAGGTAGTGGACTGTGGAGAAGCCCTGGGACAGAATTAGCACAGAGTGTCTGAAAACTGAAGGGAAGTTGGGACCTGGGGCACTGGTAGTAATCAAGTAGGTAGAGGTTGGTGGAAGGACACAGAGGCAGCAGGGGTGATTCAAGGGCCTTGTGGGGCTTAGTAAGAAATCGAATTCATTTTCCATGGAGGATTTGTCTTCCTTGAGATCTAGGTTTTCACTAGGGGAAGATTCTGTGCTTGTTTGGACTTGTTAAAAAAAAAAAAAGAAAAGAGGTCTTCCCTGGTGGCGCAGCAGGTTAAAGCACAGCACTGAGAATCTAAAGCCGCTTCCGCATGAGTTCGATCCCACCTGCCCCGGAGGTGACACACATGGTGTGGCAGACCTCTCCTGCCCGCCCGCTGCTCCCCTCAGCAGTGTACTTTGTCGATCTGCCTGTTCTGTTCCCCACTCTGTCTCTGGTGAAGCCTCTTACCGCCCCTGTGCTTCTGGCCTGTACCCCAGTTCTGTATGCACAAATAAATAAATCTTAAAAAAAAAAAAAAGAAAGAAAAGAAAAACCAAAGCAAGAACACTAACCTATGTAATTGTATCTGAACTGGGAAACCAATACAACACTGCCAATCTTATTCAACGATCTTGCCAACCATCCAGAAATTTCTCCATTTTATGCTCCAGTATCCGCATGTTGTATTTAAGTTCTATCTCCTGTCTCTTTTAGTCTTTATGATCTGTTTTCATGATGTTGATAATTCTAAGAATTTAGGTGTTTCATTCTTCAGAATGTCCCTCAACCTGAATCTGTCCAGTGCATCCCTCTCTCCAGTTCTAGGCTGGAATTTTGACTGGAATACCACAGAATTCATTCACACTATTCTTCTAATTGAAGGCACATGATGTCAGCATATCCCACTATTGGTAATGTTGGCTTTGGTAACCTGACTATTATTTTTTCCTTTGTAATTTATCAGTATTTTGTGGGAAGAAACTTCAGGACCAGCTTTCTATTCTATGTCAAATCCCTCCCTATTAGGAGACAGGTGGGTTAGCATCAGAGAAGTGATGATGGAAGCAGAGTCAGAAGCAGAGGAGGTGTGGCTGCTGGTTTTGAAGATGGAGGAAAGGGTCATTGCAGACTGGGAGGTGTGGAGGTCAGGGTAAGTAGAATTTGAATTTATTTTACTGCTACAGGGAGAAATTTTTATTTACTTCTGCATGATGTTGGATACCCCAGAGTACTTAAAGTCCTTTCTGTGGCTGAAGTTTAAAACAAAATATTAAAACAAACAAAAAAGAAATCTTAATAATGCCGGGCATGCAGGGAAGGTGCTGCATGGGAAGGTGGCTTCTCAGCCTCTGGTTGGCAGCTTTGCTGGGGGTGGTTCTTAGCCAGGGCCTTGTGCTGACCAGAGGCCCATAGTGCAGGGTGAGCTGCAAGTCCACCTCCAAACTAGTGCTTCATCTGGTCTGACCTGGAGTCACTTCCTGATACACCTGGAAGCACTTTAGCAATTGCAGAAATATGTGAAGATGCTTTTCCGAAGCTATAGCAAAATAGCTGCATTATTCTGCCCTCATCTGTCAGGTCCTCTTATTATACCAAAAAATAGAGAACACTCACTTCTTTGACATCATCTTCATTCCCCACCCCCTGATTTAAAAAGAAATGTGTGTTCATTAAAGAGATTATAAAATGTGTGTTCATTAAAGAGCATATAAAGAAAAGAACAAAATTACTCAGAAATAAGCAGTATTCCATTTTATCATGCTTTCTTGCTGTTTATTTGTAGTTTTACATAGTTGAAGTCATACTATATCATTCTATGTCCCCATCATAACTATTTTCCTTTCTTTTAAACATTTTTTAAGTAGCGATTTAATGGCAAAATTCTATAATTCCATGCAATAAATAAATCATAATTTAACATTGCTGTAATTTTAGAGCTCTAAGTTTTCACTTTTATGTGATGAACACTTGTGGATAAAATTTTATGTAAAAGTGTTCCTTGTTCTAAGAATATGGCAATAAGATCAAAGAGTAAGAACTTTTTTTTTAAAAAAAGATTTATTTATTTATACAAGAACTAGGATGTAGGCCAGAGGTTTGGGGGCTGAGCATATTTATCAGAGACAGAGTGGGGAGCTGAGCAGGCAGGTCTACTGAAACATACTGCTGAGGGGAGTAGCAGGCCAGGCAAGAGAAGTATGCTGTGCCATGTGCGTTACTTCCCTGGCTGGGGAACAAACTAGTGCTGCAGAGGCTATGGATAGCTTGATAGTGCTTAGACTTTAACCTATTGTGCCACCAGGGAGGGCCAAAAGGTAAGAACTTTTAAAGACTCTTGAGAAGTATTGTCAAATTACATTCTTAAAACCTACCATCAATTCACATTTATATCTGTAATGTGTGTGTGTGTGTTTTCTCCTTATATCAGCTCAAAATAGCAAAACTCACACACTTAAAAATCATGATACATTAAACCATAGAGTTTTAGAAATGATCCATTTCAGCTTGCCTAAAAGTAGGGCTGAGATATTTCTGGTGCAAGAATATTTTCTGTAGTACCCTAACAGATGCTCATTATACTTCCAATGAAAGTACATTGATTTTATGTATTTCTTTGTGGCTAAATATTTACTAAAATTTTAGGGCTTTCCAGATTACTAAAGGGAAACTTATTTTTAACCATATTATTAACTTATATGATAACCAGAAAACATGTGCTGGTAATTAATTCTTAACATGACAATCAGCCATGAAAGAAATATGCAAACTGAATCAGAGAGTAGGGAAGGCAAAGAATACTCTGATTTAGATTCACTTTTGTTTTTTAAAGGAAAAGTATGTGGGCAGAGTAAATAATAGAGGGAAAATATTCCTGCTGTTTAACTTTCAAATACAGGCACATAAGGTAAATCACTCTTTGCAAAATTACCTTGACTATGAAGTTACCATCTATGCATGAATGAGAAATAAAAATGTGACCCTTACTTGCTAAATTCACATGTGAAATATCAGCATTCATTTACTTCATGAGCAGTACTAGTGAGTATATGAAATTATATCTATGAACAAATTTGTGTGATAATATTTTCTGAAAGAATTAGTCATTGCCTTATTATTTTACTATGAGTAAAAATACAGACAACCATGCAGCAGATTAAATCTTAATATTGTTAAAATTTGTTTCTCATTTTTTATACTGTCTATCATTTCTGTTAAATTTTTGATTTGGAAATGATATGACCAGTGTTTGGAATTATGCTGTTACAGTGTTCTACCAAAACACGTTTCACGTACCTGTGTTTCATGTACCAGTGAATGAATTGCTCATTTAAGAGTCTAATAAGATTTGACTAATGTGAACTCTACTCTGAAGAACAGATTTGTTCCTGACTATCAAACTAAAGTACTGACCCTTTAACCACATGAAGTTTTCAATTGATATTAAATGTGGGTCTTTTTTACAAATCTACCTTTTTGCCTGAATAATTAGGGGCCACATTTTGGATTGTGCTTATTCTGTGTCCTCTATTAATTGCCATGTCCCTTATATACCTTTAGTTTTGCATTGAAGTGTTTATCATTGTTTTGACTTTAGTTATTAGGGTAGTTGAGAAAATGTGACAGAAAGTTATTCTTTATTTGAATAATAGTATTTGGATTACTATACTGAGGATATATTTAACTATAGTTTGTTTTTTTTCTTTTTAATAACAACAACAACAAAATGCCTGTATTTGACTATTTGTCCTTTAGTGTTTTTCCCTGAGATCCTAATTTTGCTAGTTATATTCAAAGTCTTAGCCAGCAGGAAATGTAGAACTGTAAGAGCCTATTGAATATATAAATAATTATATATGTACCACTGGTTAAGTATGTCTCAGATATTATCAATTATTTTAATATAGTAATTATTTGTTATACATGCTATTCCCCCCATTATTGTAGATAATTAATTTCATTTTTTATTATTTATTTTTGTTGCTTCCCCTGTCCCCGGTCAATAAATTTGTAGAAGTTGTGCATAGGAGAGTTTATTCTTGAAAATAAATGATTTTGATTTACTATTTAGGATGCTCATCTGAGCAATGTAAAATGTTACACCTTAATATTTTAAATATACAAAGAATTTAAATGAAATACTTTACAGTTCAGTAAAATAAGCTGTCTAGAAATTAAGTTTTGTTTTAAACTTGACTCATTTATTTATACTGAAGTAGCACATTCAGTAACAGCCCATTTATCTGGTCATTTTCCAGAATAAGATGGAATTTTCCAGGTAAGTGATCATAAATTAGTTTTCCAAGTAACTGAATCTTACGCCTTCAAGGACTAAAGTCTTTTAAATTTAACCATTTTTGATGGGAATCTTTATAAAATTTAGTATAAATTTTTGATGGGAATCTTTATAAAATTTCTACCTTCTTACTTTCCTGTGTTTTCTTAATCAGAGGATATTCAATGAAATTTAATAGTTCCTCTCAGTACCACTGTTTTTTAACATGAAATAGTTGACTGTTAGGTTTACTTTTACATTTTTTTTCTTCTTCTTGGTTAGACTTAAAAATCTTCCATTTCTTCTCCAATTGTAGCTGCCTCTTATTTCTCTCCATGATTTTCTTTTTTGTTCTCTATTACTGTGAACTAAATTTGTTAGGGATCAGAATCTAGGAGAATCAGGCCTATGAAAGTAAATGGGCTGCTGTTTAGTGATATTATTCCCAGCTAGCTGTGTTAGGCATTCATATTTCCTTAGGTTGTTTCTGGATTGGGAGCTTTTTCTGAAAGATTGATTATTGAGAAGTCACTAGCTCATGGTATGTTGGGTCATAGCTGGTGCCTCACTTTCCCTTACAGATGAGTGAATTGGACAGTAAGAGAATATTCTGTCCCTGCTTACTTATTCCAAGTAGAGGCACAATCCTGGGTTTAGAATTCCATAACATCTCCGATTCTTGTACTGTTTTGTTTTTTTCTTATGTAATTTCTAGTTATCACGAACATTGTCATCAGTCTTGATAAAGAAAAAAGTCTGTATTCTTGTGACATTCTTGTTCTTTTTAATGGATTTTTAGTAGTTACCCTCTTACCTAGACTGGAAATCAGCAAATCATCCTAGAGTCCTTCACATTCTCCAGTTACTGCAATCTCTAAAATAGTCCTGTTTCTTTTTTCTAAAGATTTATTTATTCATACAGAACTGGGGTACAGGCCAGAGATGTGGAGGGTGAGAGAATTCACCAGGGACAGAGCGAAGAGAACAGACAGATCAACAAAGAACCCTGCTGAGAGGAGCAGAGGGCTGTTCAGCCACGCCTTGTGGAGCTGCTGGCAGGCGGGATCAAACTCTTGGGGAAGTGGCTTCAGCTTCTCAGTGCTGTGCTTTAACCCGCTGCGCCACCAGGGCCTGCCAGTCCTGTTTCTTAATCTTTGCTTCATGGCCCTGGTTCAATCCCTTGTCAACTTTTTTTTTGTTTTATTTTCCCCTTTCTTACTCTGCTCCCTGCCTTTGGACTTAATTATCCTCAAAAACATCTTATACTTACCAATGTAAGCAATCAGTAAATGGTGAAAATATGGGGAGAAGGAGGGAGATGGAGTGGAATAGACCATGAATTAACGTGGATACCTAAGGGCAGATAAAATATAACCAATGGTTCTAAAAGTCAAAATACCCAAGTAAAGATGGAAAATAATTGAACTATGTCTATAGATGTGGAAAAAAAAAAACACCAAAAAACAAACTCGTGTTTATGCCAGCCTAAATAATGTGATCTCATAGAGAAAGATAGGTGAAATCCCTGAATGTATGTGGTATGTAACTTCAACCTCTCTTTCACATACTTGAAAATCAGGATTGCTGTTGGTCAGACTGGTCAGAATTCCATTTCCAATATAGGTAATAGTAAATGAAAAGTACAGACATGGCTGAAGGCTGTGAACTTTACTAAGTAAATTGAAAAGCTGAATAAGACCCAGTGTTACTGACTAAAGGAAAATGAAGTACTATGACTTAGGAAATTAAGAATTACTTATATGTGACTTAAATGTAGAAATTTATAGAAATTTTAATTATTCTAGGGTGATGCCAAAATAAATTTTGTGTATTCGTTAGACATTATGAAAGTAGTATCCTGAATCTAGGATTTTTTATCAATCTAATACTATATGAAAAAACGAGCTTGGTAAGTCTATAGTAAAAATAGTACTGGTTATTCCATCCTTAAAATGTGCAAATTCATTTTGTTGGAATTTCAGAGGTGTATAACTTTTTGACGGCTTCCTTTTTTCTTTGTCTATTATCTCTTTAGAACTATTGCTGGTTTCCTGATGTATATGCTGAGTCGAGTCTCTGATTTTCACCTATTTTTCTTTCCTGTCGTCCATTTCATTCACTTTTCCCCTTTATTGCTTCACAGTATTATTTTCTTAGCTCTTTATTTCTTCTGGTATTCTTCATTGCCTGTGCTGCTGCTTACATCATTTTTGTTGTTGTTGTTTATTTGTTTGGTCTCTGACTTTCATGCTAGAGACTTTACTCTTGTGCTTTTGGTCCTAAATCCCTTGCACATGGATTGACCCAAGGGGTGAAATACACTTTTTTTTGGTGGGGTGATTCAGTGGGGTTCTCCAATTGTCAGTGTTTCTGTGTTTTTTTTTTTCTTATATATGAAGGTCTTTATATTTATCTAGCAAAACTACTTAGCTATATAAATTAAGCATAAAAAAGAAAACTTCTAGGTTGCATTTGCATTGGCTTATCAGAGAAGGCTTTGTAACTTCTGAAAGCTTATTATTTTGATTTTTAAGTGTTAATGTTATCTGCTGTTAGGAGGATCTGGAGCAGATTCCTTATCTGGTTTTGGATGTGGGGAATATTGTTTTCAGGAGCATTATGATTTCACTTTCCCAAATTTCACCATAACTCCAGGGTTAAATGGAGTTTAGACTAGGAAATTACCACATATATTACTTCTGGTAGAATTGCTAGCCACTTATTTAGTTGGGAACTACTCCTAAGTGATACTTCATTACTGTGATCTTTAATTAAGATAAGGTAATGGGTCATTTTCTTCATCTTAAAAATTAGTTGTAGGGAAGTTATTTCACATAAAAATAATTTAGATTTTTTGAACCAATATAAAAGAATAGATAGCTATCTCAGAGAAATTTCAGTATTTTTATAGAGAGAATATTGATAGATATTTTTCTCAAATCCCTTTACTAATAGATGCTAAGGGTCTTATAAAGTGGTAATAAGTGCATTTAGCCTTATGGTTTCATTTTTAAAAAATGTACCAATTTATTTCAGATCAAAGCCAATAAAATAAAAAGGCTGTATATTAATTTTCATTAGCATGATTTTGTTAAGTGTGTTAAGTTACATAAAAACAAAACTATGGTAGGTTGTAAAGATTACCCTTGATTATTTGTTGGTTTAGTTTAAAAATGAAATCTGCATTATTCATATTACATACATTAGTGTTGAATTTTACATTCATAAATTTATGACTGATTCTTAATTTTAATAACATTTGATTGCCTGACAGTGTGAAAATGAAATTGGCCTGGGTACCAAAAGGACTGTTGTCAGGTTAAATTATGCTACCTATTAGCTGTGTGACCTTAACACAGCTTTCTTAACGTCTCTACTTTTAAGTTTTCTCAGCTGTAAAACGAGAGCCTTCTAAAAGTATGATGCTTAGTAAATTCCTTCTGCCCATAACCCTAACCTTTATTATATGACAAGATATGTCTGTATAAGTCTTTCTACTCCTTCTGCACTCAAATTAAAATAATACATAAAGAGAAAATGAGCTTGTTCAGTGATAGAGGTAGCCATTATTAATGTGTATATATACTATTGCTAGTATGTACATACAAATCATAATATAAGTACTGTTTAGCATCTTGTAATTTTTTTCCTTACATCTTGGAATTATTTACAAGTCTGCTGCATTTTTTTCTAGTCAATATCTGGTGCTATAATTTGTAAATTAGTAAGAAATTTAATTATTCTTTACCTTTTTTCCCTTAAATCATAAATTTTCCCTACATGATTATAGTGACAGAATAATTAAAAAAAAATCCCTGGTGGCACAGCGGGTTGGAGTGCTGCACTGTGAAGCAAAGCTGAGCTGTAGTTGCTTCAATGTGAGTTCAATCCTTGCCCCAGGAGGTGACCTACATGGAGCAGCAGACCTCTCCTGTCTTGCCTGCTGCTCCCCTCAGCAGTGTACTTTTGTCAATCTGCCTGTTCTGCTCTCTATTCTGTCTCTGGTGAATCCTCCCATTCCCCACACCCCTGGCCTGTATCCCAATTTTTTATGTATAAATAAATAAAAATATCTAAAAAATTTATGCATAGACACTGGACTATGGTGATGGCACATGTGTGATTTGGTGATGGGAAGCCCAGGGGGATTGCAACTGAGATGGAAAAGTGCACAAAATGATGTAAAAATAAACTATTATATATATTAAAAAATTTATGCATAGAAAAATGCCTGGAAGTATATAGAGCAAATTTTAGCAATGCTTATTTTGTTTTGGTGAATTTGAAGTGAGTTTTTCCTTTATGCTATTATTTTGTTGGGGAAATCTACATTTTAGTAAAAAATACCATACTCTCTTAATATTATCAATCAGTAGTTCTTTTTAAAGATTTATTTATGCATGCATGCAAGAACTGGGGTACAGGTTAGAGGTGTAGGAGGTGAGAGGATTCACCAGAGACAGAGTGGGGAACAGAATGGGCAGATCGACTGAAATACACTGCTGAGGGGGGCAAGACAGGAGAGGTCTGCTGTGCCATGTGAGTCAGCAACCTTGCTGGGATTGAATTCATGCTACAGTGGCTGCTGATAGCTTCATAGTACTGCTCTTTAATCCGCTTCACCACCAGGGAGGGCCCTATCAATCAGTAGTTGTTTAGCTGAATTATAAAACTATATTCCTTGTTGACTACTAAATAAAAATAATAATAAAATAATAATAATATTGTTTTTTTCCTCTGGTCTCTATTTTTTAATTGAAATATAATTTGTGGCTCACCCTGGTGGCTCAACGGGTCAGGATGCAAAACTGCAAGCTAGCCACAGCCGCTTTAGTACGAGCTCAATCCCTGCCCTGGAGGTGACCCACATGGTGGGCCTCCCGCTGCTCCCTTCAGCAGTGTACTTTGTCTTTCCACCTGTTCTGTTCCCCACTCTGTCTCTGGTGAATCTTCTCACTGCCCCTGCACCTCTGGCTTATACCCCAGTTCTGTATGCCTAAGTAAATAAATCTAAAAAAAAAAAAAAGAAAGAAAGAAAGAAATATAATTTGCATGGTGAAATGCAAATATCCTTTGATGGAATTTTACCCATTGCACTTAAAATATAAACCATTCCAATAATCCCTTTAAAGTTCTTTTAAATCCACCTTTTCCCTTTACCCAGTTGTCTACTTATGTAACTGTCACTACTGATATGATAATGTGCATCAAGATGGGTTCATCTCTTATGTTTGAGTATCCAGTGAATAGAGTTCCATTCTATGTACTATTTTATGTGGCAATTAGTATTTATGTGTCTTCATCACAAGCTTGAAACTTCTTTCTTTTTCTTATTGTTTAAACAACTGGCCCAAAGTTACACAACTAGGAGGTGCCAGACCAGGGCTTCATCTCAGGTGTTTAACTGCACAGCTCTTTTTCTGAATCTGTATGCTGCTGTCCGGTACTTGTGATAGGAAGTAAAGTGGGAGAGGAAGATGGGTGGGCCTGTGAAGCAATTTGAATGTCATGCTATGGAATTTGTATTGCGTTCCTTATAATGGAAGTTTGCTACAATAAACCTTGCTTTCCTTTGGGGTTGTAAAATATAACAAACTTCATGCTTGTTATGAAGCAGGTTTTCTGTCAGCAGGTATTCATCAAGCTGCCACTGTGAATCGCTTCCTTCTAAGCAACTTGCTAACTCTGAGCCCTAGTGTGGTGATCTCACTTCACTGTCAAGTTGAGGAACTTGACTCTAGATGTTGGCACTTTTTGTTTCTCCCTCAAGCAGGTCAGATTCCCTAGAGAGGAGTCTACTAGTCTCCTGCCAGGGAATGACAAGCTGACTGCCTGTGTCAGGAATGTGGCTTGGGGCAGATTGCATAAATCAGGTCATCTCCGGTCCAAGCACACTCGTGTCACGCTCTCCAGAGCGTGTGCATACAAAATGCTGTAAGCACATGGTTATGCCTAGTGGGGAATGACATCTAGGTATTGGTTTTGTTGTTGCTCTTTACTGATGGTGTAGCTGTTGTTCAAGCAGGCTTCCTTACCTCACCTTGTCTCCCCTTCACACCTCTCTGTGACAGGCCCACTGGACATCCCTTGAGGATGGCACTTGAAAATCGTATTGGCTGTTGCTTTTCCTATATCACTTCTGATTCAGGCTTCTTGTGTGGCTATAATGTTTCCCTCTGCTATAACATTTTCCATCTGTCTACATTTTGTATTCTCTCCTGTGATCCCTTTGCCTGTAAAAGAAAGAAAATCTGTTTACTGTTATTTAATGAAATTTAAGAAGAGAATTAAATGTGCTTTCAATATGCATTCTTTTATCTTAGACACCTTTTTTTAGATAAGTCTTAGACTAGATTTCTTTTCATTAATTTTATATTTTAATTAATAAGTTTTCTTCTGTTAATTCTGAAACACATTCAGAAACACCAGGCTTCTGTTTTTTTCTGAAGATCAATGTAATTTTGACTATAAATATTCATATTGCCCTGTGAACAATGTATACTTACTCATTTTTAAAATTTTTTACAGATTTATTTTTATTTACTTATGCATATAAGACCTGGGATATAGGCCAGAGGTGTGTGTATTGTGGTGTGTGTGTGTGTGTTTGTGTGTGTGTGTAAAGTGGTGTTTGGAGTCACCAACCAGAGATAGAATGAAGAGCAGAATAGGCGGATCTACTGAAATACACTGCTGAGGGGAGTAGAGGCAAGACAGGAGAGTATGGCTCACCATGTAGGTCAGCTTCCTGGCTGGGAATCAAACTCATGCTGCAGTGGCTGGTGATAGCTTGATCATGCCGACACTTTAACCCCTGCACCAACTGGAAGGCCCTACTTTTCATTTTTACAGTATGTCACTCCTGCCTCCTTACTGGGGAAGAAGCTGGTGTCAGATTCAGAAGTCCTTAGATGTCATGGTAAGGAATCCTTATATATCAGAGTTCAGTAAGTACACCGGGTGTCATATCTGCCAACTCAGCTGCTTCTGTGCTGCGCTTAGAGTGCCAGGATTGAAGGCACTCCTTCCCCTACCTAGAATGTCATTGCCATGCAGAGGACCAAAAGGCTCTTTCAGGCCCAGATGAGAGGAACTTGCTTTGGTGAGTGGATAATATTTTTTTAAGGAACAAAAGAGGGAAAAAGAGACCCAAATAACATTTATAATGTTGTTATGATTTTATGGTTGTAGGTGCCAAAGGCAGAAGGGCCTTCCTTCAGAAGTGTTTTTGTTGGATTCCTTTTCCTTTTCTTATCCTGGCTTCCACATTGGCATCATGTCCCCTTTGTCTTTTCAGTTCACTCACTAACTGCTATAACTTTCCATAAGAACCATTTGTTTTTATTGTTGGTCTGTTGAGCACTCCTCATCACCATTATTCTGACAAGAAGCAAGTACTTTCCCCCCGTTTTGCTCACATCACCTAGTTCTCAAGTTTCTAGACTTTTCTATCCATAAGGTAGGAGCTGCTGAGAGTAGCTGGGACATCCTCTTACTTACATGTACATTGTAACATTTAGACATTGGAACATGGCTGTGAAGATTTTGTCCAGTTGGTGCTTCAATTTTACCAATTCCTTCAATGTGTTTTAAATGTTATTTGATGGATTCCATAGAATGTGAGTGGTGAGTGAAAGATGAACTGTCAGCCTCTGTGGTGCCACCTGCAATGCCCAGAACCCCTTCTAGTTGCAGGTGTTTACTTAGGACAAGCCTCATTTGTGCTGATGTTAGACTGTCCATGAGGGATAGATTCTTACAGTCTGGAGACTGGAGCTCAGCAGAGACTGATATATTTGCCTGGTTCCCTACCATGAACTGCAGGCATATTTAGAGCAGGGTCACATCTCATTTGTCGTTGAACCCAAGTTGGCAACTGGCATAATTCATAACATGGATTAAGTGCTCAATAAATGACTGTAGACTGAGTAAGTGTGCCAGTTTCGCTATGGTGGTCATTCACCACAGATGAGTTATGCATGAGTAAGGTATGAAAAGTTGCTGCACAGACCATAGGAATCTAGTGCATACAGCAGGTTCTATGTATGTAGAACCTATGTAGTTTATTCACTCATCAATACAAGTGAGTGAAGAGCACCCTCTCAAAGTAATAAACTGCAGCTGCAATTTAGTATCCAGAGAGGTTGGTCTAGAGACTACTCCTGTGACTGAGTAGTTGCTCCTCAGCTGCAGCTAGCAGACCTGATCACCAAATTCTCAAATTTTCAGATGTAAGCAACTGCATGATGGTAACATGAAGTATCCTGATTTATAAATTTAAATCTGCAGTACTTTGAAGGACAAATACAATATTTGTGCATCAAAATTTGGCCTTTATATTGCCTTTCCACCAACTCAGGCAAGGAGAGGTTTAGGCTGCTTAGGAACTTTCACTTAAGGAGCAAGCAGAAGAAAAAAAATCTCCCAACAAGACTGAGAAAGAGCAATTAAAAAGCTATAAGAGGGCAGTGAACTTGAATCTAAAGAAATGAACGAAGACTTTCAAGAAATCTGGGCAAGGTTGATTGATATCTGCTATGACATATGCTATCGAGAAGTCAAATAATTAGAGTGAACAGAGTGAATCATTTATGCAGGAACAATGCATTAATATTAAACAGCTATTTTTTGTACATCATCAATATGGTTCATACTGTCATGTAGGTATCAATTTGACCAAAGTAGTTTGTAAGTTATTTCCTTAAAGCTTTGCCAAAAAAAAAGCCCAAATCCATGAAAATTAATTTGACATTCTGAAAACCATTATTCATACATCTATAATGTAATAATTTAAATAAGTAAAGTTTATCAAAAAATTTATATGAAACTGTCCAAGGGAACCTCTCTTTTTATATCTTCACCATGATAGGACAGGTTTTCCTCTTGTCTGTCTGGGAAAAATTATGACAGTAGATCTTCTTCCAGGAGATTTTATTTTATTGGAGGGAAGCCCAGCTAAAGTCTCAGTATTAATTTGCTGTCATGTTATCTACCAAAAAACAGATTTCCAAAGTCTCTCAAACATTGAGCACAATAATTTTCATTTGCTAAGCATGATCTATGTTTTTCAAATGACATTGACATTCATTTTAAGTCAAAATTGCACATTGAATATCCTTGAGTGTAGCAAAGTATATCCAATCTAAGGCATTAGGCTAATAGAAGGTGTTTATAATACATACATGCATACATATACAGATTTATTAGGAAAAGGAGAAAAAGAGAGGCACCTGCATAGTTGCAGGTGGGAGAGTGCTTATTTTATTTTTTAAAAGTTTATCATTAATTGTAGGTTCTGTAAGTTAGAGGTTGTCAAATTGAGCACATGAAGCCCTTTACAAAGGTCCTTCATGTACTTCCATGTGCTCAAAGTCATACAGATGGATTTCTTATTGCTGTACCATGGTGGGCATCAGTTGGTATAGTCTAAGCTACATACTGATCATTCTGTGTACTTCCAAGCCTCCATGTCTTTTCTTATATGTTTGCTTTCTTGTGAGCTTCGTCTTATTCTTCAGGGGCAGCTTAAAATGTCAGTCTTCCATAGCTATCCTGGACACACTCTCCTCATTTTTTTCTGTAATACTGTATACACTACATATGGCACTTAATTTTTTTTAATTTTTTTTTTCCTTCCACAAGGGTGTGAACTCCTAGCTTGCGTCATGAATTTTTGCATTTAGGCATGTATCTGACATAGGGGAGTTTTTCAACAAATTATTGCTGGCTTAGATTGAATCCATTCATTAGGATATGTCACTCTAGTGCATGACTCAGGCAAGTAGACTTTTAACATAGTGTGTTACTAAAGTATAATTTAGCTTAATTATCTTAATTTAGTATGATGAACTAAATAGCTTTAATATATATTGTTATGCAATTCAAGAAAGATGCAAAAGATAAACATTTTGAAGGGAAGAAAGGCTATATGTTTAAGCTTTTATAAGCTAATTAAAAATCTAACACAATCTTATTTTATTTCACATTGGGTTAAAAATTTAATCAGTGTGTAAGTAGTTAGTAACAAAGCCAAATTGTAGACATCTCACTCAGAATGATGGAGATTTTCCTATTGATCTGTGGTAGATTTCTGCTATGTTACCATTTGATGTTACCTAGTTTTCATATGCCACAAGTAACATCTTGACCTAGAAACCTAATGATTTTAAAATTTTCACATAAGACAACTGAGAACATTGTATTTCTTTTTGCCCAACATCAATATTGGAAAGGTGATCTACTATACCAAATTATCCCTTTCAGCCTATGCTTTGTAAAGATTATAAGATGACTCCTTGCTTTACACAGGTCTGCAAAGTTAGCACAGCCCTTAGCCCATGCTCCAGGGCAGCCATCCTGGTCTTGAGTCCAGAAAGACCCCTCTAGAGAGAATGACATTGGAAGCATCTTGGTGTGCCCAGCTCATGTTACTATGCCTGGAAAATAGTAAATTAGCATTTATTAGTGAGTGTTCAGGTAGTACTGATTAACTAAAATAACATTGGTACCAAATCAATAAAAACATTAAAATTAGTAAAACAAAATTTTAAATCACTAAAATAAAATATATTTTCATCTGTAAAAACACCTTATAGTAGCTATTATTGATGTAAACTTAGTTCTCATTAAACTTCTCTTAGAAATTATGTAGTAGATTCACTTTTATTTTTGTTTCCTGTTAGTATTTTAGACTTGTAAAAGGGATCTCCTGTAAGAGCAATTGGAGACCTAAGAAAAAGCATCAAAGACAAAGGAAGATTTCTAAGAAGGAAAGTAAAATGGACTTAACTTTGTTCAGGATCTTCCCCTCAATGGGGCCAGACCTTGAGGAGGGCACCTCTCATTTCCTCAGTGTTTGTCTCATTCCTGATTCCAAGGTGCATCTCTTGGAAGGATTGGCCTGTATGTTAATTTTGCATTTGCTATTTTTGCTCTTACCTCCATGCTGGAACAAGCTTACAAATAGTTCCTATTTGTGTTTCAAACTTCTTGCTAAAATATATTGAGTGATCTCTTATCCTACCGGGGCAGGCATTTTTACTAAAGAGATGGTATTCGCAATCTGAAAGGAGTACAGGCAAAAGGAGTACCAGGCAGGTGAGAGGCTGCGTCCTTTCTCACAATCTGTGCTTTTGTACCTTTCTAGGGGTCACTTCTAATAGTGGGTAATACAGATAACAAAGAGCCACATAAAGGCATGTCTGGAAA
Organism: Condylura cristata; assembly: GCF_000260355.1. Classification (NCBI taxonomy): domain Eukaryota; kingdom Metazoa; phylum Chordata; class Mammalia; order Eulipotyphla; family Talpidae; genus Condylura; species Condylura cristata. The sequence continues at coordinate 1,529,885 of NW_004567133.1, forward strand.
TATAAGATGGCATTTGCTTACCTCTGAGAAAAATGTTTGGAATGGTATTCCTTATATCTCTTAGCAAGAACAACACTGAGCTTGGTAAGCAGGATTGTGTTATGCTTGCTTATAGATATGAGAAGGAATTATATGGACTTCATTTTTATAATATAGTTTAAATTTGATATTCATTTGGTTTGGATTTCAATTTTGGTTTATTCTGTGCATAGGGATGATCTTTTCAGAACATTTAATGATTATTAGCTTCTACATTGCCTCAAAAGATCAAATTGTTACCTGAGGGTAAAAATACCAAGAGCAATCTGAAAGTTTAAAAAAAACTTTCTGTTTTTATCATTAAGGTAGCATATATTTTGTTTTTGAAATATGATTACTTCTTTACTCATAGATTGTTATCACTATGAGCCATTTATGTAGCAGTTCAACTTGTTTAATTCCTTCTTCAACCCTAGCAATTGTACAACTTTTATATTTGAAGTATTTTCCTCATAGATTGTTATTCTTGGCTAAAGGCTTTTCTCTTTAGTAAATGCTTTTGACTACCTGGCCTTTATCGGATCAATTTCATTTAAAATGTTTGTAGAGGCATGCTTGACTACTTATAAATTTTCTAGTACAGTTCTGTAAGAATTCTTCACTTTCCAAGGGCCATATGTATCCATTTTGGTTCCCAACAGTTTATAAATGCCAGAATAATTTAAAAGAGATATCCTTTGCAACAAAATTTAGAGTGGACTGTATCTGGTTGGCAAAGGCATGATAAAAAAATTGCATGGATCAAATCTGATAGATCTCCAGTTGGTGTAGGGCATCAAGAGAGCATTGCACTGGAGAGTAATCTTTTAAATTTTAGTTTACTCCATGCTTCAGGTACACATCCAGTGAGGGTAGATGAGGGAAAATCCAATTTCTGCTCATTTCAGTCCCCTTAGAGACCTGGACTGATGGAGCAGTCACCATCTCATACTGTGATGCTTGCCTAAGGGGAAGGAAGTGAAGTAGATATAGAGCTTCCTCACTCCTTTCTCTTCTGATTAGAAGTGAGCCCTTGAGCTTCTGCTTGCATTTTATTGTCTCAAGCAGGGTTCCATACCTAACTGAGCTGACAGGAAAATGCAGTCCTGCCATAGCTTTCAAGAACTAGGAATATTGGGTGGGCAGCAGGACCACATGTTATGGCGGAGTTCTTCCTACCAAAGCCAACTCTAGGAGAGAATTATAAATGATAGGCATCTCTCTCTTGCGCTCTCTCTCTCTCTCTCTCTCTCTCTCACACACACACATAGTTATTTTCCTAATCTGTTTGCACTGCTATCACAATGTAGCATGGATACCATAGACTGAGTGGTTTATAAATAACAGAAGTTTATTTCTTACTGTTCAGGGGCTGAGAAGTACAAGGTCAAGGCAGTTAGTAGATTCTATGTCTGGTAAGGGCCTGCTTTCTGGTTCAATGTGATCTCATATGGTAGAAAGAGCAAATGAATTCTCTGATGTCTTTGACTTCTTTTTTATAAGGCAATAAATTAGCCCTTTTTACCTAATAATTTCTCAGTAGCCCCTATCACCTAATGCCATCACATTGGAGATTAGTTTCAACATATAAACATATAAATGTTGCTTACATTTTATTTTATTGATTTCTTAAGTAAAAGTAAAATTGGTTTACTTCACCATGTTTATTTTAAGGGTTATAGTTCAAATCTCTACAAATACAAATTTTCACACCATACCTACCACCAAACTCCCAGTAATTTTCCACCATGATTCATTGAGCTGTTTCCCTCTCCTGCTCCCACACTGCCACCGTCCCCTCTAGCTGTCTGAATTTTGTAGTCGGATGTCCAGGGTTTTTTTATTATCTTGTTTTTGCCTGACCCTTTGGTTGGTTTCTCTACATCCCACATTAGTATATGCATTTGGGGAGGAGGAGGGTAAGACACAAACATTCAGTCCATACTAGTCATCTACACAGGTTTTTCAGTGAATCAAATTGGGGTGGAGGTAATATCAGAAAATATCAATTAAAGATATGTAGCTCAGACATAGCTGACCAATCTTAGCATTTGTTAAGGTGTGTTACCTTGTTTACTCTTAGTTTAAGATAATTTATATTGTGATTTAACCCTTATATTTGAAAATTTTACTTAATAAGCTTAGAAAATAACATTGAACACAAAATATTAACATTTTACTTACCACTAGGTATGAATGGCTCAATTTTTAGTATTTTATGAAAAATATGTCAGCAATATGTACTGACTTGACTACAAATATGGTTTAGAACAATAGATTTCTGATTCAAGTGACTTATGTGGTCAATGTAGTTATTTTTGACAATAGATTTGAGATTTTAAGCTTATGTTGGGCAGATACTATATCTGGACAAAAGACTGCTCTACACAGTTAAGTGTAACTATATATTCGGTATTTTTATGATTGACATACGACTTGTTTATATGAAAACTTTATTGCAGTTGTAATGCTTTCTTCTGTATTTTTTCAAATAATGGATATTGAAAGGCCAGTTACTATCATATAAATTCTCTTAAGATTCTTGCATTTAAAACAGGCCTTCTTACAATTGAAAAAGTGGAAATTCCTGACTAGGTTCATAATGGTATTTGTACCTTTCATCCTAATCGGTTCTTTGTATCATTTTGTAACAATGTGTCTTACATATTTCTTACACTTTCTTTAAAGGAAGAATGGAAAACCAATAATATTAAGTAGTTTAATATATGCACATACCAATTAGTGAGTTAGAAGGTAAATAAGTCAAGAAAACTTGTTGCAGTCACAGTGTAATGAAAAGAATTAAATATCTAGGAGTAAACTTAACAAAAGAGAGGGAGGACCCATACAATGAAAACTTTAAGACATGGTTGAAAGAAATAGAAGTCAGAAACAAATGTTAAGATATTCCCTGCTCATGGATGTTAAAGTGGCCGTCCTACCCAAAGCAATATATAGGTTCAAAGTAATTCATATCAAAGCTCCAAAGTAATTTACAAAGGAATGGGAAAAAATTACTGAAATTAATATAGAACCACAAAGTACTCCAAATAAATAAAATAATCATGGCAAAAAAAAAAAAAAGAGGAAATGATGGTATCATACTCCCAGATATTAAACTATGCTGAGAATTTATATTTATCAAAACATTTTGGTACTGCAACAAGAACAGACACACAGACCAATGGAAAGAATTGTGAATTCAGAAAGAAACCCAGGCAGATTTTACTCCTATCTTTGCCTTATATTGACAAATTTTTCATGAACTTAAAGCTTCCTGTGAAATCTGGATTGGTATTCTTTTATGTCTCTTATCTATTATAGATTAATTTATTAATAAGATCATAAAGAGAAATGTCACTGCTTTGACCCCCAAATAACTCCTCCTGTCCCATTATTAAGATCAGGCATAAAGAACAACAACAGTAGGGTTTTAGCTTTCTCAGTATCAAATTATCAACTGTGTGGGGGGTCCATTATCTTTTCATTGGAAGTGCAGTTTTTTACAAATGCAAAGACCAACATGAACTGTGTTAAGATTTCCATGTTTGGTTATATTTCATACGCACAGTTCTTTTTGATAGACTTTAGAATTTACTGGGTTAATTCTGAAGGCTATGAAATGTGACTTCTATGAGTTTTAATGTTTTTATGAGGATGCATTTTTTGTGGAAGCCATCACAGGATTAATAACAATATTATTTTATAATATTACTTATTACATATTTTTTTGCTTATTCATTTGTAACCAACAACAAAATACAAGGTTGAAATACTGACATATCACCACTTATTTGATCTATGTAGAATTCCTTGTGAACTGTCATACTTAATTTTTAAAAATAATATATTGTGTTAAATATTATCCCTTGGGCAAAAGAAAGTTCTTTTCAGTACAGGCAGTTTTATGTTCTACAGTATTCAGTGTGAAATAGGATGGAGATGTGGCATCAATCACAGTGCATGCCAGGCTGAATTAAGAATGTGGGCATCCTGTGTGCTGTGAGGTACCTGGCCTCCACACAGTGGGATTTGTTTTTGCTTTTTACCATGAACTTAGACTACTATACTATGTAATAAGCTGAAAATTAGCAGAATTGTCTAAATTTGTCCTGAATAATAACACTCTTTTTATAAATGACTTTATTAATGCACATGCAGTCATTACTGTTTACTTTTTTCCTCCTATTTTCTGAAAAGTTATAAACAGACAACTGAATCATGATTTATTTTTTGACTCATTTCTTCTTAAATTAACCAAGTTAATCAAGAGAATAAAATCCTAATTTGCTGCATTTAACACTAAAATTAAAACAATGCACAGCTCCATTTGCGTTCCTTAATATATGCATCTGAAAATAAATTTTATATATATAAAGTATATAATATATTTAACATCAGTGAAATTGTCAGAATGATTGTGATATTTATAAAGGCAATGTGAATTTTTAGCTTATATATTCATATACATACATTCACATATACTTGAATATACTTATGTATATGTACATGTTTCAACATGTGTATATCTCTATATAGTGCATAGATTATATAGAGTGTGCATAATACATATGTATTCTCAATATGTGTATATGTATGCATATATTGGTATAAGAGATTACAAATGATCTATTGAAGAAGTTGCAGCTTTAGGTATCCTGTGATATTTAAATAAATTCACAATAGCCTGGATTTTTTTTTTTAAAGATTTATTTTATTTGTATATACATAACTGGGGTACAGGCCAGAGGCTCAGGGGTGGTGAGAGGCTTCACCAGAGACAGAATGGGGAGCAGAACAGGCAGATCTACAAAGTACACTGCTGAGGGGAGCAGCGGGCGGGTCAGGAGAGGTCTGCCACGCCATGTGGTCACCTCCAGGGCAGGCGGGAATCGAACTCATGTGGAAGTGGCTTTAGCTTCTCAGTGCAGTGCTTTAACCTGCTGCACCACCAGGGAGGGCCCAGCCTGGAATTTTTAAAACCTTTGTATTTTAGTTATTTATATTTTCTTCCCTTTTGTAGTAGAGACTTAAGATAAATTATAATCAACATATAGCAAAAATAAAAATTATGGGTACTGCATACTTGGCCAGGGATTAGGTCATTTTTGTCTTGATGGCTACTTGCTGATAGCTGTGTCTCAGGTTTTCAATCTTCAGAACTTCTCCGTGTTTATTGCTGGATTATACTCTTCCTCCTGGGGCCATGTTAATTGGAATACTGCTTTGCCTATCTATCACTTATTATTTGGTTTAATACTTGTTGGTTGACTACTGAAAGTGACTTTGAGAATATATAGAACAAGTCAGGAATTTTCTTCTGTCGATGATATCCTTTTGACAGATATGTTGAGAAACATTCTTGTAGCCATTAAAATGTAAAGTAAAATTTGAAATGTTTTGAGTGATTAATATTACTGTGATAAGTGATAGTTTTAAAAAGAAAAGTTTCATGTAAGAACTCTTGTCATATGTCTTTTTTCATGTTTTGATATTTTAAAGAAATGTTTTATTCCATTGAAGTTCATCTAATTTAGGGTTTTGTTTTTTTACCTATTATTCTGGATCGTGGTTGGAATGAACATATGAGCTTAGCTTAGACATTCAACTTATCATTCCTCATTTTTGAAGGAAGTAAAGATTAAAATAAGTTGTATGATGTATTATTTGGTAAACGCAACCAGCTTTTGATAATTTTTTTTAACAGGGCAGGAAAACAGCCTATTTAAATCATGAAAAGTAAATTTTCTTTTTTTGTATTTTATTTATTGTAACTTTTTTTTTTGCCTAGAGTAGATGTTTTCAGGTATTGCAACCTGGTCTTCTCCCCTCACCCCCCAACAAAAAGGGCACATTTGTGTTTATAATGCAATATTTATTAATATAGTTCATATTACTTTAATATATTAGTACCTGATGGGTATGTGAATTATTTAAAATGAGCATCTGTGTACTATTTTATGGTATTTGAAATAAAATGAATTTTTAATGCTCATATGTAATACAATCTGCCAAGATTATCCTGGTAGAGGTTTTCAAATCCATGTAGGGAATCAGCTGCACTGTTTCTTCTTTGCTTTATAGGTTAAGCATGCCCAAAGTTGGATACAACCTTTTGTGGTATTTTTATCCTTCAACAGGGTAATCGTGTGTATGTATACTCTGTATCCTGTCATTATAAAATAATTTTGAGCCAGTTAAAATTTGCACTTACTTTCATGTTTCTTCTGTATTTTATTCTGGAATTAAAGCTATTCAAAAATAAAACACATTCACTTAACTGACCTTTCTTCCCCCCCCTCCCGCCAATTTAAGTCTTATACAACAAAAAGCTTGAAAAGAGTTTTTCAGAGAAATTTTTCTTATGCGAATTTAGACCTAGAAATTGTACATTAAGTTATTATCAAGCTTTAAGAAACTCTTAATTGAGAAAATGAAGCCCTGAATTTATAGCACAGGTCAATTGGATTTCAGTTTGACACAGCTCCTAAATATATGCTCTTGTCTGGGCAGACTCTGCTTACTTGTCACCAAGGTCCTAGGAGATGTTTGTTGTTAGTCTGCACTGAAACATTCTATTTTCAGATTTTTTCCTGTGGCTTCTCCCCTTACATCTAGGCCATACAGATTAAAAGGCAGGCAGAATTTATGACACAGAATTTTTTCTTTGAAGGTAATTATTCTGATTGTGTTGGGGCACAGTTTGGAGAGCTCTTCTTTGTTGAGTTAGTTCTAAGCATTGTTTCTGAGTTGGGCTGACCAGAGTGGAGATTTTCTTATTTGTGTCTGTGAAACATGCTGTCTATATTAGCTGTCATGCAACTTGATAATTAGGTCATTATAAGGGTTAAAGGAAATGAGAGGCTTTGAAAAAAATCACTGGAGTCTCAGAACCGAGCAGCAGCAGTTAAAGGTTTTCCCACTCATTTTATTCTGATATTTAATAAGCCCAGAAATGGAAGGTAAATTTGGATCTTATTGTTGCATTTATCACTTTCCCCATTTTATCTGAAGATTGTACAGCAGATATGTAAGTAGTTACCTTTAGAAGTGATAAGATATATATTTAGATTATCCTTATTTTTAAAATTCTTTTCATCATCAAACTAAAACCCATTAGTTGTAGAACATTTGGAAATGCAGAGAAATATAAAAGAAGACAATTTAAAAATACCCATGATCCCAGTATCCAGAGATGTAATTATTTAATGGCTTTCCGTATGGCCTTTACTATTCATGTATTTTTTTCATAAAATTTAATTATTGCTTTATATTGTGCAACAATAGCTGACATTTTCTGAGTGCTTATTTCATAGAAGGTAGTGAGCTCAGCGCTTTACATGCGCTATCTTTTTTATGTTTATCACAATCTATGAGACAGTTATGTTCCAACAAGAAATCTTAAACTCAGCAAGATTTCATTCAATGTCAAAGATTTAAAAATGTAGACTTCTAGGCTGTACAAAATACATAGACTTCTGTTTTTCCTTTCCTTTACTAAGTATGACTGTAAACTCTAGAAGTAGTATATAAAGTAGGGGAAAATGGTCACAGTGAGAGAACCCATTCTGAAAGTTGGTTTGGGATTTCCAGATGGAGGAACAATATAGAATTTGACACATTCCCCCCCGTCGACAGAAGTTGAAGCCAGACCTGAGATTTTCTTACTTCTGAGCTATCAGCAGAAGATGGCTCAGGTATGTCCCTCCCTTCTCTGTATCAGACAGGAGTAAACCTGGCCCTACCAACAAAGGGATTAGTAGAGGCCCCTCCTATAGTCAGTGGCCAGGGCAAATACTACCTTTACTGTTGGGCCTGAGATGCCCTTTTCACTAAGAGATACCTGGGCACATGGAAGCTCCTGCTGTTGAGGTCCTGTCATAAAAAATGGCCCAGTTCAATATTCTCTGTATCTCTATGGACCTAAAGTCCTTTCCCTTGCCCTAGTTGACTGGCACAGGCATCCTGCAACAGTGTTATGTTGGGTCAAAGAAGTCTCTTCTAGCCTGTGGGCCTGAGCACCACACAACTACCTGCCCACTTCCTTTGAGAGATACTGTGCCTGGAGAAACCCTCTTTACCCTATCAGGGAACTCCAATGATACCGGATAAATAAATCAGACTAAAAAAGAACATTACAAAATATTTTAAAAATTGGCTATTATTGTAACCACAGCTAACAAAAATAGGTTAAGACCTATATGCTGAATCTATTAGGATGAGTGCCTAGATGGAAAATTAGCAAGGATATTGGAGGGCTGTACAACACAATCAACCAACAGACCTAATTGGCATTTCTAGAACACACCATTAAACAGTAGCAGGACAACTTCTCATCAGTTCACTGGACATTTGCTAAGATGGAGCACATCCCAGGTCTTAGAGTAGACCTCTGAAAGATTTCGAACAGTTGAACTCATCTGCATGTACTCTTTATTTTGACCAGTGGAGTCAAAGGAGAAATCAATGGCAGAAAGGTAATAGGAAAACCTCCGATTAGTGAAAATAAAACAGCACAGTTCTGAATAACCCATGTCACTCAGAGATCTTTAAGGAAACAAAAATACATAGAACTGAACGGAAATGAGACCACAACTTATCAAAATATAGGGATGTAGCTAATGCAATCCTGAAAGGGAAATTTATACCACTAAATTCTATGTTAAATATGAGCAAAGACCGGGCCCTCCCTGGTGGTGCAGCAGGTTAAAGCACAGCACTAAGAAGTTAAAGCCACTTCCACATGAGTTCGATACCCGCCTGCCCTGGAGGTGATTCACATGGTGCGGCAGACCTTTCCTGGCCTACCTGCTGCTCCCCTCAGTAGTGTACTTCGACGATCTGCCTCTTCTGCTCCCCATGCTGTCTCTGGTGAATCTTCTCACTGCCCCTGAGCCTCTGGCCTGTACCCCAGTTCTGTATGCACAATAAATAAATCTTAAAAAAAAAAAAAATGAGCAAAGACTTCAAAATCTAAGTGCCTACTTCAAGAAGTTAAAAAAAAAAAAATAAAAGTAAAGTTTATAAAAAAGGCAGGGCCCTCGCTGGTGGCACAGTGGGTTAAAGGACAACACTATGAAGCTAGACTCAGATGCTTCAGCACAAGTTCGATTCCTGGCCAAGGAGGTGACCTACATGGTGCAGCAGACCTCTCCTGTCTTGCCTGCTGCTCCCCTCAGCAGTATACTTTGTAGATCTGCCTGTTTTTCTCCCCACACTGTCTCTGTTGGATCCTCTCACCACCCCTGCACTTCTGACCTGTATCTCAGTTCTATATGCATAAATAAATAAATCTTAAAAAAAAAGCAGAAGGAGGGAAATAAAGGTAGAAATTAATAGACTTGAAATTTTTTTTTAAAAAAAGAAAAATCAATGATGGACAAAGCTGGTTCTTTGAAAAAGAATCACTGAAATTGATAAATCTCTAGTAAGACTGAATGAGAAAAAATGGAAAAAATACAAATCACTAATATCAGAAGGAAACAGGGTGTGCCATTACAAATCCTGAATCCTTACAAAGTATAAAGGACAAGTGCATTCTCAGGTATTTGCTATCTAAAAAGAAATGGACAAATTTGTCAAAACTACAAACAACTAAATCTCAACCAAGATAAAGAAGATAAGTTGAAGAGTCTTATAGTCATTAAGGAGGTTGATAGAAGGTAATGACTGTGGTTACAGAAGGGCAATGCCAGGGGCCCTAGTGTGATGAAAATATTCAGTATATTGGCTGTGGTAATGGACTCATAAATCTACATATGTGCTGAAGTTGTGTGAAATTCAGCATACATGCACACACATGCACAAATGAATACAAGTCAAAATGGGGAACAGTGGGTTATATTCACATCATTTGATAGTTCCCTAAAATAATGACAAGTCTTTGTAGCCATCAAAGACTTGTGGTTCCAAATGGCTGAAATATGGCCTGATCTTTAAGCTAGAACCATGTTGAAATTGTCAACAATAGTTGCAGAATTAGACCAGATTTAATTTACAGAGATGGCATTTCCAATTGCTTCAAAAATTTGCCAGAACAAAAGAATTTCTTGGTTCATAGGGTAGGTCTTTGGGTCAAAGCTTAGCAGAGTGGAGAAGAGAACATGGGATACAGCCTATTTCCATTTTTTATCTTTTTTTGGTAAATTTTGGCTTGAATTTGCAAATGAATGTTCCCCATACTGCCTGCAGTGGGGTCATGAGCACTTCTAGAGTCCTTCAATCAAAAGGAAAAGGGACTTTTCTAAGATGTTGTTTGGAGAAAATCCCAAGGAATGTTGAAATTAGAGTGGCTTGGGACCCACGTTCAACTCTTTTTAATCATTGGCCAAGGGGTGGTAATCGGAGCTGCTTGGACAATGTGGGCAAGAGGCAGAGATTCTGCATTTTGAATTGGGGAGGGAGGTGTCATGGCACAGACAGCCATGCAGTGGCCAGTACAAGTCAGAAAGTGCTGCTGTCTTAGTCTGTAGTTAGCAGGGCAAGACAACAAAATGACCATTAGATTGTGAATGTAAAAAAAGATTTTTAAGATGTATTTAATTTTACAGCTCCAAGTTTGGAAAAATATTCCCTCTCTGGTAATGACAAGCCAATCTATATTAGAGACTATTAAATATTTCAAAATAGCATTTAAACAAAGAATAGTATTTGTGTAATTCTAACATGCATTTTTATTAGGTAAACACAATAAAAATTCATAAGATTTCTATTTTCTACTGTACTTCAGGTCACATATCTGATTGGTTGGTTGGCTGTTCCATGAACTAATGGGTATTAGAAACAATGGCTGAATGTTTTAAGTTTTTCTGTTACATGTTGGATTTTTTTTTAAACTTCAAGAATAAGGAAAGAAAGGAGACATGTTTCTCTAACTGCATTTTTTTTCCTTGAAGCTTTTAGACGGTAGCTCAGATGTTGAACTTAATGGAGCTATATAATTATTTTCATTATTATTACAAAAGTCAGATGTGTAATTAGAGATAAAATCTCAAGCAATGATTTCTTACAAGGATTTGATAGTTTACTGTTATGCAATCTGACTTTATAGTTCATTAGCAGAGGCAACAATACTTTGGACAATGCAGTGGTTGCCTTTGTAAAAGGGCAATGAACAATATTGTCCTTTTTGTTATCCAGCATGGCTTACATGATGACCCATGTTATCCCTGCTTTGGTTTATTTTCAGGAAAAATATTTTCTCTGCCAATTAGTTTGTGTGTGTGTGTGTGTTTGCCAGAAAACAAAAAAGTAAATGTATGCTTTAAGTTTATCTTTAGTCCCAGGACACTTAAGAGCCCAGTTTAGTGCCTGAGTGTAGTAGTCAGTTTCCACACGTATAGTCTTTCATTTTTACTCTGTTCTGATTCATTCCTTAAGTGTTTTTGCAATAGCTTTTACTTTATCTGCCTGGAGCTTCAGTGCGAAAGCTGTATCTATTCAGTTCACCTGCATATCTACTTAAAATTTTAAAATTGTTTTCATGATCATAAATATTTGAACCTCAAAGTAACCCCTTAAAGTATAAATGGAGATGGTACTTTAACTTTTTTCCTTAAAAAACCCACCTAAACAAAAACAAATACAGATGAGCTTAATATCAACATAGATTGTAGACTTCACAAGGGCAGGGACTATGTTTTGTTTATGCTGTATCTCTTGCTCCCAGTATAGTGCTTGATACTCAGTAAATGTTTCAAGATGATTGATGTTGAGTAAACTTAAAAAATTCTGAGCTCTTCAGAACTTGCAAGAACACAGAAAAACTTGTATTGGCAGAAGAGAGAAATACACAGCCCCAGGAGACCAGGATGTAGCTCAAAGCACCTGTCACAAGTACACTTCTTTGAAGTCTGGTGTTTTATCTTAAAATCTCACAAGAATTTTGGATTCTATTTCATATTAGGATTGTTTGTTTAATCACAACAAAAGTTTATATGTTATCGTAAAATAATATCATGCTTCTGGGAAAATGGAAAATGGTGTGCACATCCTGAATACTCCTGTCACATATCTTTAGGACATTAGTATTGTTTGTGAAAAATGTAATGTCGCACTAATGACACTCTATTTAAGCATTATCTGTATGTTCATTACAATCAGCATTACTCACACCTTTTAACATGACCCCTGAATTCATCATCTCAGAAAACAACTCAATCTTCTAGTTGATTGGGCAAAAAATATGTGTGTCATCCTTGACTTATTTCTGTCTTACAGTTTGCATGCAGTTTATAGGGAATACTGCTGGCTCTATCTTGAGAGTATTGCTTGTGTTTGATTGCTTTTAACTATCCCTATTCTTCTACCATCATTTCTGTTAAATTAAGCAAAGGCACTACTAGACTGAATGGTCTAATGTCACAACAGCTACCTTAACGAACCAAAATCTAAGCCTGTAGCAACAGCAAGTTTGCTCAATATAAATTCCAAAGATGACCAGTCAGAAAGCATAAGTAGACTTTAAACTGGAGCCAACAGAATAACTTACTTTCCTCTGGCTCATGCCCGTCAAGTTTGTCCTGCCTCATTTTGACTTGATTAAACTGGTAAACTGGTAAAATGATAAATACCTCACACCAGAGTTAATGCTACAGTAGCCTTGTAACTGGTCTCTCTGCATCTGCCCTGGTCCCCAAGCTGAGTCACCACTGGATAAAGCCCTCAAGCCAAGTCCAACAGAAGAATGAACAAGAACAGTTCAAAACAAGGAATAAAAATACAAGAACACCAAAATAGCAAACGTAGGTGCCAGTATGTCAGTATTATCTCTAAATGTAAATGGCTTAAATTCCTCAGTAAAAAGACACAGAGTGGCAGGATGGATTAAAAACAGACCCCAGGGCACTCCCTGGTGGTGCAGTGGGTTAAAGCATAGCACTAAGAAGCTAAAGCCACTTCCTCATGAGTTCGATTCCCACCTGCTCGGGAGGTGACCATATGGTGTGGCAGACCTCTCCTGCCCACCCGCTGCTCCCCTCAGCAGTGTACTTCGTAGATCTGCCTGTTCTGCTCCCCACTCTGTCTCTGGTGAAGCCTCTTGCCGCCCCTGAGCTTCTGGCCTGTACCCCAGTTCTATATGTACAAATAAATAAATCTTTAAAAAAAAACAGAACCCAACTTTCTGCTGCCTATAGGAAACACATCTAACTACAAAAGATAAAAACATATCAAAAATAAAAGGATAGATAACAATCCTACAAACAAATGGACCAAAAAAGAAAGCAGGAACAGCTATACTTATATCAGATAAAATAGACTTCAAACTAAAAAAGATTAAAAGAGACACAGAAGGCCACTACATTATGATTAAGGGGACAGTACAACAAGAAGACATTCTAATCATCAATATATACGCACCAAATGAAGGAGCACCAAAATATATCAGGAAACTACTGTCATCTATGGAAACGTATATCAGAGAAAATACATAGTAGACTTCAACACACCACCCTCCACTATGGACAGATCAACAAGACAAAAAATAAGCAAAGACACTGAAGCTCTGAACAAGGATCTGGACAACATGAGTCCAACAGACATCTATAGAATATTGTACTCCAAAAAATCTGAGTATACATTTTTCTCAAATCTACATGGATCATTCTCTAGGATTGACCACATACTGGGTCATAAGATAAATACCAATAGATACACTAAGGTCAAAATCATACCAACTATTTTCTCTGACCATGAAGGAATCAAACCAGAAATAACCCATATGAGGAAAACGAGAAACCCACCTACCATGTGAAGACTGAAACCCACACTACTGGAGGATCAATGATGAGGTCAAAGAAGAAATTGAAAAATACCTGCAGAAGAATGACAATGATGACACAAGTCTTCAATACTTATGGGACACACTAAAAGCAGTTACAAGAGGAAAATATATATCAATACAGGCTCACATAAAGAAACAAGAAATAACTAAAAAAAAACAACCTAGTCTCCCACCTTAAAGAGATGGAAAAAGAACAACAAAATAACCCAAAGCCAGTAGAAGACAGGAAATAATAGAAGTCAAATCAGAAATAAATGAAATGGAAGTTAGGAAAACAGTCCAAAAAATCAATGAAACCAAAAGTTGGTTCTTAAAATAAATAAATAAATAAATAAACAAAATAGACAGGCCACTAACCAGGCTCACAAAGAAAAAACGAGAAAGCACAAATAAACAATCATAAATGAAAGAGGAGAAATCACAACAGATCCAGCAGAAATCAAAAGAATAATCAGAGCAACTATATGCAAACAAGTTTGACAATTTAGCAGAAATGGACAAATTCCTACAACTCTACAACCCCCAAAGCTAGATAAAGAAGAACTAGAACAACTAAACAGGCCAATTACAAGCAAGGAAATTGAAGAAGTAATCAAAATCCTCCCTAAAAATAAAAGCCCAGGACCAGATTGATTTACAAATGAATTTTACTGAATGTTCAGAAAAGAACTAGTGCCTATTCTACACAGACTCATCCAAAAAAATCAAAAAAGAAGGAAAACTACCACATACTTTCTATGAAGTATGTGGAACATCACACTAATACCAAAAACTAACAAAGAAAACACAATAAAAGAAAATTTCAGACCAATCTCCCTAATGAACACTGATGCAAAAATCCTCAACAAAATTTTAGCCAACAGAGTCCAACAATGTATTAAAAGAATAATATACCACAACGAATTGGACTTTATCTGAGGAGTGCAAGGATGGTTCAACATCAGAAAATCAATTAATGTAATCCATCACATCAACCAACAAAAAAATAAAAACCACAATCATATCAAAAGATGTGGAGAAAGCATTTGACAAAGTTCAACACCCACTTATGTTTAAGGCCCTTGAAATCCTCGGACTAGAAGGAACATACCTCAACATGATAAAAGCCATCCATGACAAACCCACAGCCAATATTATCCTCAACGGAGAAAAGCTGAAAGCTTTGAGATCAGGAACAAGACTAGGGTGTCCACTATCGCCACTGCTCTTCAACACAACATTGGAAGTTCTAGCCAGAGCAGTAAGACAGGAAAAAGACATACAAAGGAATCCAAATAGGGAAAGAAGAAGTAAAACTGTCCTTATTTGCAGATTACATGTTAATCTACATGGAAAGCCCTAAAAACTCCACAGAGAAACTAATCAAAGCCATCAACCAGTTTAGCAAGGTAGCAGGATATAAAATCAGTGCACAAAAGTCAGAGACCTTCCTATACACAAACAACCAATCAGAAGAAGCAGAAATTTAAAAAAGCATCCCCTTTTCAACTAAAACAAAAAGAATCAAATACCTGGGAGTCAACCTAACAAAAGAGGTAAAAGAGCTTTACAAAGAAAATTACAAAATACTGTTAAAAGAAATACAAGAAGACACCATGAACTGGAAAGACATTCCCTGCTCATGAATCTGGAGAGTTAACATCATCAAAATGGCCATCCTACCAAAAGCAATATACAGATTTAATGCCATCCAAATAAAAGTCTCAATGACATTCTTCAAAGAAATAGAAAAAAAAATTGATGAGATTCATATGGAACAACAAAAAACCTCGAATAGCCAAAACCCTCATGTCTAAGAAAAATCAAAATGGAGGCATTACACTCCCAAACTTCAAGCTATATTACAAAGCTATAATAATCAAAACTGGTACTGGAACAAGAACAGACATATAGACCAGTGGATTCAGATAGAAAACCCAGATATAAACCCGCAAGCTTATGGATAGCTAATCTTTGATAAAGGAGCAAAGAAGATACCATGGAACAAAGAAAGTTTGTTCAGCAAATGGTGCTGGGAAAACTGGGAAGCTACGTGCAAAAAAATGAAACTAGATCACTACCTCACACCATACACAAAAAATCAACTCCAAGTGGATTAAAGACCTAGACATAAAACAGAAACCATAAAATACCTGGAAACAAAGATGGGCCAAACACTACACGACATACACTTCAGTGACATCTTTAAAGATAGAGCACTCAATGCAACAGTAGTGAAGGCTAGGATAAATAGATGGGACTACAACAAGTTAAAGAGATTCTGTACGGCAAAAGGGACATTACAAAAGACAGACATCCCACTGATTGGGAAAAATTTTCCCACACAAAACTAGTGAAAAGGATTGATCACAAAGATATGCAAAGAACTGATGAAACTCAACAAAAATAAACAACCCCATCAAAAAATGGGCAGATGAGCTACAAAAACACTTCTCCAAAGAGGAAATGCAGATGGCCAACAAGCATATGAAAAAATGTTCACCATCACTTGTTATAAGGGAGATGCAAATTAAAACCACAATGAGATACCACCTCACCCTAGTGAGAACGGCACATCTTCAAACAACTAGCAACAGCAAATGTGGGCGAGGATGTGGAGAAAAAGGAACTATCCTGCACTGCTGGTGGGAATGCAAATGAGTACAACCATTATGGAAAACTGTTTGGAGGTTCGTCAAATTGCTAAACATGGAGCTTCCATATGATCTAGCAATCCCACTCCTAGGTGTCTACCGAAAAGACACAAAAACACTGATTCAAAAAGATACTTGCACCCCCATGCTTATTGCTGTTTTATTTACAATTGGAAAGACAGGAAACAGCCCAAATGCCCAAAATTGGATGACTGGATTAAAAAGATATGGTACATATACACAGTGGAATATTACTCAGCAACTAAAAAAAGAAACACATGTCCTTTGCAGCAACATAGATGGATGCTTAGTGAAATAAGTCAGAAAGAAAAAGAAAAATACTGAATAGTTTCACTCATAGCAGGAATATAACGGACAAGGCAAGAAAATAATAATAATAATAATAATGAACAGTTATATACCAGAGATAATTTATGGGGGTGGAGTGGGGAGTGGGATCAAAAACAGTGGGGGGAGGGAAATGCACTGGACTTTGGTGATGGCACAGGGTGATTTGGTAATGGGAAGCCCAAGGGGATTACAACTGAGATGGAAAAAATGCACAAACTGATGTAAAAATAAACTATTATATTATTTTTTTAAAAAATGAAGTTTCCTAACAAGGAAGCTAAGAGTTTCTGAATATAGATCCAAACAAAGTTCACTGTAAATTTTAGTATTTAGCTTTCTTTTCAAAGTTTTCTTTTTCAAATCACATTTGCTTTCATTTTCATGTTAGAATGGTTTGAGAAAGATTAATTTAGCAAAAATGCCAGTGGGGGGAAATACAAAGGAAATATGCAACTATAATAAATATTTTAGGTCTCTGTTTTTCAGCAACCTACAGCTATGTTTACATAGTTGGTCTAGGACAGAATGCTATGCTGTTTCTCTACAATATGCTGTCTCACAGTGTTCACCTGGAGAATATAATTTGCAGATCTATTTCTAAGGATTTCAGGCCATATTGGGATGTTTCCAAAAATAACTTGCCATTTTCAGCTTTGACCCCTACTTTTAAAATAACATTTTCTATTTATGAAAGTAAAACATGCTCACTGAAAATATTCTGACTTATTCTTCTGTAGGTTTTAAATACAAAAGTGGCATGCATAGACTTTTAGTTCCAGCCAAATTCTAAGCTATTATAGACAACTGACTGTTTCCTACAAGATTACTATTCAGGAAGAGATAAAAGCTCAAGGGAAATAGCTATGCTTAAGACTAACACAGAAACATGAGGAACCCCTTTTGAGGACTGAACACACTTGAATGTTTGTTCAATTGAGAAGTGAGATGTATCCAGAGGTATCATGAGAGTCTATAGGAAAACTTTTAAAATAATTTTTAAATTGTGGTAAAATATATAACAAAATTTACCATTTTAATAATTTTTTTTCAGTTTATAATTTAGTGCTACCAGATACATTCAATCAATTTCTGTTTTCAACTTTTCCCAACACCTTAAATTTTATTACTAGTCAAATTGTCGTTCAAACTTGAGATCTTATATTTGTACAAAGTCTTCTGTGAAACTTCCCATGAAGTTGGTAGTATACTTCACAAAGAAACATGTTGAAAGTATATAAATGTTCAGTATAACAAACACAGGAGCAGCTCCAAGATACAAGGGAAGTAACACGGACCAAACCTCCTTGTAAAGTGCTTTGACACCTTAAATACAGCCAAGAATCAAAGAAAAAGGGCAACTGTGGACAAAATAAGGGCTAAAAATCTAGATGTGATCTGCATTATTGAATGGAAGGGAAAACAAAGTGACTTGACTGTAGCAATAAATAAATATTCAGAATGAATCTTGGGTCAGCCACTAAAAATGAAAAAAAAAAAAGAGATGGCTGTAAGTTTTAAGTTAGTTGAAGGAAATTTATCGAGTCAAAATTCGGAAAGGAGGGTGGGGAGCTAAATCAAAAAGAAAGTACAATGTGTGGAAAATATGAAACAAGTGCCAGAAAATATGAAACAGGTGGCCAGAAATTCTGACTAAATAAAATATAGGGTTATTCTTTATAAAAGTTATAAAGAAAAATTTAGACTGGATATAAAAGAAAGTACACAGGATTATGGTGATGGCACACAGGTGGGAAGTCCATGGGGATTAGAAAGGAGGTGAAAAAAATGTATGAAATGAAGAATGATGTAAAATACACACACACACACATACATATGTGTGTATAATAAAATATTTTAATAATGTCAAAACATACATAAAAATGAATTGTCTCCAAGAAACACACCCTTAGAGACAGAGAAAGGTTGAATGTAAAACGATAAGCGAGATTGTGCACAAAACTCAACTAAGAGAAACAGCACTAGCAGAGTGAACACAGGAGAAAAAAGAGATACTATATGCTGATGAAAGGAACATTAGAACAAGAAGGTGCAGTCATCAGAAACAAAGTTATATATCAATACAGGTTGAAAACATAACTACCAGCAACAGCAGTCTAAGGAACTGAAGAGAGAGAGAGAAAATCAACAATTGTACTTGAAGATTTTTAACACACTATTCTCAGAAACAGATGAACTCTGGTGAAAAATGAACAGATGTGAAGAATAGCTGAACAACACTATCAGTAAGCTTGAGGTATTAGAAATACACCTAAAACTGTATTCTCAACAGAAATGTGACTTTTGGGAGCTTGTATGGGGTGTTTGCAAAACAAACCATGTAACCACTACTATGCCATAAAGGAAACCTCAGTAACTTCCCAAGAATGAAAATGATACAAATTAGTTTACCCTCTGTATAATGCAATATCATAAGGAATTACAAACAAAATGATTGCTTTCCCTCATTCCTAGGGTTATAAATTAAATAGCATATTTCTAAATAACCCTTGAGTTAAAAGAGGAAATAAAAATGAATATTGTTATATTTAAAACTGAAAGATAATGAATACATTAAATGTCAGAATTTTGGGGTGTAGTTCAAACAGTGCTTAAAGGTATTTTATGGTCTTACATACATTTATTAGTAAATGAGAAAGGTTAAACAAGTGAACCAAGCATTTAACTTAAAAGTTGATAAATAAAATGAAACAAAACCTAAGGAAACAAAAAGGATAGAAGTAATAAGAGTACTGAATGCAGTTAAATTTCAAACAATAATAATAATAGATAAGGTTCAGGAAATCCAAAAAGGTGATTTTTTTTTAAAGATAAAGAAGGCAGACATTTGAGCAAAAAAGAAAGAAAAATGAAATATGAACAAAAAATGAAGAAATAACTATAAACCAATTTTTCAAATGATAAAATAGTATTGGAAGCCATTTATAGTCATACATTTTGGGGAAAAAACTGGAAGGGAGGAAGTGCACTGGACTATGGTGATGCACAGAGGTGATTTGGTGATGGGAAGCCCACAGGGATTACAAATGAGATGGAAAAAGGAACAAAATGATGTGAAAAATAAAGACACTAGTTTTAAAAAACTAGTGAATATTTTTCAGAAAAAATGTAATTTTTAAAGTTGTCATGAATAGAAATGAGAACATGATTAAATCAATATATGATTAGACCAGTACTTGGAAATAGTAGTCTAGACCTTTTCTCCAAAAATCTCTGGGGAGGATTTTATAAGTGATTGCTGGTAAATTTAAGAAACAATCACTTTTTATCTTTTATATGTTGCTTCAGAAAATAGAAGGTAGAGAAAAAGATACCCAACTCATTTCATGAAACTACTAAAAACATGATCAGAAAGTTTCTGACTGTAATATTGCACATTAAATGGACTAAGAAAATAATAAAATTGTGTAGAAAAAGCATTTAATAAATTTCAACGTTTGATTTTAAAAACATAAATAAATATAACAAATTAGGAATGGAAATTTCCTTACAGTTACTTGCCAAAATCTAAAGATTAACTTTGTTTTTAAAATTTAATTGATTAACATGATTAAAAAATAAAATGTTATACTTAATGGGGAAATTTCAGATACATTCTCCCCAATATTGGGAAACCAAACAAATATGCTGCTGTCAGTCACAGTTTAATGCAGGAAACAAAGTTTCCAAGCTGAAGCAGATGTGACATGATAGGACAGATACTTAAAAAGCTTTTCGTTTTCATTTACTTACCCTACAAGTTGATAATTCAAAACTGATGCAGACCCTGACCTCACAAAACATGTATCTCCAACTTTCCATTGGAGTGGGAAGATGGCCTTTTTCTACCTCTTCCAAATCTTCTGGTTGTCATCTCCCAGGTTGCAACCAAAACCTTAGCTACAATGTAAGAAATGGGGAAATGTAGTTTTTAGATTTCAGACCCATTAAAATGGAGGAAAATGCAATGGAGTTTGAGAGAGTCAAGCAAAAATATCTGTCACATTTGCTCACTATCTCTGCTGCCACTAACCTAGTGTTTGGTAATGTCTCAAAGTAAGAAAAATAGGTAAAATTACTGTTTATAGGCAAGGCATCTTAATCAATGGAAAATAACTAATTGATTATCATAACTAGTAAGTATAAACAAATCAATATAGTATATAATTTCTATATACTAATATCTAATTAAGAATGTAGTAAAACATAATCCATGAGTAATGGCAAAAGAAAATATATGATACTTAGGAATTAATCAAGAATACACAATATCACTTTAGAAAAAAATTTTACAACAAAAAGACAAAGATTATGTGAGTTAATGCTTTTATTGTTTTTATTCTCGCAGATGTAGTATAAAGAAGGCATGAGTTCTTTCTAAGTTAATCTTTAAATTCGGTTCAATCTCTTTTAGAGTTTTAGTTGTGTGGTTGAAGAACTTGATAAATTTCCTCAACAGAATCATAAAGCAATAGGGAAAAATCAGTGGATTTGATTATATCATACTTATGAATTTCTGTGTAATGAGGCATCAGTGTACAAGTGGACAGATGACAGAATGGGAGTTGATGTATGCAGTGCCCAAAGCTTGTAAGAGATTAATAGCAAATCAATGTCCAGTATTTCAAGAAACTCCTGCAAATCAATGTGAAGGCGATACCAACCCCAGTAGAAAAATGGGAACGAGATATGAGCATGCACTTAACAAAAGACTAAGCCCCAAAGCACTTAACAAAAGACTAAGCCCCAAAGACTAACTAGCTTGTGAAGAAATCATCAAACACGTTAAGTAATCAGAGAAAGGAGAATTGAAGCAACGATGTGACAATCACTGTTAAACTAGTGATAATTAGAGTGCAGAAAAATATAAATGTTCATGGGGATGTTTAAGAATTCTCATGTGTTGATGGTGGGAATGTAGCCTTCTGTGACTGTAATGGAGAATAGTCTGAAAGGTCTAATCAACTTAGGAACACAAACTCTGTGTTCCAGCATTTAGCTCTTTGATATATATCGTAAAGACGTTGTCGGTAGTTGAATAAGGTGTATGGTTGGGTTGTTTGTGGCAACACTTTTTTCTAGAGGCAGGAAGTTTGGGTACCAGTGTAGTAGAATTGTAGAGTAAGATGTGGTGGCTACACACAACAATGAAAATAAGTTGCACATACTATACACAAAGAGCACAGTCAAAGCACAGAATTTAGTAATTTGAAAAAAAACAAGTAGATTAAGATTACTAGTATAATGGTAGCATATTTATTTGAATTCAAATTATTTGTAAACAGAGCAATATGCATTTTATAAAGCACATTTAAATAAAAAGGTCTGCACAAAACATTAGAACTGGTACTTTGGTGGAAATCTATGCATCTGCACAAAGGTTAGGCCTTGCTTGAACCAACAATAATAAAATGCCATGGATTGAAGAATAATAAAATGCCATGGATTGCTCATATTCTTGAAGTTAAAAAAAGAATTGGTGCATTTCCCCCTAATTTTTATTTTCTACATAGACTTGAGGTTACAGCATACAGTTTTGTGTTCTGTTTTTATGTTTAACACCATATCTAATGTGATTAAACTGTGTTGTAAACATTCATATGTTGCTATATAATATTTGCTTTGTGGATATAGTGTAACTTATGAAAATACCCCTTAGGTATCTCAATTTGGGGGCCTTTTTTGAAAAACAGTGTATGACATCCTTGCATGTATTTATTTGGTCACATTTCAGTTTATCTATTTAGAGAGGATAAAACAATGCTTTACTAAGTATAAACCATTTAATGTGAAGCAAGATTTACATCCTCTTTGCCTCACTTTCTTCACATAATGAGAATTAAATGGATTAAACCTGTAATAGGATTCGAAGAGTGTCCATATAGTAAATACTTGGAGAATGGTAGCCACTACTGTTGTGTTATTCCTAAAAAAAAAAAAAAAAAAAAAAAAGAAACACTGGGTCAATGGGAAAGCACTGTTTCCCTGTGGGTCAGCTTTCATTTGTCAATTCAACAAATATTTATTAAGTGCCTACTGTATGTCTTGGTATTTAGATAGCCAGAATAGGCAAAATGCTTGCTCTGGTAGAACTCCCCCACCACAATGAATAGGAAAGCAAAGTGAAATAGTTATTACGTGGTTTTGTTATAGATAGGCTTAGTCTTGGTTGGTACTCTGATTCTAATGTGTACAGTATGTTAGTGAGCAGCTTACTTTACAGTCCTCCATTTTAACTACTCACAAGTATCAGTAAAAGATGATAAGCCCTGAGGTTTTCCTCTTGGTCATCTTTGACTCGTAATCAAGCTTAATGCTAGCTTTGTTACCTTCTCCTTGGTTGTCAAGAGAGTGGCCATTAAAAGATTCGATGTTTGAACCACTGTCAATGGTAATGTATGGGTTAGTTAATATATTAATATTTGTTCAGCTCATTTAGACAACTCTGATACACCATATATTTCCTAGCTTACCTTTTCTCTAATTACAACAACAATTGCTGTTCTCTGTGTTAGGTATACAGAATAGAGATATTTTTTTCCCCTCACTAGATTTCAGGTTCTTCTAGTTAGGAGCTTCAGGTGACTGATCTTTGGACCCCTAAAATGGATAACATTCAAGAAGTTTCTGTTGAATTGAATTTTGATCTTCTCCCTTGGTACCCTGTGGGTTTTCTTCTGGTAAATACTCAGCATGTCTCCCAAAGTTATTAATTACCACATTCCAAAGGACCTCAGGAATGATTTGCACCAGCAGTCTACAGTAAAGACCAGACCTTGGCAGACAGAGGCTTTATAATTTATGACTCTATCTTTGGTGACATATAGCTGTGGCCTCTGGCAGCCTCCCTGTTATGAAATGATTTTTTCTCTCAATTGATCTCATCTTGGAGTACCTGTAATGGATAATATTGGTCACCAGATCTCTTCAGACACCATCCAGATTCCAACAAGTTCTGTTCATATATCCATTTATGTTGTTAATAAACAGAACCTATTTTAAAAAAAGGAATTATAGACAAATTGATTTATTATCTTTTTTCACTATACAAATATACATTTATTTTTGGTTTAGCTTCTGTAATTTATTGCTGAATATTTAGTGTGGCATATGTTTTTCTAGTACCACATTAATATCAGTGGTTCTGTGGACCTTAATTTTCTCTTTTGAAAAATTAATGAGCCTGTATTTTTTATATTTATTTACTCATTTAAAATTTATATCTTGGCTTTAAAGGTGGTAGGAAGGATACAGAGCATACACAAACAAACACATCAGTTAGAAGTAAGATTAAACAAGACAAAACCAAAGTAGTCCCATGTACTAGAACAAGATGTGAGACTATGAGAAAGATGCAGAGTCTAGAGCACTTGCCATGGCTTTGCCTGGTTTTAGTGAGATGCTATGTAGTAACCAAAAGGAAAAGGAAATAAAACCCAGTTGTCTGGTTCTAAAAGCTTATCAGATAAAGCATATACTTTATTTGTCAGAGACACGTCTAGTCATGGTGCTAGCAGTAGGGATGTTTTGTTGAAAAGTTTGATATAGGGACTACGATTCCATGAGCAGTTGCAGTGGCACCCTTACAAAGCCTTCATGGAGAACCCCCAAGAACTGCCCAAGTCACCCTTTCTGCACATTGGCAGTGAAGTCACCCCATCATGCTAGCCAGGCTGGGAAATGAAGGCTCTTCTCTCCATGATCTCTCAGGCCTGTTTGAGCTGGCGAGGCTAGGCTTTCTGTGTACTGGGGATCTGCTTTGTTTTTACTCCATCATCTTCAATTGCAAATTACTTCTGGAACAAGAATTTGACCTTCCACTTGTTAGGGTCTGTTCTTTGAGATGTACAGTTGATGCTTGGTTGGCTGTTTGAGTCGAACTGTGTTACCTGGTATGTCTGATGAGTGCTAAACCATCATCTACATTTGCTGCTACATGTGTCTGCTATCCCAGACACTCAGTTTTTCTATAACTTTGACCTTAGGACCATTTTTTTTCCTATTACTCTTTTTCCTTCACAGTCTTAAATCACAGGCAACAGCTCCATCATTTGAAAGAGCTGGAGACAAAAACCATAGGTTCCTCGTTCTCTGTGTAGAACAGCATCCAGTTGTTTTGGGACAAGCCTCAAGCTGCTACTTCTCTGTATTCCTTTTTATTTATTCATTTATTCATTCATTCATTCACTCATTCATTCATTCATTCATTTATTTATTTATTTATTTATCTGTCTGTCTGTCTGTCTGTCTGTCTATCTATCTATCTATCTATCTGTCTGTCTGTCTGTCTGTCTGTCTGTCTATCTATCTATCTATCTATCTATCTATCTATCTATCTATCTATCT
>NW_004567133.1:1555112-1624068 GCF_000260355.1 Condylura cristata
ATCTATCTATCTATCTATCTATCTATCTATCTATCTATCTATCTATCTATCTATCTATCTATCTATCTATCTATCTATCTATCTATCTATCAGTATCAGTTGACTTTCCTGAAACTGTTTCTGCCTCTCACTGGATGATGAAGACTCTCATTTAATTCATTGCTCTTACAGGACTATCGCAAATTTCAACTTATCTGGAGATAATTCTTGTTTTCTAATGATGGTTTTACTTATAACAATGTTTATAATTTAGTCCACAACATGGATGGCTGTGACCCAGCCATACCCCACTGCATGGCATGCCTGGTCACGCTCTTGAGAGCCCTGCCCTTTACTGCACTGATAGGTACCTGAAGGCATTTCAAGCTTTGCTCCACAAAGTACTTTATCTTAATACAAATTAATGTTCTTTATTTTGTTCAGTGATTTTTGCCAATACATAAATGTTTAGAATTCATTATAATCACAGTTTGCTTGCTTACTTTTCATGCATGTTTCTTTAATCCATGGTGATTTATGTGTTTACCACCTGTAGTATGAATTTCTCTGTCAGAATATGTATTGAGATATTTGTACTTAGAGAACACACATCTGTTTTACATTTTCCCAGGGAGCTAATATTTTTATATTTTTTCTCAAATATATTCCTTTACTGAAATTAGTGTCTTTGTGTTGAAATGCTTACTTCTAAAATTCCAACTAAGTATCCTTGTAATTTAATTTAATTTATTATTGAAGTTCATCATTTACCTAAATATAGTAGCAGAATATCTGTATTCCCTCTCTTCCTCTACCCCTGCCCCTCAATAGAGAACTTAGGGAACTATGTAGTTCATGACCTTTTTTTGTGTACTTTTTATTGTCAGTCTACAAAATCTTGTTTTAAATGTTACAGTTGTGATCGTAGGCTATCTTTGTTGTTAACAGTAGTTTTTTGTTTTAAAGTTTGTTTAGGGAATGAGTGCCTGAGCTCATGCTCTTAAAAAATTACTATTTGCCTACCTGGATATCCTTTTTAGAATAATCAACTTTGAAAAATTCAATGGGCTCACGGACTATAGCATTCTTGGAAGTCAAACAATAGGATCACATTTTCAACTTGAAAAAGAAGTTCTAGCATGAGTTATTTGAAGCTGTAAAGTGGCCTGTTTCCTTAAGGTTGAGTTAAGTTTGCTGTCTGCATTTTAAAAACTAATTGGTAACATTTGCCTGGTCCTTAAAAACACCATCAGATGTTCTCTCTTCTCTCCCAGTTACCCTCTTCTCTTACCTCGGTTACACATGAGGTACCTAGTTGTGGCAATGGGAACATCTTTAAATTTTACCATTTGAACATCTGAATGTATAGATTTAATGATCAACTACCAGCCCTTAACCACGAATGAAAGGACATCATTTAGAATAAAATTTTCAGCCGGCAAGGAGTATTTAATTTTTAAAATTCATTTCAGCAACCACCTGTGGGCATTTGCTATGTGCACAAATGGAAGATGATAGGAGGACCAGTAAATCAGTACCTAATTTCAGGTAACATGCATTTATTATTTCCTGTTACTTTGCTAAACCTTTAACTTTTTTAATGGCATTTAATGACTTTTTTAGAGTAAAATATTTTTATTTAATGGCAATCTTAGGCAAAAATAACTTCATAGAGAGAAGGTGCAGCCTTTTTAGGATCAGGATCTTAGAGTAAGGGCATACATATCATACTCATGTGGGTTCAAGATCTGAACATGGCATTGACCTCATGTCTGGAGGAATTTCTCCCCATACATGTCCTGTGAGGTGCACAGATCACTGAGGACCTGAGCCACAAATAATGCAGATTAAAAGAGTCAGACACATCTGGTGGTTAAGCTCAATAAACATAGCCTCTATGACTTCTGTTGTTGTTGCTGCTATTATTTTATTCTGATGCATTTGACCCAATGATGGACTGCCATGCATTCAATGGCTGCTTTGTCAAGTGACAGGTGTGTGATAGGCATGCACCAGTAGAATGGCTAATTATAAAACAGACTGACCTGTTCATGGCCCTCATAGGACTTCTAGTTATATGGGGAGGGGGGTTTCAGACAGTTGCACAGCTATGCCATGTGTAAATGTGGTGGTGGTGACATATGGGGTACAATGGAAGTGTTCCCCTGAAGGAGGAGGGCAGAGAGAATACCCATTGTAGGGAGAATTTCTGTGGATGGGTGGGTAGGATCTGGAGATAGGAAGGGTGGGGGAGTGCATGCTCTGTTGAGTTGCATATGATGTGACCCTTTGAAAGTGAAGGAAAAATTACAAGGCACCCATGAACTGTGTGTACATCCTGGGTGATGAGCCAGGTGGGACTGGCATGGGGAAGTTTCTTTTTTCATTTGTGATGAATGAATCTAGGCTTTATCCCAGAACAGTGGTAAGCTATAGATTAATTTTAAATATTGCAGGGATCTGACAAGATAATTGAGGATTTCTCTCATCTGTGAGTGGAGAATGGCATGTGTTGGTGGAGGAGCTGCAGGACTCAAGAGGCAGCACTGAACAGCAATGTTAAGGAAGGACAGACGAATGTGAAGAACCCTGTAGAGGCCGATGTAGTGGGCAAAACTGAGGGTTGGAGTAGGCTGAGCAGAAAGGGTACTTCTTTGCCTTAGTCTTGGGGTTCTAAATAGGCTTTAGCAATAGGAAATGGGGTGAATCTGTTGCTGGAGGACCCAGTGTTAGGCGATGACTACAATAGATGCAGCTGTCCTCTGGGAGTAGCTTCCATACACTCACAGGGAGGTGAGACCATGGGAGTCTTTTCAGTCACACCCAGCACCTGGTTAATGAGCACCACCTCTCAAACCAGCCTGGAATAGGAAGAACAATAACCAAATGATGTTCTCCCCAGGGGCTGGGCGGGTTATTATGATTCTCTTATGATTGAGCTAAATTAAAAAAACTGAAGGCCTTCTTGGGAGCCTGGCTGCCCTCTGGTTGCTGTGGCCGGGTAATACTGTGATTTCTGTTCTTCCTTTTCTTTTTTCTTTCTTAAGACTTTAGAATTAAAAGAAAAAAATATGCTTTTGGTATTGAAGTAACACTGCATTATAATGTTGTAAGGCAGCTGGGAACCTGTGAGATTCCTACTATTCTTCCCTTTTCCACTCTTGTTCCAGTGCCCTTTAGGAAAAAAGTGAGAGGGAGAGAGGGAAAGAGAAGAAAGGAAAGGAACAAAAGGAAAAGTCCTGGAATGTGAGATTAGGCCAAAATCTAAGTATTGTGCTTTCTGTTTGTTTTTGTTTTTGTCTTTAATGACAACTCCATTAATTCTACACGCACACGCACTTACTGACTCTTTGCTAAAGGGAGGGCTTTTTTTTTTTTTAAAGATTTATTTATGTATACATACAGAACTGGGGTACAGGCCAGAGGTGCAGGGGTGGTGAGAGGATTCACTGGAGATAGAGTGGGGAGCAGAACAGGCATATTGACAAACACACTGCTGAGGGAAGCAGTGGGCGGGTGAGGAGAGGTCTGCTGCGCCATGTGGCTCACCTCTGGGGCAGGGATCAAACTCATGCTGAAGTGGCTTTAGCTTCTCAGTGCTGTGCTTTAAGCTGTTGCACCATCAGGGAAGGTCCGGAAGGGTTGTGTTTTAATTGCTGCTATTTGTGGGGCTGTTTTCATTTTGGTTCTGAAGACTGGCAATAGGTTGAAGGGCTCCAAATAATTTACTTTGTTAACATGGACAAACTTGGCTGCACTGCTAAGGGCTCAGCTGTCTTTCCAAAGCAAATTGTATACACACCTGGCTTGACCTGGCAGGTGAATGACCATTTCTGCTATTGTTGAATTGATGCTGGAACCTGAGCTTAAGGCAGCTGGTGAGGCCAGTGTTCTTGATGCTCAGAGAATATGAATGTGGGAAGGATTCCCACCCTCTTGATGCTAGTCAGTGCTTGGTGCCTGCCAATTGCAAAGTGTGACCTCTCTCCCCTCCCCACTCTCTCCTCCATATATATTTTGTGCAGCTAAAATAGCATGTAAAGTAGTTGAAACAACATAATTCTTACTGCCTGGCTTTATGAAAACAAGAAAGAGAACATTTCATTTAAGAAGCAAATCAACTATTGCCCTCCCTGGTGGTGCAACAGGTTAAAGCACAGCATTATGAAGCTGCAGCCTCTTCAGCACAATTTCGATCCCCGGCCAGGGAGCTGACCCACATGGTGCAGCAGAGCTCTCCTGGCCCGCCTGCTGCTCCCCTCAGCAACGTACTTCATCAGTCTGTCTGTTCTGCCCTCCACTCTCTCTTTGGTGGATCCTCTCACCACCCCTGCACCTCTAGCTAATACCCTAGTTTTGGATGCATGAATTAATAAGTCTTAAAAACTCTTGAACTAAATAAAGGAACAAGTGATAAAAGGTGGATGAAACTGCTCTGATTTAGAGATCTAGGATTAGAATATAAGTAGGTTATAGGTTTGCAAATCAGTAATGTGAATCGCAGAAAGAACCTGAGTGTGTGCCATCATATTGGAGCTACTTGGTATCTGCAAAGGGCAGGGGGGTGATTTTTCTAAGTTGTTCTTCCAGCCCCATTCAAGTTGTTTGAATTCTCACAGGGAGCCCAAAATATACTTTCTCTGCTTCTCAAAGTACAGATTCTTAAATTTGAATTGACATCTGCTGGAGCTGGCTCAAGCTACCTTCACAAAGCATCATAGACTGGGCACCTGAGACAATAGGTATTCACCCTTCGATAGGAAAAGCGTGCCACCATTGTGGTTCCTGTTAAGAGTTCCCTTGGCAGGTGTTGGCCTTCTCACTGTGTCCTCATGTGGTGGAGAAGAAAGGGAAGGAGCTAGGAGAGAGAACATACACACCCTTTGTCACTTAAGAGGGCACTAATCTCATCACTAGGACCTGACATCATTTAAACCTGCTAACTCGCAAAGGTCCCATTTCCAAATATCACTGTCAGGGGTAAACTTCAATATATAAATTTGGGGGGGGGGCGTGCAGAAACATTTGGTCCATAGCAACATCTCATTGATATTTTTATTTAAAATAAAAGACTATATTTGTGCATTTCCTGGAGGGAAAAAAACACATTGGCTATAAATAGTGGCTTAGACTGACTTTTGGTTTTTCAAGATCAAGAAAATAAATCTAGAGATAAACAACAAAATTCCACTAAATGAGAGCTTCAAAGGGACCATCTTAGTAAAGGCAATAAATCTGTTTAAAGAAAGTTTGGGGGATCAACTTATTAATAGCATTCAAATCCATCAAGTTTCCTTTGTTCTTTTAAAGATACGGGAATGAATTAAAAGCAAGCTTCCCAGTCTATCAGGTATCGTTGAAACCCAAAACACAATAGCATCCATCTTGTTACAAACCAGGAGGCTGTAAATCTATTATTTATTTTTTTATTAAAGGTGCAAGTTCCAGAGTGAGGCCCATGAATAGCCAAGAGTAATAGGAGATGTAGCTTTCATCTCTGCTCAGTATATCCCATGTGACCCAGGTCAGCAGTGATTCAGTGCTACTGCTACTCTTATGAATGTGTTTGTTTACCCAGATTATGTTCTAAGGTAAAGAAAAGAGTAAGGGGAAAAAACGAGGAAAATCACATACCTGACTTTACATTTCAGACCAGATTTAAAATTGTAATTAGAGAAAACTACATTATCATTTCCAACTCTAGATAAAATTTTTCATCAAATCAGTTGTGCTTTGGATCTCTTATGGATTATTATAAATAATGTAGAATGACAATGCTGTGCTATTCAGACATTTCTTTTATGTGCACCACCCCCAAGTAGGTCCCTTGGGGGTCACCATTGTTTACAGAGTTGATAGTGGCCTTCCGCAGGTAAAGGCTTCTGAAATTACACCAAACTCCTCCATCTGCCTCTGAACTAGTTAGGGCTCCCTGCACACAAGGTAAGGGCACATTGCCTAGTGAGAGAAAGCCTGGCCTTCCTTGGGATTGGTGAGCAAGTGCAGAAACAGCGAGCAAAGGAGATTTGTGCAGGCAGATGGCAATGGTGACAAGTGGAGATCCTTGGCACCTTAGTATGTTGATCGCTTAAAGAACCGATCCCATTCATGGATACCATGACCTCAGTTATGCAGCCAGTAATTTTTCCATTTGAATATTCTGACTGCACTGTGGTAAACTGCCAGGATCCTCGAGTTGCTAGAAAAAAAGCAACTTGTAATCACTTCCACCATTTTTCTTCAGTGTAGGAGACATTACTTACGCCTGTGTAAATTATATAGTCATGGCTGTGCTTTGTCTGTATTAAGTCACTGTGCACAAATTAAAAAAGATATTTTTTGATTTTGTTTATTGCCCCAGAAATGTAGAGCTTCTGCATTTTATTTATGATGCTTCCTTGATTCAGATGGAAGATGTATACTTGTAAACTATGTACATAGTCTTAGTAAAGCAGAAGTAGGTGACTGTTGGAATTGCCTAGACTTTTTTTTTGAGTAGCTGGTAGGGCATCTGAGGAGGGGAACAGACTTGGGTGTGTGTGTCCATCTGTACTTTCATCCCCCTGGTATTGACTTTCATCATCTTTCCATGGTGACTTTGCAGCTACAGCTACTGCCAGATATGACTTCCTGAGTCAATTACACCTCACAGTGTTAGAGTCACACACAACAACCCCCCCCCCGCCACCCCCCACCCAGAACAGGTCAAACTGGAGAATATCATTGACCTCAAAGTCTATTTCATATTAAATCCATGTCCTCTGTCTGAACCTCAGGTCTAGTGGCTACAAGACCCAAGCCCACTTCTGCATTTCCTTTCTTCCCACTTCACTACAAAGCATCAAATATAATGGGAGTAACAATGGTAACAGCATTCCAGGACTGGTCCTATTAGTAAACATTTTAGACAATGAATAGAGGCAGATGGGGAGAGACAGGTGTCCAGCCCAGCCCAGGTCCCAAGCCCAGCAAGTTGCAGCGGCTGATCCAGGCCAAGTGACTGTGGGCCTTTAGTCAAGGGGTGGTAGAGCCTCGCCAGATTTCATGGCCTCCCAGAGGTTTGCCTGCACCCGTGGACTTTTCATGCTCTTGCACTCTGCTTCCTGCAGCTGCTTTCCTGCAAGTGTAAGCTGCACAGTAGGCCTTCTAATAGAAGTTTCCCTCTCCCATGGAACTCTTTCATTTTTCTGCCATTTATTGAAATCTGTCTATGACAGAGACTGTGTTGAGAGCTTTCCATGTCTATTAAGTTAAATTAAAAGGAAATAAACTGAGAATTTTATTTCTTGGAGCAACCCTGTGAGGAAAGTGTTCTTTATTTTACAGAGAACTGGTTTGCATTAAATTTTTGTTTCTTTATATTTCCCCAACCAAGTTATAAGTTTCTTGAAGGCAGAGCCTATAATTTCTTATTTCTTGTACTCCCAAACAACCTCTGTTATGTCCATACACCAAAGAGGCATACAAGGAATGGCTTGATTGATTCTGTTTCAAGGTACTATGAAGCTATTAGCAAAATGATCAGAAGAAGAAAGAGCTGAGGGAGATGCTTAAGGAAGGGATCCTTTTATTTACCTTATAACCATGAGACTCCTCATCCCCCCTGTATTCTGGATTCATCTTATTTTTTTCTCTTGTGATTGTTTTCTCATTAAAACAAAACAAAACAAAAAACAAAAACCGGGGAATTGATGAAAGACTAGCAGAGCTAGTCTAAGAATTCAGGGACTTCAGTTTTGCCAATAGAGGAGACTCCCCTGTCAGGCATGTTTGGCAAGACTCTAGCCTTCCCCAGCTCAGCCTGCTCTCACATTTTCTGGTTTCTTATGCCTAGTTACCTCTGTGGCCTGCAGGTGGCAGAGGTTTTACTAAGGTCATCAGTGGTGAGTAAAAATTACACATGCAGGCCCTCCCTTGTGGCGTAGCGGGTTAAAGCACAGCACTGAGAAGCTAAAGCCACTTCTGCCTGAGTTCGATTCCTGCCTGCCCTGGAGGTGACCACATGGCGCAGCAGACCTCTCCTGACCAGCCCACTGCTCCCCTCAGCAGTGTACTTCATCAATCCTGCCTGTTCTGCTCCCCACTCTGTCTCTGGTCAAACCTCTCGCCACCCCTGAACCTCTGGCCTTTAACTCATCTGTAAAAAAAAATTACACATGCAGGGGAGGACTGTGGCGGAAAGTTAAGACGTTGCATGGGTAGTAGTGAACATCTAGGGATTCACAGCCCCAACACTGACTGTATCCCCCAGATCCTTCCTCTGTTACTCAGGATTAGCCATAAAGGGGGATGGGGACATAGGGAATAAAGTCATCTTGATAAACTCAAATTGGAGACTGGGGGCAAATTGGTATACATTCCCTGGCCTCTAACCCTGGTTGTTTCTAACGTTTAGGGTTTAGGGCCTGGGCTGCAGCCATGCAGACCATACATCAGCACCACCTTGTTTACAGTTCTCAGACTAATGAGGATTATCATTTATGCTGAGAGTATGTAAACTTGGCAGTTCTTGTTCTAAAATAACATTCTCCATCTTTCTGGGAGTAAACCACTTTCTTAGTAAACAAATTTTCAGTTTATTATGTTACATTTATAAACTGTCCTCTTCTTATGCCAAATTGCTCTTAAAGGCAGCTGATTCATAAAGAATATTTTATTTACCTTGAAATCAGATCATGGTTAGAACAGGATTAAGACACAGAGTCAGCCATCCATCACTAGAACAATCAACTATACATCCACACTTACGTCTTTGAGAGGTTGTTTTTATCTAGTTCAGAGCATTCATTTCTGTGTCACTTGTTGAGTAACTATTATGTGTGAGACCCTCTAGTTGCAAGTCTTCTTGAAAGACAGAAATACATAACTGTGACCTTCAAAACTCTATACTTTGAAAGGGGAAATGAAACAAGTACTAAAGAAAAGGCAGTGAGTTCCTAAGTGCCTCTGAGAAGTGTGGGTGCAGATGAGGGAACAAAGGAAAGTCCACACCCACCTGCATGGTCAGAGGAAACTGCCAGAGAAGGTGGCTTCTGTGGTTGTGCATTGATTTAGCAGTTGCTAGTGGGCTGCAGAGAGATCGTGAGAAGGGGACACTGGGAGCAGAGTAAAGCTGGGTCCAGTGGAGCAATGAGAAGCCTGGTTGGAGTGAGTTACAGCCCGCAGACTAGTATGAAAGAGTCTGAAACCCCAGTTGTGGAATCAGCACTCCATACTTCACCATCCCAGGAGAGAGCCAATGCTAACCTGAGGTGGTTGATAATGTAGAAATTTCTCCAGTTTGTATAATAAGGAAAGCAGATTAATAAAGCATTTTCAACACTGCATTTGGGGTGTTGTGAATGAAAGGTTTCTGTGCTGAATGAAGTTTGCAAAATAAATTGGTCTTCATTACAAGATTTCAAAGAAGCTCTGTGACTTTTTGGTGCAGGTTGTATTTTGTGGCATTTCCAAGTGTATTTCACCATGGAATCTGAGGTGTACTTTGGTGAGTTCTCTGGCACACTTCCTCCTCGTTCAGGTGCTGCTTGCCTGCCTGAGCACTTCAACTTGCAGCCCTAACCTGTGTGGCCCCTCCCACTGGGATCTATTCTGATTGATCTGCTCCTTGCCTCCTGGGCTTGACAAAATGTTGGCCTTTTGTGATCCTGAGCAGCCACCAAGAGGCAAGGCGGGATGATACATCTTGTTCCTTATGGGGGCGTTGACTTCTAAAGAGAGAAATCATTGGAAAGTGGGAGGAAACCAGACACTGGATTCCCCATGCTTTCTTCTCCATGGGCACCCCAGCATGCGCCGTCTGCTGAGAACTCTCAGGGGAGTCACATGTGACTGATGTGTCTGCCAAGTAGGCTGATGTGACTTAGGAGCTGTGCCATGTAGCAACAAGTTTGGTGGTGGAGGGCAGAAGCATAGCAGCATAGTAGCCAGAGAGTACATCAGGGTTGAGAAAAGGGTGTAATAGATAAAGGGGGGGGGGCAAAAAACTAAAAGCAAAAGAAATTGCAGCCACTGATTTTGTTTCTAAAGATATGGCCTAACTTTTGTCAGTGGAGCAATAAATCTATTCTCTGTTCTACTTTTGGAGACTGATAGCAAAGGGATTAGGAGGAAGACTGACATTTTAAGACCTCTGCAATTTTATTTTGTTGCTAAAGGAGAAAGAGTATATGGCTCTTGTTTCAGCAGAAATACTAATGAATTTTTGGAAATGCAAATGTCAGCTATAAAGCTGAAGGATGGAAGAAAGCTACATCGTTCTGCTAAATAAAATAGAGGTGGCAGACTTTGAAGATGGCGCAAGCTGGGGAGAGAAGCCCGAGCTTCTCTCAGCAGGGAGGTATGCTGTCAGTAGTCTACTCCTGCCCTGCCATTGAGTAGAGTGCCTTTCACAGAAACACTTGGTCCAACCAGTGCCTTGGTTTGGAGTAATTTATGTCAACAGTGAAAGGGTTAAGTTCTACTGGGTCATCTTGTACCAACAGAGAAAAGTAGCCAACTGCAAACCCACTGTGGTGAGCAGGAGCTAGTGTGCCTGGCAAGGTGGCGGCAAGAACTCTTAGGGAACAGCAGCAAAACTGAGGAGGACTTTGAGCCTCCCACAATCTGTGGAAAGAATGGTAGAGCAATTTTATTACAGTGCCCAAGGACAAAGTAACCTTTACTGTCATCTGAGTGTCACACAGGATTTCTTAGCACTTCGTTTGCTTAGGCAAGGGGAAGGCACTCAGCAGAGACGGTCTGCCACTTCAGAGCGGTCACATCTGGGAGAAGTTGTGAGACACTCAAAACAATAAAGATTCCTTAAGAGCTTTTCTTTTCCCTTTTTTAAAACAACACAAATCAAAACAAGATTAGTAGCATTGTAGCCAGGCAGTTGTGATAATTGCTAATTATAGTAAGTAGAAGAGGAAGGGGAGGAAAGGACAATAGGATGCAGTGTCCTTTGGAGACTAGCATGGGGGAGATCCATTGGCGTGTGTGAAATCCTATAAAATGACTGGGTGTGGGTTTAATGTATGTTCTAACATAAAACTGCTTACCGACCTAGGCAAGAGGAAAGCAGTGAGAATTTAACAGTCAATTTATGTCAAAAAGAAGAGAAATGAGGAAGTGGAAGGAGAGGATGGCAAGGAATGCTGGTCAGAATGGATTCAGAAAGTATGAGATTTTAAACAATGTTTACTTGATCAGTCAGAATTGTCCAGCGAATTGAATAGATCTATGGGAGAGAAAGGAGAAGGGAGGTGAGGGAGACTTATTATAGGTCTTGACTGACTTGAGTATGGAGGCTGAAAAGAGCCATGACCTGCCATCATGGAGTCCCAGGAAAACTGGTGCCATAGTTTGAAGCCTGAGAGCCACAGAGCATGCCATGTAGATTCTGGTCAGTCTGAAGGCCTGAGAAACAAGTGTGTCAAGGACAGGAGAAGAGCCACATCCCACTCAGGCAGCCAGACAGAGGAAGGACAAGTCCCCCTTCCTCCACCCTCAGTGGATTGGTCCACCCATCCACAGTGAGGAGTGACACCTGCTGCATTAAGTAGGCCAGTTCATGTGCTCATCTCTTCCCAGGTGCCTTACAGACACACCAAGTAGTAACATTTAACCAGCTATCCGCAAATCCCTTGGCCAGTCAAGTTGACACACAAACTTAATCATCACTCTTCTGCAGCCTTTCTATGCGTGTACATTAGATTTCCATATCAGAATTTTAAGCTCCTCTAGGGCAGGGACCCTGTCTTTGCCTTTGTGTTCTCTAGAGCTGACACAATGCTTTCCATGCACTAAAAGTTCAATAAAAATGTGTTGGATGGTTCATTGATCCAATAAACTTATGTCTATGCCAATACAGAATTGCTCTTGAAAAGCTGTGGTAAATCAATTCTTTGTAAAATTGAATTTTATTTCAAATGTACTGGGGATGTTCCACATTTATAGGAACCTAGGTGATGCTTTTGGCAATCTATGAGTCCTTTATTCTATTATTCTCATTTTACAGATAAGGAAGCTGAGTTACAGAGAAATGAAGTGACTTGTCACAATCTGATCTGCTGGTCAAATGTAAGGTTTCTGAAAGCAAAGTATTCCTGTTATTTAGGTGAAAAGCTCAGCTGTGGAATTTATAATGTTAATCAATAACATATTTTCAGCAGTATTTATCTTTAGTTGGCAGATATTTTGTCGACTTATTTAAATTAAAACATTACTTCAGTAACATACTAATGAGTAAAGTCTATAAAATTTCATTTTGCAGATTATGGCAGGTTGAGAATAAAAAAAAAAAAAACAGACCAACAGAAAGAACCTCTCCTCTGGTCAAGAAAATACACTTATAAAAGACCCCTAGCTCAGAGCATTTCGTTTTCTTGTGTGACTTGTGTGAGGATGATGAATGTGCTGGATAAGTGCCAAGTCCTGGGGTCCAGCGGCTGTGTTCCTAGATTCATTGTTGAGGTGATGAAAATCTTTTCAGTCAGTGACTTAATGTTAAGTGTGAGAAAGATGTTGAAAAGATTTAGTGGAACCTTTTGGACACCTCACTGATTGAATTATTCATTTTAAATTGATCGGGCTTTATCAACATCTGTATTGGGTTGATTTAGTTTCTTCTTGCTGTGTTTTAGACTAAAGTAATGTATTAGATGTGAGAAACTTGAGAAAAAAGAAACCACTTCGGATCACTATTTTGGAGGATCCAAACAAAAGAAATAAAAGAATCAAAGAGTGCATTTGATTCACTCTTCTTTCTCTTCATAGTCATTTTCACATGCTTCTGCCTGTCAGAAAGGATTTTGAAGCTGTCATTTGCACAAAAGAAGCTTCCTTTTCATTTGAGATTTCAGTTTCTTGACATAGAACACCAGGTGAGAGACAAGAGTTAATTTGTATATTGATATTAACTAACAGTTGTTTTCTAGATGTCACCTCTCTTAATTTTTGCAAATCTGCAGGATAAAAATCACTACCCCCATTTCACAGATGTGGAAACAGACTCAGGGAAATAAGGAAACTTAATCACACATTGTGTGTGGCCTTTCTGACATCCGTGCCTCTGCTCACCAACTCTGTTTCCATAGCCTGCGTAATTTATGTGTTTACATATGTTAGTGATGACTGTTGATTCTCTCCTTATTTGGAAGACATTTGATGTGATTCATATAATAATTTCTTTAATAGTCTTTCTATTTGAGCAGTATGAAACATATGGTTAAATGAAATCTTTGCTCACCTCTCAGTCTTTGTGGTTGTTGAAATCCTTAGCCAGAACTGTATGCTTCTTGAGTGAGGTACCTGGTAGTGTGGCAGGATATGCACAGAAGTGTGCAGAGATTGAAAAATGAAAGTGAGGGTGAATGGAATTTCATGTTCACAGAAATGTATGTACTATATAGAAAGGGTACATTATGCATGAATTTAGAACTTTGAAAACTTAAGTTTCAGTGTCTTACTAGTATCAAGTGTCTTCAGGCTATGCTCCTAGATCTTTGGGGGTGGGAAGTGCTTGTTTTTTCATTAATAGTTATGGGCACTTCTGAGTAAAAGTTAAGTTTTCATGGATTTGAAATAGAAATACACCATTTTTCTTGAATTCTGCTTGAAGTAAAGAAATAGATTTAAATTACCTCCTTTCCTGATTGTTTCCTTTATCTTTTATTTGATATATGAAAGAACAATGCCTATAGACAAAATACAATGGAGAAGGCAGAATGTGAATGAATTGGGAATTCACACTGTGGATTAAAGATTTATTATTTTGAAATGATGCAACAAAGTTAGTGAAATAAACTATGACAAAATTAATGTATTTTGTTTAGCTCCTAAAAAGTAAACACCAACAAATATAAAATCACTACATCACAGTAATACTTTATGCGAAAGAGTATTATTAATTCGAATTGAGTCTAAAGTATATTTTGGGAAAGGTTGCTAGTTTCAAGTAACTGTACATGGTATCCTTTAGATCCTTTCAGCGGTTCTGACCTTAGCTACATGCTTAACTCACAAAGGAAGTCTGAAAAATGCTCATACTTGGGTCTTACTTCCAAACATTCTGAGCTAATGGTCTGGAGTGTGGCTTGTACATCAGTATGTTTTACATTTCCCCAGAAGGTTCAAATGCACTTCCAAAGTTAAGACCCCTGTCTATATTATAATTATTCTTTAATTATGCTTTTTTTTTTTTTAAAGGTGGATCTCTGTATTTTAACATTTAATCTTTAGAGTTACACTATTTTGAAGAAGGCAGCTTGGATCAACTTACAGGCAATTCAGAGTTTTGACCTTTATCTTTGAGGGCTTTATGTTTTAGATGGCCTACCCTTTTCCTTTTGCAGCATCATAATACTGAGTGCCAGGACCTAGGTTTTTGAAACCTCTCAATAGACCTTTTTTAAACTCTTCTGAGCCTGCAGGGTATGGCAGGACCTAGCTGTTAATTCAGTACTTTCATCTGATTGACATGGGAAGGATCACTGGCCACCTAGGGGAGGCCTTACCATTATTAATTCCTTTCTGGATGTCCTTTATGTGTCTGCCCAGAGGCTTTGGCATTGGGTATGTTGTGAAAGTCATAAAATTAAAGAAACATTTTGCACTGGCTGCTTGTACTGACATTCAGAAAAACACATCTTTGCAATGTCCAGTAATGTTCCAAGATATGCACCGAATGCCTTTTCGTATATTTCTTGGTAGATTTGCAGTGGGCCAGCTGTGCACTGATGTATATAAAGGTTTAGTGATCGTGATGGGACCATGGCAGGAGCTGTGATGGGTGATCTTCAAATACATCTGGAGTTTTTGTACACACTTGCTAGGGTGTGTGTAGATTGTTTTTTTATTTTTATTTTTTCATTTCAAACATGAAACTTATTTTTAAAATGTTTGCAACATTTGTTGAAAACCTTTACCTCTGTGATCCTCAGTGTTCTGTAGAGTATCAGGATCAGATTAATCAGTCTAGGATGGGCACCAAAGTTTGAGAGGCTCTGATTTGAATAAACTTCCCCATAAATGCTACTTTTCTTTGATGCCCTGTTACAGGTTACAACCAAATTATGGATGTTTCTATATAGAAACAAATTAATATGTTTTTAGTATTTGTAGAAATTATCGTTTTGAAACTAGGAAGACCTGTGTATCACTATCTGCTCTATTTTTGGAAGTAATGGAGGAAGTATTTCAACCTGATTACTGCCTGTGGAGTGAGGAATTTCTTAGTATTTGACTGACCACCTGCTGATATTTTATTTCCTTAGAGCTCCTCAAGTCATTATAAGAATCACCCAACAGTTTGAAATCAAAATGATGTCTTACTATAAAATGTCAGCTATCTATCGTAAAAAGATTACACACCATTTTAAAATATAATTGCCACCCCTACCCCCTTACATTCAGACATTTCAGAATAACAGAATCCTCGCAGAATGAGGAACATTCAAGGTTCAAGCTTTGCAGACTTGAGACACTGCCTTCTATTTTAAGTCTTTTAATAGTGTAGGTAATTATAATTCCACTGACTGCCCTTTTCTTTCTGTCTACCTCCTGGTCATTCTTGCCACACTTTAATGATGCTGTTTGTGTATTTTTGCTGATGAATTCTACCCAATGAAGGTTATTTTTCCTGAGTTGTATTTTATCCTCTGTTTACTAATCTTGGTGTTCTGTTTCCTTTCTGAACTACTACTAGACATTCTTTTCCATTCCATTGTGTAGTACACAGCAGGCTGATGAAGCTTGAGACTCCTGCTGAGGGAGCCCTGTTTGAGAAAATGTCACCAGTTTAAACAAAGAAGAGCTTTCCTAAATCACAACTTCAGTCATAGCTTAGATTGCCACATTTTCAACTTTTTTACTTGACAACTTGAAAGTATATTTGCTATATGTTTTTATGTGTATGTGTGTATGTGTTTATATTCATGTATTCATGAAGTACCATTATTTTACATTCTTGTTGATTTTACCTCATTGTAGGATTTTTCCCCTCAGGTGTGCTCACTATATCTCTCCCACCACCAAAACACCCCCAGTCCTGAACTATAGTCACAGTACTCTTCCCCTCCCTTCTTTTCTTTTTCTCCTCCCCTCCTGGGTGCCTCAGATCTATGGCCAGCTTTTGAGGGTCAGTTTTTAAGTTTATCTAACCCTTTGATTTCTCTGTTTACACATAGTGAATGTCTTGACTGGTTTGACTATTGTCCTTGAGGTGAAGGTGAAAAATAACCAACGGAGAAGCTTAGCATGGAGTCAGAGCCCACTTGCTGGTGGAGGTCTTGTAGGGAACTGGGGAATTGAAGTAACTGTCTAGGAAAAGATAATTTCTCTGTGAGAACATTGTTGATCATAAGCACCACAAACAGAATGGTGTTGCCACTGCAATTTAAGGGGGGTACAGAAGAGAATCCTATTTTTGTCCTACCGCTGGGAAAATATTTGAATTGATTCAGTCTTTGAATTCATTCCATATCTGTGAGAACAAGATGGCGGTATCTTATTCATTGACAGTGATTTCTTGACTCTAAAATCTTTGTGAAGTAAGTGAACTTTCTTTCTTCAGCACCTCAGGATTTTGGAAAGGGCTCTTGTCTTTAGGTCTAGCTGACTATCACTGACCCTGACCTCTGTTTTTAGTGTAGAGGAAGTGGGAGTAGCGGGACCATTTCCACTGGGTGAGTCCTTCCTGTCCTTGTCCCTGAGGTCTAGGGACATCACATGGTCCTCTAGAGGGGCCAATACTGCCTTCTCTTTAATTTTGCTTTACTTGGGGTCCTTGGTGATGCAGAAAATGCTCAGCTCATCTTTGTTTAATTCTGCTTGTTTGTGATTCTTTTGAAGAAAACTGAAGACACTTTCTCATGATGTTTTTTTCTCTCTATTCCCACATTGCCTCCATCAGTCTTGACTATTGGTCCAATGCAAAAGATGTCCCTGGGCCTCCTGGGGAAACTTTCATGAATGTATGTGTAAACTAAGCCAGCCATCCTGCCAGCCTACTCTTTTCATGTGCATATTGGACTAAACATGCTCCTGAATGTACAAAAAACTACTTACTGGTTTAGAGGTAACATAGATATAAGAAATGCCTGTCCTTGTTTTTATAAAGCATGTACCATGACAAGAGGAAGGATTGCTTTTAAGTGAAGTATAAATAAGTCATCATTAATATGTAGAGTCTAATCATCTTCCTGGTAGGTTTATGTGTTGAGAGGTCATTTTGTTTGGTTTGATCTCTGCTTGCTTTTATGTTTCAACTTTTAAAACTGGTGTTTGGCAATATGGAAAATACCTTTGTTGCTACCACAGTGGTTTCCAATTTATTTCCAGCAACTTTTGGAAGATTGAAGTCAGATTCAGTCCATTTCCTTCCAATTATTTTTTTCCCCCTATCTTTCCTGAGTGATGTAAGTTTTTCAACTAACCACCATGGTTTTTCTGTAGTTTTGATCATCTCATGTAATTTTACTTGTAGGAAATTATATATTTACATTTTTATACTTCAGTTTACCCTACCAATAGGTTTCTTGCTTGTAATATGTGATTTGGCATTGATTGTCTTTGACTCTCATTAGGATCAATCAACAGCCACCTGAATGGTCTCCCAGTTTTTGCCTTTCCAGCTTAATCTGAGCAGTGAATCCTATGGGACAGGGAAACCTGTGGCCGAGCTTGTCTCTTTTGCACAGAATTTTCCATTG
Source organism: Condylura cristata (assembly GCF_000260355.1). NCBI lineage: Eukaryota > Metazoa > Chordata > Mammalia > Eulipotyphla > Talpidae > Condylura > Condylura cristata. The sequence goes on from NW_004567133.1 coordinate 1,572,785, forward strand.
CCTTTCAGTGGCACACAGGCAAAACTCAAAAGCCTATGATTCCTGTGAGCTCTTACTCCTTACTTTTTTATCTCCCTTTGCTCTCTCTAAAACCATTTATCCACGTTGGTGCTTCCAGTGTTCCTAGAATAATCTAGGTTTTCTAGCTTCCATGGCTGGTCTTTCTACTTGCTTTTCATTCTGCCTAGTCCTCTTTTTAAAAAGTGTGTGATTCCCTTCCTTACTTGTTCTGATCCTTACTCAAATGCCACTTACTCCAGGAAGCTTTCCTATCTTCTTTACTTAAATTTTCAGGTCCTCTTTTTTTTTAAGTTCTTTTTTTCCTTTTCCCTTCCATTTGATTTTTCCTATAGCATTTATCACTATGTTATCTACATGTGTTCCTGAAATATTCTATGTCCTGTGAAATCACATGCTAAAATAACAGAATGTATGGGGAAAATGGTGTTAAGGAGCAGAGCACCCCAAAACATATAGAACTTTGCAACCCTTGATTTGCTATTTTGGCACAAAAGAAAAAAACCTTCTGGGTTATTTACTGCACTTACACTTTCTCTCAGTAGAGTAATGTAATAGGAAGTGAAATGATTCTTGAAACTCTTATACCAGACACTACTTACACTAAATTAAGAAAGGTACTTCTTTAATTTTAAGGTAACTTTGTTGTTATTGTTGCTAATTGCTGCCATATAGTTTAAGGCTTACTCTTTAGTAAATGCTAAAGCTGCTATCAATCACACTGTAACATTAATATGCTAGGGGGGAAATCATGTATATATCAATACATCTTTTATGCTGTATCAATATCAGTTCCCTTTTGATCAACCACATATGACAAATTTGAATAGAAGAAATATGAGCTTTAGCAGAAGAGACCATGCTATATATTTTTCTTATTTGCTTACTTATTCTTTACCACCCTGAACAAAAGTATATAAATCTCATGAAGATGTGATTTTTATTATTTTTATTCACATCTGCATTTCCATCTTATAGTTCTTCTGGTAAACATTTAATATCTGTTGAATGAAAGAATAAATAAATTAATATTTAGACTTCTAGACTTGTGAAATAATTGAAAATATAAACACCCCTATTAAAAAATGGTGAACTCTTGTTACTTGTACAACATGGATGAAACTGAGGATGATTATGTTAAGTGAAATAAGTCAGAAGGAGAAAAATAAATACTGGATGATTTTACTCATATGAGGAATATAAAGGAGTAAAATAAAAGAACTCGCAAAACTAAAGGTAAAAAACCTTTAGAAACATAACTACAGGATTGAGATTACCAGAAGGGGAGGAGAGGAAGGATAGAAACAAAAGGGGGGTAGAGGTTTAGGGAAAAGGACTGTGGTTGGGTGCTTTGGTGGTAAGTGTGGGTACGGTGGCATATCTGTTCACCTAAATCATAGACAGTATTGTCGTCCTCAGTTAAAAAAATAAAAAAGTGTACCCCCATTTTACTTTAAATTGAACAATTTCTTTAACAGTTATCTGCACTTAAGACTATTACCTGAGTTATTTATGCTTTCTAAAAGAAAGCCAAAAATAAAAAGTGTTTTAAATGAAGCTCAAGATGCAACTATCTAGAGAAAGATATAGTTTCATCCAATGGCTATATATATTTTTTCTTTTATTCACATTTTATTTCTTATTGAGACAACACTGGTGTATTACAGTATATATGATGCCAAGTTATAGGGTTACACCCCTTTAGATATGTTTGTTTACTGCTCCTCATCCACCACCAAGATACAGTAGTCCTCTACCAGAGTCCACTGGGCCCGTCCACTCTTTGCTCTCCATCTTCTCCTTCCCCCCTTTCTGGCAGCCTCATTTATACAATGACTCTATGTTTTAATAAAATCTGATACATTTATTTTGCTTCTCTAACCAACATTGTTAAAAGCACTTTGAGCACATTGACTATTTTAATCCTTGTAATAATTCCACAGTGGCCATTCTCAAAATGTGACTTGACGATCTCTGTTGGACCATGAGATTGAGACACTTTCAGGAAATCCATGAAGTCAAACACTTTTCATAAGATCTTTTTTTTTTTCTTTTCCCCTGTGTTAAGATTTTACTGATGATACAAAAATAATCATCAGAAAACACCTGGACCTTGAGCATAATCCTTAGTCCATTATAATATCCTGATGAAGTGGTAAACATCACTAATCTTACTAAGCTTTAACTCTAATGTATTTTATGTAGTCTATAAAAAAAAATACCATTACACAAAATACTTCAATTGTACTCTGAAGCATGATGGTGTTTCTAGGCCACATCTTGTGTGATTGAGTTGTAAACTCAAAATTTGTGTTGTTTTTGTTCCCATCGTGCCCTGTTTTCACTTGAAGTAGTGACTAACAGACTAAGGTGACTCAGATATGGAATTTGACAACAATTTCTTGAAAATGATCAAAATAAGTCCCCTAGCAACAAAAAGCAATTCACATTGTTTGTTGCTAATAATAAAAAAATGAACTGTCAAGTAAAAATTAGAATTTTTGATATTTGTATGTGCCAACATGAGCTTGACTGTTTCCCATCCCTTTTGGATGGAATAGGTAGCTGTATTAACATTATACTTTTTATATTATATAGTAAAATATGTCAACATTTAGAAGAATTACACAACTCAGTGAACCAACAAAGTCATGCATGTGTAAAAGCCCATTAAAAGTACAAGGTAGGGGGGCCCTCCCTGGTGGCGCAGCGGGTTAAAGCACAGCACAGAGAAGCTTAAAACACTTCCGCATGAGTTCGATTCCCGCCTGCCCTGGAGGTGACCACATGGCGTGGCAGACCTCTCCTGACCCGCCCGCTGCTCCCCTCAGCAGTGCACCTCGTCTATCTGCCCGTTCTGTACCCCACTCTGTCTCTGGGGAATCCTCTCACCCTCCGCATCTCTGGCCTGTACCCCAGTTCTGTATGAATAAATAAATAAACCTTTAAAAAAATTATAATTATAAAAAAAAAAGTAGGTCAAAAGAGTTTAATAGAGGGAAAGCACAGGAATTTTGTGGATAGACATCGGAAGAACGCCATTTTGAAATTAACTTCTTGTTCAGTTTTGGTGCAGTATCAAGAATATTCACAACTATTTGAGAAGGTTATTAAAATATCCCTTCCTTTTCCAACCACATGTCTGTAAGAGATTGGAATTTTTTTCATGTCTTTCTACCAAAACAACATAATTGCAAGAGATTAAATGCAAAAGCACATCTGAGAATCTAATTGTCTTCTATCAATTCAGACATTGAAGAAATCTGAATTAATGTAATACAGTGCCACTCTTTTCAATAATATTTTGAGTAATAAAGTTGTTTTTCATAAAGTTCTTTTGGTAATAACTTCAATTTTTTTAATGAGTTAATAAATGTTTTTAAAGTTTTTAGTTTTACTTTCTATTGAGATAAATAGAGAATGATAAACAAGATTTGGGGGTTAGCAATAACCTTTTTTTTTCATCGCTATATATAATTTTTTTTATTACAAAAGTTTATTTTTACATCATTTTGTACATTTTTTTTTCCATCTCGATTGTAATCCCCACGGGTTTCCCATCATCAAATCACCCGTGTGCCATCACCATAATCCCGTGCATTTCCCTCCCCCCACACCGTTTTTGACCCCATTCCCCACTCCACCCCCACAAAATGTCTCTGGTATATGGTTGTTCATTATTTTTGTTATTTTCTTGCCTGGTCCATTATACTCCTGCTATGAGTGAAACCATCCGGTATTTTTCTTTCTCTTTTTGGCATATCTCACTAAGCATGATCTTTTCCAGCGCTATCCAAGTTAGCAATAACCTTTTTTAAAAATCATAAAAGTTTCCTGAGACCAAAAAGTCTGAGAATGTTTGCTCTAAAAAAAATGTTGTTTTTGTTATTTTGTTGTTTGGGAAGTCCAAGCAGAAGCTGTTGAGTTACCTACCCATCATTGCAAAGCTGGTAAGATGTGGAGCTAGAATTTGAACCCAGGAGGTCTGGCTCCAAGTTCTTGCTTTGAGCTAATGGGATGTACTCGTATTTCTCTTTGACAAATCTTTTTTTTACTTCAACCTTGCTAAAATCAGTAGGTCAAATCTATTTGAACTCTATAGTAGGAAGTGCTTTTCATATATAACTTTCCAGGTCTGAAATGAAATCTTTAACGTTTAGAATCTTTTGACTCCTAATTTTTATGTCATTAAATATGTGATATAAACTCATCAGTAAATATCTGAGTAGGGAAAAGTAAACAAAATCTGAGTTCCTTTTTTGTTTGATTTTTGGCCATTTATTCCACCTGAGTTGGACTTATAAGATTATTTGAAAGAATGTTTGAAAGAAATATTGTACCATATGCAAGAAAAATGTTGGTTCTTTCTGATAACTCTCCTCTTATTTTGGTTGGTCATACGTTTTTACTACAAACCATAGAAATGACAATTTAGTTCAATTCTACTTTGAAATAAAATATTGGAGAGCTAGAAGCTTATTTCAGTTTAGAAAAGTAGGGGAATTGCTTTTATCCCACTGCCTCTTCTTATTGTTAATTTATATGCTGAAATAGATGAACACAGTGCAGGATCAAACCAGTACATAAATACAACTGTTTATGGTCCACCATCAGCTTCGCTATAGATTAAACTCACTGAAAGCTCAAATGATTTCTTAGGGGGAAATATTGGAAGGGTAGGTTTACCCCATGAGTTCCCTTAAATATGCTGTTAATTCTCATTGATTTCAGAGAAAACAGAGATAATCAGTTGGACTTCCCCACTGGCTGAATGCATTGGCAAGCTGTTCACAGTGCTGTCTGATGGGAATCTGAGGAACCCTCCTGTTTCCCCATTTTCATACGCATGGGTCCAAAACACCCAGAGAATCCTGTGATGCACTACTTTACTCAGAGAAATCACCCAGATTTTCTAGTCAACTTTTGAGTCCAGATGATATAGTTATATGGTGAGATCCAGGAATAAGCTCTGTAAGCTTTGACTTGCTTTCTTCCTTCTGATTTTGGTACCCTCCTGACAAGATAGGACACACGCTTGGAAGAGGGCTGGATTCTGTCTTCTTTTGTTCTTACAGCTCAGGTGTCCTGACCCTGACTTTCCATATTCTGTCGGTTATCAGGTTTAATGCCACTACCATCCCTGCCGGGCTGATACTGCTGCTCAGAGGTCTTTATCAGCAGCCCTGTGACAAGCCAGCCTTCTTGAGGCCCAGGCACAAACTTATAGGCACACTGACTCACAAAGCTTTGCTGCATTGTTGATAAGAGGAGTACATTAAAATAAAAATTTTCCTTTGTCATAGGGAAGGGATAATTTTTTTGTGAACACTTGGTGCCTTTGTCTCTGTGAAGCCTGCTTTTGTCAGGGTGCTCTGGTACCCCTTCAGCTTCTCCCCTGGCTGAGACATGGAGACCTCAGCCACGGGAGGCCTTTTGAAAGCCCTCTCAGCAATGTCTGCACGCCTTTCTCCTCACTTCTGCTTTTGCCCTCAGCCTGTTGCTCACCTGTGTGAGCGCTGCAAAACCTTGAAGGCTGTGAAGGCCTTGTGTCTGTGGGGCAGGAGCTGTGGTGGCTGCACTTATACTTCAGAAAAGCTTGAGAGGGAGCATACAGCATGAAAAAAATTCTAGTTGTAGTTGCCATAGCAAGTGAGTTTTTTGGATCATGAGTTAAATTAGAAATTGATGTGTTGCCACTGTCATGATCTTTCACCTGCAGCTTCATTTATTTTAAAAAGTAGTAGTAAAAATATATAAAGTGACATACGGAGAAGTTGGCTAATCTTTTTCAGATGCTCAGTATATGACTGTACATTGTTTGAAAGTCTATCACTGGAACATATTTACATGCTAGGAGAATGAAGACTGAGAATTAGTTACCGATAATGGAGCTAACATTTTTATTGCAGTGGTAATTATCTACCACAGTATGAGCATTAAAGTATATCATTGGCTTCCTCTCTGTATCCTTCTCCCCTTTTCTCTTTTTTTCCATTCTCCCTTCCCTTGTTCCATTTTCTCCTTTTTAACCCCTCTCCCATCACCTGTCTCCTCTTTTTCCTTCTTAATTTCAAATTTAACCGTCAGAAAGGACTTAGGACTTGAATTAGGTAGTCACAGAAATTATTTATTAGCTTTTCTGAGAGCCTTGTCCTAAGAGAACTGTCCCATGAGATCATCTTCAACCCTGCAGTGTGACTTTTCCAGGTTGGCACTTTTTTTTTTTTTAAGATTTATTTATTTATTCATACAGATCTGGGGTACAGGCCAGAGATGCGGAGGGTGAGAGGCTTCACCAGAGACAGAGTGGGGAGCAGAACAGGCAGATCGACGAAGTACACTGCTGAGGGGAGCAGTGGGCTGGTTAGGAGAGGTCTGCTGCGCCACGTGGATCTCCTCCGGGGCAGGCGGGGATTGAACCCATGCGGAAGTGGCTTAAGCTTCTTAGTGTTATGCTTTAACCCGCTGCGCCACCAGGGAGGGCCCCAGGTTGGCACTTTTAACTGTAGTAGAATACATCTAAATCAGATAATTAAATTTTACCTCCGAAGTATATTTGAAATGCTTAACTGTTGTCTTTAGAAGGAATAATATTACTCTTATAAAAAAAAAAAAACACAACAACAACAGCATAGCTTACTGTGTGATTATATCCCTAGCTCCAATAGGTATACATAATGAATTTCTAGGGGCTAAAATTTGAATGACTATATTTACCAGAGAAGGATCTTCTCCTCATATTTTCCAAAATAGTTGTTTACAAATGAAACATTAGACCCCATGCTTTGTTTCTCACTGGGATTTGAAAAATAAAACTTTCTGTTAGTGGCAAATTCATAAGCTTGGGGGCATGAAAATGTTTGAATTTGAAGTAAAAGAAGTTTTGAAAGGAAGATTAGTAGTTTAAACCAAAAGATTAGTTGCCCTGAGAAATTCAGCTGTCGAAAGCACAGTTCAGTAGTAAAAGGTCCTGCTCCAGCTGACTGCTCCATTCATGCTGTGACTGCTAATCCTGCTGCTGGACGCTCACCTGATTGAGGATGCTGATTCTGATGACTCTTCCATTCCCATGTCATTCTGGACGCACGGGTGGGGCTCCATAATGCAGACACCCTTGTTTATGATAAAGTTGATTCCTCTGTGGAGTAGACATCCATTATCATTTCCTTACTTATTGTAACTTTAAAATGGAAGGGGAAATTACTAAACAGATTGCCATTATTTTAGCCAAAGGTCGCTCATCAACAGAGGCACAAAGTAACTCAAAATTTAACCTTTTTGGTAGCTAATAGTTGATGCCTGCCTATTCTTGTCACTAAGGAGTTTCTAGGAGTAGATCCTAAATTCTCCATTGTGAAGCAGATAATTAGAACTCATGGCAGTTCATCCCTCTTCGGACTGGGAAGAAAGACTTGGAACCACAGCTCATGGCTCTGCTTCAGAGCTTTTCCTCCAGCTGTTCCCCATGTAAATGATTTTTACTGTGGCAAATGGGTCATGGTTCCTTTTTAGATGAGCAGAAAATTATCTCCACATTGGACAGGTAAAGTTAAATCCATTTACTTTATATCTTAAAAACCTTAAAAGTCCATTTAGGGAAGTGACTTCTACATCATAAAATTATGATGTTGTCTTGAGAGAACATTAAGTCCATTCCTCTCTTTTGGATGGACCTTAAATCTGTATTATCCAGACAGACGGAACTCTCTCTTTCATAAATGATTTATATTCCATTTAAAAGTATGTGACAATGGAAATTTCACAGTTTTCCTTAGTAATTCATTCCTGGGTCTTATAATGTTCATTGTTAGAATACTGAAGCACAGTTAATTTCTGCTCATTTTTCTTGAGGAAGGGGAGGTCTATTATTCTTTGGAAAAACACATGCATCCCACCCCTCCTCCACCCAACACACGCACACACGCACACACGCACACACACACACACACACACACACACACACCCTTTTAAAGAGCACTAAGTGGACCATTCGCATTCCCCTAGGTAAATTGTGATGATCTTATCTCACAGATAACTCAATTTTTGTCTTTATAGAGCTTTTCATATTTTTTTCTGTCCCTATTTAAGATATATGAAGATCACATGCTTTTGTAGGGGGTCCATTCAGACCTGAAAGCTCATTTTTTTTGCCTCTTTTACTCATTCTTCCTAAAGCTTTTGTGTTTTGCTACCTTTGTGTCCTCTTTTAATGTCATGATCTACTGTACATATTTTAATGGTAAATTGGGCTATAGTTATAGATACAACTATGGTATTTAGTATATTGGCTAATCTATATTATAGTATTTGCAGTAATAAATTTAAGTTAGGCACTTAAAATCCCAGTGCATTAACATATTTGCCCTCCCTTTTTCTTATTTTAGCATCTGTGCTAACCACAATTCTACAGTCATTTGGATTGCAAGATATTTGCTTGCCAGCTCTATGAAACTATTCTTTATGACTATGTCTTTTCCTACCAGATCACAGTGACCTGCATAATTTGTACATAGTATAGGCATGTTTAGTGGCATGAATTCTGTTAAAAAAATGAATTATGGTGTCATTTAAATTCAAAGTCATCCCATAATATTTTAAATTGATGATACTCTGTCAATTGTAAAGCCAAATTCAAATTCTTGAGCTTCTATCTTGAAGCTTTTCCTTTCAAAAAGATGTATTTTTTATGACTCATTCTTGTATAACACTGGAACCATCTGAAGTGGCATTTCTTTTTCTATTGTTAAATATAGTGCAAATGGCAGGACATTAATAAAGCCTGTAGCTCAGTAAATCCCAAGGTATCAGAGCTATATCCACTGCAAGTCAGCTTTATTAGACTGTTTGGGTCACAAGAGGGGAGAATTTGAGCAAAAAGGGAAATTGGACACATGGTTGACAATCAGAACTTAAGAATGCACTTGAAATTGTAGATTGGAGCATGTGGTATACAGCAGAAGCAGGTGGAACTCCAACAAGGCAAGGATTGATTGCTCCTTGTTATATATTTTGGTCACAGTAACTAACCCTTTACTGTCTCTTTCCTGGATCAGAGCTAGACTATAATATGTATGTGATAGCAACCATGTCTTAATTGTCTTTGAATTCCTAGTTCTAATTACATATATAATGCATATTTATTGAGCAGAGAATTATGCAAGTGAGAGACCTAGGAACCCTTCCTGACCCTTTTCTCTCCCTCACCCAGTATTCATCCATCAGTATATTTTGTGCCCTCTCATTATTGTTTTAAAGCAATCTATTTCCTCTCCATATCCACTACCACAGTCACTAGTTACCTTGGTCAAACTAACCCTAACCCTAAACCTAGCCCTAGTTCTAGTCCCTAACCTTTTAGAACTTTTAGCCTGTACTGCTGAGTGGTCTCCTAACTGGTTTCCCTCTACTTTTACCCCTCTTCAACTCCTTCTCCTTGTTGCCACCGAAATGCTCTTTTAACAACACAGACCCTTCAAAGGTATCCTGTTCTTTGTATATAATACTAACAAGTCATTGTCATGTTACTGACAGTTTTTTTTTTTTTGAGGAAGTTCTATAAATAGAGTGGTCATATAATTTATTCTTATGAGAAAAATTTTGAACGTAAAGTAGCACTCTTGATAATCACGCAGGGATAATGTGAAACAAGGTTGTGTCTTTGTCTAGCCTGTTTCCATTAACTCTCTCTGTACCTACAGCCCTACTTGTTTTCCAGTCTTTCATACTTTCCATATTATTTGCCATGTTTTCTACTGCCACCAGGCCTTTGCACGTGGACTCCTACCGATCCTGCAGCTCCTCGCTCTTGTATGCCATTTCATTGACTTGCCATATTCTTACTATAAGCTCTTACCACACTCACAGATGCACTTTAACATTTACTTATTCAAATGAATAAATGAATACTATTAAAAGAGTGGCAATATCATATTACCAGTATATCAGTAATGGAATACAGTGATCAGTATAATAGCAAAATAGGTTGTATACTGCATTCTATCTAATCCATATAAGAGGGACCACCTATAGGGTCCTCCCCGGTGGCACAGCAGGTTAAAGCACAGTACTAAGAAGCTAAAGCCACTTCAGCAATGAATTCGATCCCCGCCCCAGGAGGTGATCCACATGGTAAGGCAGCTCTCTCCTGACCCACCCACTGCTCCCTTCAGCAGTGTACTTCATCAGTCGGACTGTTCTGCTCCCCACTCTGTCTCTGGTCAATCCTCTCACCACCCCTGCACCTCTGGCCTGTAACCTAGTTCTGTATGCATAAATAAATCTTAAAAAAAAAAAAAAGAGACCACCTATATGTATGAGTTTAATGTAAAAAAAATAGTCTCAATTTTAACACTGATAATATGAGGTTTGGTGCTTAATTTGCCTAAAATATAGTACTCTTAACTTAAATTTCCAATTTAGTAATTACACAAATTCATACCAATTTGAAATTAAGATATGTATTCTTGAGAAGAAATTCCCCTTGAGAAAGCTGTGGCATTTAGAATCATAATACACAGAATTGGCACGTTCTGGAGCAGATGATCTGGGTTTCACATCATGATTTTACCACTTACTATATGGGTGGTCTTGAGAAAGTTACTTAGTTTCTCTGTGCCTCTTTCTGTTTGTCTGTAAAATGGGTACATAAAAGCATGTAGTCCATTAGGGTTTTTTGAGAATTGAATAGAGAAATATATACAAAGCCCTTAGGACAGTTCTCAGCACATTGTAAATCCTCAGTGAATACTATCTGTTATCTGTTACACAGGTTTCTGTATTTTTATTATATTTATTTATTAAACAATTGCTTCTTCCATATCTGGTTTGTTTCTGGCATTATCCTAGGTGATGGAAATTTAGAAGTGATTGAGCTAGGGGAGGGGGTGTACTGGGTGTAATCCATAAACTCTTTAATTTCAAAACCTGATAGTTACTGGAATGAAATAAATGTCATTGTCAATATGTGTTGGTGGGGAGGAGGTTCATTTTACTTGAAGAACAAACATGATCAACATACTCTGTGCTGGGGAAGTACCTCCCAGAAGGGATGGATCAAGTGAAGAAAGAGCTTAACCTGACAGGGAAAAAGTTGAGTGTGGCTAGAGTGGTTGTGAGTGAGCAGATTGGGTAGAGGCCTGAAAGGTAGACAGAAAGCAGGTTATGCACATGTGCCTTGGACATTTTACTAGAAAAATGAGAAGTCATCCAATTTGGTTTATTTCACTGATAAATAAACGTAAACCCACATGTCCTGATCAAGGTCATGGAGCTAATTAGTGGTGGAGTTAGAACTAGAAGCTAAGTAGCCTATGTTTTTACATATAAACTGCACAAATCTTATGGGGAAGTCTGTGAATTCTTAAGATGTAAATGTTTCAGTGTAATTGTTTCAAGAAATAGATCTTATCTTTCCCTCTATAAGCTGCTCTGTTATCACCCTGCCTTCCCCACCCTCCATTCTGACTGCTCACAGACTAGTTTTCCACTTTTGTAAACTCTTTGTTGTTGTTTTTAATATGTCCACTGACATAATGGTGTTAATTTATAGCACACATATTTTAGGGGTATAGGCGCACACCTCTACAATGTATGCTGTCACACTGTGCCTACCATTATAGCACCAATTATCTTCTACCATAGTTCATTGAACCCTTTTCCCTCTTTAATGAAACATATGCTATAAACCTTTTTCTTTCTGGCATCTTTCTATGCAGTAGAAACTCCACATTTGTCTATGAGTTCATTGTGGTATATGTTATCTGTAGCAATGACTGATTCATTCTCATTTCTATATAATTTTCCATTGTATGAATATTCACATAATCTAATTGTATAACCCTCTGAAAGTTGCTGAAAGAGACGTGTGTGTGTGTGTGTGTGTGTGTAATGAATACCAGGCTGTAGTTCATTTATGTGTGTATGTTAACCTTACTTATCCTACTTCCTTTGGTTTTACCAGTTGAGGACCATAGTAGAAATTTCTCTATTAGAGCCTTTGAGTATACCTTGGTTGTACTTTGAGAATATAATGCTACTTAAAACCAGTGTTTTCTGAGGGCACAGATTACTTAATCTTCCCCTTTGAGAAGCAAGTACTAATCATGAATGGAGGTAACTTAGAGGAACCTGTAAGGTGATTTCAAATGTTGTTCTTTTTGAGCTTCCAGACTGTTGAAATGTCCAGGGTATAGCATATTTCTAGAGGTTCAGAATTATTTATTGCTTAATGGCCAAATAGAGATCATGTCTACTTTTTAAAATTAGGTTAAAAAAGTGTTTGATTAATTAGACAAATGCCATTTTCATGTATATCTTACTCAGTTTATTCCTCTCTCTCTATTTCAGATGATGTTGTGCCATATTTTAAAACGGAGCCAGGCCTACCACAGATCCACCTGGAAGGGAACCGCCTTGTTCTCACTTGCCTTGCTGAAGGGAGCTGGCCTCTGGAGTTCAAGTGGATGCTCAATGACAGCGAGCTTACCACCTATACCAGCGAATATAAGTAATTGATCTCTTGAAAATAAGATTCCATTTCAGGTTCATGTGTTTAGAATATTTACCTTATTGGCCATAGTAGCACAAGGAGGTGAAAATATTGGGTTGAATTTGTAATATATGAAGGATTGAAGGAATAGATTTGACCATGTAATTAGAATGTGATTTATATTTTGATATAGGTCGTATTTACCCCTGGGAAGTCTATCATTATATTTGTAAAAGTAAGCTTGTTAGTGAAATTACCAGACCGGAAAAAACGATAGTTATAGAGGCTGCAAGTAGCAGCTTCAGCATGATAAAGTTGCATTCTGATGACCACAGTCCCACCCACCAGCATTGTTTATACCCAAGGAGCATAAAAGGTTTAAACAGAGATCTTTTTTAGATCAGTCTCTTCAGGAGCTCTGAAATTCCACAGAAACTTTTCTAACTAATGTAGAGAGTTGGAATTAGAAAAGTGGGGTTATGAGTATTTACACAGCAGTAAAAAAAAATTTTTGAATTCCTGTCACATGCTAAGCTTGGAGATACAGTACTGACTTAGATGCTGGGAATAGAGACAAAGGCTGGTTGGAGGGGAGGGGGAAGCTAGAGATCAGTTTTACAAGACTGTCAGCCTCAGTATCTCCTTGCAGTGTTCAGGAACTTTACAGGTTCTTATCTGTTTAGCCTCCATTCTACATGAGGATTATTGTACTAGATGCTGCTATTATGAATAGTTTGCAGAATTAGTGATGGTCTGAAAAATCCCCAATGTCAATGTAAATCAGCTGTACTATGTTCTCATTTAAATGAAGAGAAGGAATTGACTGTCTTAGAGAAATTTTATTTTTTGAGGTAACATTGGTTTACAACACTGCATATGATTCAGGGGTTTAAGATCACAAGATAGAGGTATTTTTTTTTAAAAAAGATTTATTTATTTGTGCATACAGAACTGGGGTACAGGCCAGAGGTGCAGGGGCGGTGAGAGGCTTCACCTGACAGAGTGGGGAGTAGAACAGGCAGATTGATGAAGTACGCTGCTGAGAGGAGCAGCAGGCGGGTCAGGAGATATCTGCCATGCCATGTAGGTCACCTCCAGGGCGGGGATCGAACTCATGCTAAAGTGGCTTTAGCTTCTTAGTGCTGTGCTTTAACCCACTCTGCCACCAGGCCTTTCTTCAAACTTGGGTACACAGCCATAGATAGTGGTATAGGACTTGTTTCTAGATCTTCTGTTTCCTATATGTGATTTCTAAAATTGAGCTGTCTGGGAACATGCTTGTGTATGGCACTTGCCAGTTCTCCTTCTACCTTCTTGGTGTTGTTTCTCCATTTTGCAAGGTATATACCTCCCTCATCCTGTGGAACTTTGTCTTATTGGTGCAAGGCAAACACATAACTCAAAGTATTGAGCAAAATATTGGGCTCTTTTTAAAAACTTCAGATGGCTCCCTTTTTGTTCTTTATATTTGTTTATTTTGAGGACAAAATGGAATATCTTAACCTATCTTGGGGTTCTTAATTCTAGGACTATACAGGCGGGCAGCTGGAATCATAGAATCATACCTTTTTTTTTTTTTTTTGTTAACAACTTTACTTTTCCTGCTCCCCAGTTATCACCAAAGAATATATTGTGCCTCAAGAAATGTTCAGCGAGAGCAAAGCAGATCTGTCAGAAATACCACAGGCAAGGGCACCTTGTTTTATTCCAAGCAGCAAAAGAGAGTAGTGCTCTGTGGCTAAATTTAGCCATTGACATATATTAGAATGAGAGCATGCAAGACTTGTTACGAAGAAATAAGTTGAGAAATATTCATCTGTGAAGCACATGCTAACAGAACTTCATCCACTCAGAAACAAGGAGAAATTTGGAGACTCAGTGCAGACTGGAGAAAAGAGGCTAAAAGGTTCTGTTTGCTTCTGTCAAATTCCAGTTCTTCCTTGACAGAGAAGGGAAACACTCTGTGGGAATATTAGTGTTTTATATTTTATCAGTCATTTAAAAGCTACTTTCATTAACTTTTGCAAGTAAAAATTATTTGATCATCTGAGTCCATGTCTATTTTTATTACTTCAGTATAAGTGTTCTTGCTGCTATTCTTCAACCTCTTCTTTATTTATTTCTTCCACATCTTCCTTAGATTTAAAGTAACTATGCATATGTATGGTGATGTTTTATCTTCTCTTTGTTAATCTCTATACAGTTCTGCTCATTTTAACAGTAACTTTCTGCTCAATGAATTTTAAATTAATTGACAAAGCATTTATTTCTATCTTACTAAGAGATTTACTTTTACTCATTGTCAAAATCTGTAATAAATTTATGTTGTTTTGATTAACTTTGAGGTAATAATTATTACAATAAACATGTCATCCATCCAGAAGAAATTTTTTTTAGGCACTTAGAATTATTTGGTCAAAGTAAATTGTTAGGTTGCCATTTATATATATATATATGTATGTATACATATAAATGTTATATGTATACATGCATACATATATATACATATATACATATATATAATATATACATATTTATCTATTTGTATTTATATATTTCATTGAAGGTGTTGTGGGTAGTCGATAAGTATCTTTCAGGCAAAAGAGCATTTTATATTACAATAAAATTCTTTGGGGTAATAGATTTAATAGTCAAATTCAGAGTAAAAACAATATGAAAGTTATATTAAAGAATTTATTTTTAAAAAAGGACAATGTGGATATAAAATCATTATGCTTTTCAGATTCCATTGAATATATTTAAAACTGTAATTAAGTTTTATTTTAAAATGCTAAAACATGCACTATAATATTATTATATATACAACTATTTAAACTTGTGGCAGAGTAGTATCAACTTAAAAATATGTTGAGAAGATGGAACTCTTTTGCATTGTTCTTTATACCAAATTCACCTACTAACCTGAATACACAATCTGGGTAGTCAACAAGAAGACAAAGCTATATTGGTTGTCTTGAAGTAAAACCGAGGGGTGACTCACTGATATGGATCATTAAAATAAGTTATATGTTCTACTGCTATTTCACTCGAAATTCAATAAGAAGAAGTGGGTTGTTTTGAGGCAAGAACAGTTTGCAATAGATGTGATAAAAACTGTTCTGTTTATTGAGGGCTTCAGACAGAGATGGATTGTCAAGGAGCTATCATATTTTGTCATTTGTTTCAAAATATAAAACCTCTCTAAAAATCTCATGCTATTTTTTTTTCAAATTGCTCTTTCATTTACTTCCTTCCAATAAGTACCTTCAATGGTCCTCTGTTAACCTTCATGAAACTGCTAAGTCTCAAGTGAAAAACATGGTTACTTTATGAAAATGGTAGCCATTTCCTACCTGAAATTTAATAGTTCTTTCCCCCTCCCTTTGGTGTCAGTTATGAAAATGCTAACCCTATAAAGAGTAAATCACATACATTAACCTTTCCCTGCTTTACTTAAAATAGAATTTCCTTTGCTGCTTATATTACAGACAATGAACGTTAGTGAGTTTCAAACATTACATTATTCATATTGATGCATATACCCATGTTTAAGCACAGATGACTACACTGGCAAAATAATAATAGTTTAATAATTAAACAAATTTTGTGCAGATGTCTTTGGCAGATTTATATGTTTTATCCTCAATTATTTTCTACTTTGGGATGTAAAAATATTTTTTCATTGCATTCAGAAAATATGTATATATGACAAAAATTTCTTAATGTGAGGCTCAATGCTAATTGTTGTGGTAGGAGGAATTATTGGCTACTCTAAATTGTTGAAAATCTTAGTCCCTGTATATGATCTGGCTCTGTGGTTCAATATTGATGATAGTGTAACAATAGAAATTTGATGGATTTTTTTTCATTCCAGTAAAAATGTTTAAGGGATATGTTACTTTTCTTATGCCTTATAAAAAGATAGAGATGTTCATATTACCAGTAAAATTATTAACTACTTGGGAAAAATTTTTAAGAAATGAGTAGAACTTACATGAAGAAAAGTAGGACATCACACTAGAAGATTATTGTAGAAGTTTTAAACCAAATTCAATAAAAATCCTAATGGGATATTTATAGGATAACTTGATTGATGAAGTGGTTACATAGCTCATCTAGAAATATGAACAGTAGAGAATATCAACAAATATTTAAAACATTAGGTGAATAATTGGGAGGAACTTTTTGTTCTAGGAGTTAAAGCATATAAAAGTGGCATAATAAATAAATATCATGTTAGTGAAGCAGAAAATTTCCAGAAAAGAGTTTCAATCTAGACCATAGTATAGATAAAAAAGTATATATGGGATGATATATTTCCTATACATATATGTATATGTGTGTATGTATATCAATAGTAGATAATTAATTTCATAACAAAATTCAAAAGATTCTCATTTTACACCAATCATAAAAGTCTAATATCACATCTATTGAAGAGTTAAATTGAAAAAATTAAACCATAGAAAATAATGGAAACATTTAATGGCCTCTAAATTTTCAAGGAGAAAATATAAAAAGCTTTGAAAAAAATCACCAAAAACATCACAGATAACCATATTGAATTTTACAGTGCCAACAAATAATTAATCAGGAAAATATTTGCAACAAATCAGACAGATTCATTAT
The DNA here is from genome assembly GCF_000260355.1 of Condylura cristata. NCBI lineage: Eukaryota > Metazoa > Chordata > Mammalia > Eulipotyphla > Talpidae > Condylura > Condylura cristata. Next base: position 1,589,919 of record NW_004567133.1, read on the forward strand.
GTTCACTAATCTTGATTTTCTGGAAAATGTGATTGAAAAAAAGATTTACAAGCTTGTCTGCGTGGAAATAATCAGCTCAGGCAGCAAGAACAAAGGCAGTGCCATGAAACTGGGAAAGCAGATGGGGTAATACCAGCACTAGGTCACTGGTAACTGGGTGCTCATTACAGATGACTGAAACTCAATCCCACTGGAAACATTTCCATTAGAGACTCATGAAGTACACCTTAGAATGCTCAATCTGAAGGGTTAAAGAGGAAAATATTACCAGCTTTTATACTCAGGTGATAAACTATGGCTCCATGGTCATTAACCCTTATTTTTGGTTATCTCAAGCATGAATAGCTAAACATTCTGACTAGTGTCAGAATTTCCAGGACAGGCCCTAATCAGTACGAGGCATAGTTTGTGCACCGTGTTGCCAGCTGGACCAGTGTGGAGCCAGTTCAGAATGAGTGAATTGCTAACCACAATAATAGCTCCAGTAAAAGATTGTACCAAAAAACTTCTCAAATAGAGTACAAGTGAATCAAATGAATTCATTCTTTGAGCCCACCAGCATCACTCTTACCAGTGTAAGTCCAATACATCAGAGTCCCTTCCAAGAGGATAGTCAGCTACACTTTCTACAAGGACCTTATACAAAAATATTAGTGGAACACCAAGCTATTTTTTTTGTTTTTGAACAGGTCTCCAGACTGTAATTAATATTTATTTTCACCTTCCTCTGTGGCCTCTATGGTAGATAGCTCTAACTCTCAGCACTTAAAGTTAGTCTGTTTTCTTGCTGGTAGAGAGAGCCAGCTCTATTTCTTTTTATTGTCATGCTCTTGTTTGGCCATGGGTACAATAATTGTGACTAGTCGTGGAAGCACTAGAGAGTACTCCAATTAGTGCCTCTTCTGTCATGGGTTATTGGATAGAATATATCAATTGTCTTGAGTTTGTTGTAGGGAATTACTAGCTCTAGACAAAGTAGAGCAGTTGTCCTCCTTAAGAAATCTTAAAAACAAGATCAGAAAGGATCAAACTATTTCCAAATATCTTCACAACATCAGAGAACAAAGCTCAAAAATATTTGTAGGAATATAAAAATATGTAGCATTGAACAGGAAAACAACCCAAAGCTGAAACATGTTAGAATTAGCAGAGCCATTGACTCATTATAACTGCATTCTATATGATCAAAGTTAAGGATAGATGTTAAAGGTATTAAAAGGCAGAAATCAAACTTATAAAATGAAACCTATGAGGTCTGAGATAAAAGACACATTGGATAGAACTATCAGTAGATTGCAGAAGAAAATACTAGTAAGCTTAGCTATAACAAGAGAACTACTCATAATGAAAGGCAGATAGAAGAAAAGAAGGAATCAAACACTGTGAAGCTCTTTAATGAGTGACAGGACAATTTCAGATGACCAAATACAAGTGTAATTGGAATCCCAAGTGGAAAAATATTTGAAGAAATAATGCTGTGATGAAACTGTATCTACCAACACAAGAAGCTAACTCCAAACAGTGGAGTTACTAGTGCTATACCAGCTAAAAGAAGAAATAAAAGGCATCTAGATTGTGAAGGAAGATTTTGATGGTAACATGATCTGTGTGTAAGATATCTATAAAATACTGCTAAAATTAATGTGTTTACAAATATTACAGGACACAAAATCAATGTACAAAAATCAATCCTATCTCTGTATACAAATCCTATCTCTGTATTCAACATGTAAAACTTCGCCTATACTAGCAAAGGATAGTCTTCATTTTATGTGTATGTGTGTAAAATTTAAAATAGCATAAAAATCTTACTAATAAATACTTAAAATTGAAAATTATAAAAATTTGAAATTAAAAACCTAGATAAGTGGACTCATAATCCATGCATCCATGTTCATAGGCCTGAAGACAATATTGTTAACATGTCAAATTTTCCCATATGTATCCTTGGCCATATTCTTTAGTCTTGAGGACATAAGCAAACCAACCAAACATACATCTTCACTGAATCTTGGACAAGGCATCACTACACATGCTTTGTTTTTTTTTTTTGTTTTTAAACACTCTAATCTGAGTCTCTTACTGACAAAAAATAAAGGTCTGTTTAATTAAGATGTTGCCACAATTAAAAGACTAAGTTATTTTTAAACATGAATACAGGATTATGCAAAAGTTAAAAATAAAGTTGATATATGATTTAAAATAAATAAACAAATTTTATATTTCTTAAAATAAAAATGTATTAGGTGAAATATAACCCAATTGGTTTCTTCCTTAGCAGCATTTTTGACTCCCATCTACATCTTCCCACAAAGGGCTTAGTTTTTCCAGATGTTCAGCTGCAGTGCTCCCGATCTCGTTTTATAGTGATTCTTTCCATTGATTAATACTTCCTTGGTCCTGTCCTCTGAATTGCCCAGTTCACAACAATGGTTGTATTTTGACTCCAATGAACTTGTCTTGTCATTTTATCTAAAAATAGGTAGACCCAAATTGCTTAAAACTTGAGATAACTTCCTTATTTCCTCATGGCCAACTTGTAAGTATAAATTTTCAACCTAATTCTGACCTTTCTTCTATATCATGCAATACTTAGGAACACTGGAATGAACAAAGTGCAATATTTCATTTATATATCAAATCCTTTTCTTTTTGTCTGTAGGAAGGAGAAAACTTTGTCAGATAAAAGTCTCATTTTATTCCAATATTAAGTAATCAACATTAACTCCCAAGGCTTATAGAATATAGCCTGTGCTTTCTGATGTGATTTTGATCTCCTGCTCCAATGCTTATATCCTGCTAACAAAGTGGTGTACTATTTGTATTTATGTATGAATTTTCTTTGACTGCCTTTTCAATTCCATGTGGTAGTCTAGATATGATTGTGTCTGGAGAATTTCAAAGCAGAACTTGTATTGAGCTTATGCAAGTTCTTGGAGATGATTTGGATTTAGAGAACTAATTCCTTTTGGTTATAGGGACTATTTTGGAATCTAACTAAAGAAATTTAGCCAGTATGCAAAACTTGTCTGTAATGTAATTGTCCACATATAAGATGGGTGAAAACCTACTACTAGTTCACGTATGCTTAGATTTTAGTATTGCATAGTTTAGGTCATTGTGTCTTAATATGAGTAATTTTGACTGTGTAGAAACTTACATATCCCCTCATAACATTAATCCTTGATATATAATGATCCATTTTTTAAATGTGCATGATAACATAAAGAACTAAGTAATAAACAGATATAGAGTAAAATATTTTGGCCCTAAACATCAGTGTCTTCTTAAAGACTTTCTGAAACTATTATAGACTTGAAAGAACATTTTCTCCTAACAGATTTCAGTTCCAGTCATGTGTCCCTCTTTTACTAATGGTGAATTTATCTTTTTCTGTCCTGATTTGATCATGAAAACTAGGAATGAATGAAGAATGAATGATCCAAAAACATTGTTCATGTTAGAGAGCAGAGTCACAATGATGGTAATTCCAGAAAATATTTCAAAGACATTTCATCATTAACTCCTGAAACCTTGGATTGGCATTTGCAATTATAAGTGAAGATAAAACTTTATTTTCCTGGTATGCTATCAATAATAAGGTGTGGATACTCAGTATCCAATTGATCCCTGGAGGGCTTTTATTCATCAGATTTATATTCGCAACCCATCACAGTGACAGATTCTGTAGGTCTACCCCCAGCAGAGTCCTCAATGTAATGTTACTTTAGTAGTTAGTGGTCACTTAGCAGTTATTTTAAATTAAAAAATACAGATTCAGGAATGGTCTGCAAATAAAATGCCTCCATTGGCTAGCTTCTATCTCCACCACACTGTTTACTGTAATTTCACGCTGATTACTTTGAGGAATCAGAACATAATTTAGTTTTCCCAGTGCTTAGGACCTATTAGTGATCTGGATCACTGACTCTTTCTTAACAATTTTCAATCTGGGATTTTCACTATTTTGCTTGAGGAAAAATGCCAGCAACTGACTAATTCTACTTTTGATTTTTCTTAATTACATACATTTATCAAGATATGAAGCAATATTAAGTATAATATAGTATTAACATAAACCATGGTCAATCAATACATTTTTACAAAGAAATTGTATCTAAAATAAAAGGTAAAATCAGTGATAACATTTTTTCATATAGAAAATTTATGAAAGTAAAGTTGAATAAAAATATATTAACCTTATCTCCACAAAAGAGTTGAGTTTGATCCAAGAAGGATATAAATGATTTACTGTTTTGTTTACTTTTCTTAACCCCCTTTTCACTTTGAACATAAAATAGGCTTTGGGCACGAAAAAAACTTTATTATAGAACTTGGTTATTTTAATGCAAAATAAATAATTTCATACAGCATGAAAAATTAAAGTTGTGGGTTAATAGTTTTTCAGGAGTGTCATAAAATGGATGCAGATCTCTATAAAAGAAAGAACATACTGAATTTTAATGCACATGAAAATTCTTATGAATTCTATTAAATAGTCTCAGTAATTATGTTTCTTGGCTTTAGAAGGAAAGTATGGACTTTCTTCTAATATTGAAGATGTGGCTCCATTGTTCTGAACTATGATAGGTCTTTGGAGACCTGTATACAGATACCTGTTTATTATATGTATGGTACATGTTTGTTGTTGGTAAGAATTGCTGAACAGTAACTGTTCTAAAACTAAATTGTTTTTGAGTAGTTTTATCATGCATTTTATAAAAATTTAGGGACTTGTGTTCAGTAAAATTTCTTATAACAGGTAAATTTGACCTAGTTTGGGGGAACTATCTATCACTTGTTGAATCTTAGTGGTTTACTAGGAAGCTATGACCTCTATAAGAAATAACTCGAGGGCCCTCCCTGGTGGCGCAGCAGGTTAAAGCACAACACTGAGAATCTAAAGCCACTTCCGCATAAGTTCGATTCCCGCCTGCCCCGGAGGTGACCACATGGTGTGGCAGACCTCTCCTGACCCGCCCGCTGCTCCCCTCAGCAGTGTACTTGGTCGATCTGCCTGTTCTGTTCCCCACTCTGTCTCTGGTGAAGCCTCTCACCGCCCCTGAGCCTCTGGCCTGTACCCCAGTTCTGTATGCACAAATAAACAAATCTTAAAAAAAAAAGAAAAAAAGAAATAACTCGATAAGGCATAACATACTTAGATATTTCTAAGACTACAGTAGGTACCTAGTGCCTGCAGAATTTTTTAGTCAAAATCACTTCGGTTATGTTCTATAGTTAGAAATTTAGAGCTTTCTAATGCAAGTCACAGTACAAATTTTTCCTTGTTAAAAATTAAAAAGGAAGTTGAAGCATGGAGTTAAGGTTGTTCATACATTCATAAGGCTGATTGGAGACTGGGCAAGAAAAGAGTGAGCTGAGTCCACCAGCCAGTCACCGGAGGGTCTTGCTTCTGATACCACTGGACGGTGGATGACGTTGCTTGGCACTAGCCACTCTCCCCTTGTCCAGGGTTCCATGTGTCTCACCACATAACCGCTGAGGCTGACTGGCAAGTTCTGCTTTAGTTCACTCCTGTGCATCACTGGCCCCAGATTTAAAAATATAGAGTATTAGTGAACATAGAACCCCACATCTATAAGGCATAAATGCAAGACATTGTATATCTTGTGGTCACATGGTATCTTGCATTTAAAAAGCCTTATAGATGCGGGGTTCTATCTTCACTAACACTCAGAATGAAGAATTCTTTACATTCAGAAAAGTGGTACAGAACCTTGGCAGACAAAAATTTGTTAAGTGCAGGATTAGTAACAAGGTTGTTGATAGGCTGAAATGGACTTACTAAAGCTACTTCCTAAAGAAATTTTGTGGTGTTCCTGTGGCTTATTCCAAGTGACAGTTCAGAACTTAAGTATTCAACTTAGCAGAAATGAATAGTTACACTCTTGGTTTTGTTGTGATTTTGTATTTGATATTCTTTAATTTTTTAATTCCTGATTAATGAACTAGACTTGCAAATGTTATGTTAGTCTCACAGAATTTCTTCCTTGATACAGTAAATACAAACATTCCATGCTGTGTTTATTTGCAATAGGAACAGGCATTTTCTATATTTTAGTGACATATGGTGCTAAGACTTTAGCATACTTTCTTATAAAGAGCCAAGAAACTTTCTGGGCTTAAAAATGTATGTTTATAAACAATAGACTTACAATGACTATTCCCATCTGTTAGATGAACATAATTTGTGTAGAAATTCCTGTAATAGGTGGAATACTGTGCAACTTTTTGGTTTATTTTTTCCCCTGGTGAGGCATTAGACTAAAGAGATGGTACAAAACAGCATATGCCTAATATTCAATTTGGTATCTGTTTCTCTTTTTTTGTGCATGAGTACATAGAATTGCACTAGAGGGCCCTCCCTGGTAGCGCAGTGGGTTAAAGCACAACACTGAGAAGCTAAAGCCAATTCCGCATGAGTTCGATACCCGTCTACCCTGGAGGTGACCACATGGCGAGGCAGACCTCTCCTGGCCCGCCCGCTGCTCCCCTCAGCAGTGTACTTCGTAGATCTGCCTGTTCTGCTCCCCACTCTGTCTCTGGTGAAGCCTCTCGCCGCCCCTGAGCCTCTGGCCTGTACCCCAGTTCTGTATGCATAAATAAATAAATCTTAAAAAAAAAAAAAGAATTGCACTAGAAATTCCTAAGAATTTAAAATCTATTTAGGATATTGCAAAAAAGGAAAAATAGAATGAGTAACAATTATGTAAATATAGCTATGTTGCAATGACAAAACTATTATGTAATTTTAAACTCCAGTAACTTGTGTTAATTGTTTCCCAAAAAATTTTGTTGACTTTGTTTTAACCTAGTCTCAAAAAAACTCCGTATTGTAATCACAGTATGTAGTAATCAAAGCCATTCACCCTTATAGTCTTGATTTGACTTCGATAAATGGTATTGACTCTTTGTGTTCAGTTTGTTATTAATCTGATGATATTCACTAATTAATTTTTTGTTTGAGGTGAACCATTCCTAAGAACAGAATGAAGTTTTGAAGATTAAAACTTAGCTACTTTTTTTCATAAAATATTTTATTAATCTTGTCATAGCTTCTCAAGACATTTATCAGGGGAAAACATACTTTGATTAATATTTGCTTAATACTGAATTATCTGTATTTCCCACATGTTTATTCACTTAAAAATATACCTAATAATTCCTTGCTAAAGTTTTCTAATTGCACACACTTGAATGAAAAGATTAACAATTAGTTGTCTATGAGTGACTTCATAGTAAGTGTAGGAACTGAGCAAATAAAGTATAGCATATTTTGTGTTTTTACCTGAATTTGCAGATAACTGTAACTGCAGCTTTTTCTTTCTTACAAAGGATCCGTGAATTTTCTTTTTCAGAACATAAGATATCATTGGTTGGATTTACCCTTTTTTTCTTTCTTACGATGACATCTCCCACATGTGAACCATATCTAGACATCAAGCCTCTTCTCTTAGCTTGTTGTAATGGTCTCTTAGGTAACATGAAAGTACAGTTTCCAGAACTGTAAAACTTCAAGTGACTCTTGATTATTCTCTTTGCTTGTGGATTTCAACCATTTGAAGTTAACAGAAAACCTGAAGTAGCATTTTTATGTAAAAAGTGTCTTCTACTTTTTTCTTACAAAATTTTACCGAAGTTCTAAGAAAGGCACTGATTTGGAGGATGATTACTTCTAGTCATGGTAATGAAAAATACAAATGAAATAACCTTTCAATCACCCAGAAAGTTTTAAAAGTCAATGATAGGGCGTTTATGGAGAAGTGGAAGCAGGATATATGTTTTGTTCAGAGATGTCTGCAACTGTGAGTGGAGAGAACTGTGTAACGATGCACTTTCTTTGCCTTAATAATGACATCTGAATCTTATCTTGAAGGCGTTCTTGAACTTTTTTTTTTTTTAAAGATTTTATTTATTTGTGTGTACAGAACTGGGGTACAGGCCAGAGGCTCAGGGGCGGTGAGAGGCTTCACCAGAGACAGAGTGGGGAACAGAACAGGCAGATCTACGAAGTACACTGCTGAGGGGAGCAGCGGGCGGGTCAGGAGAGGTCTGCCACACCACGTGGTCACCTCCGGGGCAGGCGGGAATCGAACTCATTCGGAAGCGGCTTTAGATTCTCAGTGCTGTGCTTTAACCCGCTGCGCCACCAGGGAGGGCCGTGTTCTTGAACTTTTATATGGAGTAATGTAGCCCATATGTTAAGACTGTTGTTAGTTCTAGAAACCACATTTAAAAATTCTGAAAGAATTATTAAAACGGCCCTCCGTGGTGGCGCAGCGGGTTAAAGCACAGCACTGAGAATCTAAAGCCGCTTCCGCATGAGTTCGATCCCCGCCTGCCCAGGAGGTGACCACATGGCGCAGCAGACCTCTCCTGACCCGCCCGCTGCTCCCCTCAGCAGTGTACTTCGTCGATCTGCCTGTTCTGTTCCCCACTCTGTCTCTGGTGAAGCCTCTCGCCGCCTCTGAGCCTCTGGCCTGTACCCCAGTTCTGTATGCACAAATAAACCTTAAAAAAAACGAATTGTAAAAACTTCTTACTGAAAAATCTGATGTATATGTTATCAGTTTTAGCTATTTGACATCTTTTATTTACTCATCCTGTCATGAGTGATAACTACTATATGTGTTTCATTGTTCTGAGACCAGAAGTGCAATGATGAATAAGACAGATCTGGATCCTAACTTCATGTAATACTTACAGCCTGGTTGAGGAGACAGAGATTTATTAAATCTTATAATAAAGTTGCAGTCAATGTTTTGGTCAGGGAGGGTTTTATAGATAATAGTTGACCAAGAATAAAATATTTGTTGAACAATTAGCTAAGATGTCAGGACTATTCTCAAAATGAAACCATTGATAACTTCTTTTTGGTGTTTTTCAGATATATTATTCCATCTTTGCATAGACATGATGCTGGTTTTTACCGCTGTGTGGTACGAAATAGAATGGGAGCTCTCTTGCAAAGAAGATCAGAAGTTCAAGTTGCATGTACGTGCACATGGAAAGATCTCCAGATATCAAATAACAAAGTGCCTGTGAGGTTGTTAACCAAAATCAGTTTTAACATTGTAGGAAATGTTGGATTCTACTTAGAATAGAATAATTGCTAAAATTGGTTGAGAGATAAGGCCCAGTGTGATTATTCTGAGGATGATGGTAAGGGAGGAGTAAAATGTGCTAAATAAATGTCTTTTTTTTTTTTTTTCAGTTCAACAGATTAACAGATTAAGGCCCATTTAAGACACTATAGCTGACTGAAAAAAAAATGAAGAATGAGACACACTCTGTTTCGTGAATCAATTAGTTGCTCCTAGTTTTTATTACACTCAAAAATGTTTAAAAATTAAAAAAAATACCTAATTAGATAAAATTTCATCAATTTATAGTCAGTTCTATCCAATGCTGATTTGTTTAGAAATCCTTTAGCTGCAGTATAAAAAGCACATGGGTAATAAATAAATGTTCCAGATAGTATTAATTATTATTCTAATAAAGTAGACAGACCATTTTAGATGGAGCCTTCTCTTCACAGATTTTGTATTAAAAAGGGCCAACTTTATATGGGCCAATCTCCCTTTCCTGTTCCTCCCGCACACTACACTAAAATTTAAGCTCCCTGCATTTGTGTATCCTTCAGTTGTAAAAGTTTCATTCTCCAAAATGTGTCTGCCCTATAGGGAATTAATTAAGATGGTTTGTCTGCTTGAATTTACTACCAAAATATCTCTTCACTTAAAAGAAAGCAAAACATATTATGAAAATTTTAATCAAAACTTACTATATCCCAGTAGGTTTTAGAGAACACTTATAAACTACTAAATTGATCTGTGTTCATCAGTGATGTATTTTCTCATTTGTTATTTTTACTCCTTTTAAGGTATCTAGTTTGCAGTGTTGCTCTATGAAATAAGATAGTTTTAGTTCTGTTCTACTATTATTACTCATGACTGAATTAAGTGCTGATATTATACATTTGTTTTTAATTACTAAGAGGGCTTAAATTTTTCTGAATTGTGGTGATTAAATCATTCCACTAAGTCTGTCTGCAGATAATTTAGAACTTGATTCTATTGAATAATTGAAAAGATAATATATTAAAAGTTCAGATCAATACCCAAAACATATTTGAATAAGTTAACAGTTTGGAATTTATTATAACATATTAAATTCTGTGTTAGAAATTTAAATTGTGTACTTTTTCTTGCTTAATTATTTAAATTCTTATTTCTGTCTTTTATCTCTGGCTTTTAGATATTTTTTTAATCTTTTTTCCTTTGATAAAAAGTTTCACTTGACTTCAAAATAACCACCAGTATTTGAATATTAAATACTGCTTGTAACAGAAATAATTTCTTTGAATAAAAAGATCCTTTCATAATAGACAATTTCTGTGGACTATTCCAAACATTCCAGACAAACCATTTAGGCCATATTTACTTGCATACATATAGACAGATCTGTATATAAGCATAATATGGGCATTTTCAAAGTTTCAAATTTGTTACTAGTTTTATAAGTAACTTACATCCACATTCTAGTAACTGTGACTTACCGTGAGACTCCATTTTTTAAAAGTTGGCAACCAGTCTGAAGCAAAACTTACCTGCCCAAATTAAGTCAATAGTATGGGCTTTAGAAAACCCTGTAAAATATAAATCATGGTGAGAATATTTCCTCTAAAATACCTGTTAGGGAAATAGTCACCCAGAAATGAAGAAACAGAAGACTAGACTAAGCAGAAAAGTGTCAGTAGCTTGAAAGATTTGTGAACTTGAGATTCAACTCTAGGTTCCTAAAAATAATTTTTTCTTTGAACACTGTCTGATGCTTTTCAACATTTTATTTCAATACTAAGATCAGTTGCAAACATTTTATTATATTGTTGCAGGAACACAAAGACCATGAAGTTCTGCTGATCAATGCATTTTGAGGATACTTGGGAGGCTCATGGCTTTGCCTCACGGTTCGCTTCTCCACTAAATCTGCACTCATCAGCATTGCTGCTGGGTCTTTTTTGTCTTGTTGCTTAATTAAAGCAATTTGGGTGACTTTCCTATAAAATATCATTATTTGCACCTTTGACCACCCTCTTCAAGAAGGTGGTTTCTGGAATTTAGAAGTCCGATTTTTCTCCACAGATATGGGAAATTTCATAGCTACAGACCAGAGAAAAACAGTTTCTCAAGGACATGCAGCTGTTCTCAACCTGCTGCCCATCACCAGCTGCCCCAGACCTCAAGTGACTTGGTTCAGAGAAGGGCACAAGATTATCCCAAGCAACAGAATGTAAGTTGTTGCAAGCTTTAAAATATTTGTTAAACATGTCAGCACCATTTACGTATTAATTGTGCCAATTAAGCGTTGAAAAGATCAACCTAGTCTAGATGTTACCTAAATCTTTAATAAATAATTATTTTCAAACTGTCTTGTAAAATTTTAAGCAGTTTGAAATTTATAATATTATTTAGCATGCCACATACCCTTAATAAAGCACCCTTTTTATTGGTTTATTTTTTCTGTTCTGAACGCACATTTTGCAATATCGTTGTCATCCCTGAGTTGTGTTTGGCTTCAAGTACTAAATTAATGAGTGCTGGTTTTCAGTTATAGAGCTGTGGGTTTTGTTCCTTTTTTTATTGAACCATGTTTGATACTACTTTCTCTGACGATAAAACAGTAATTACCACTTATTTCTCTTTATCCTTTTATCCTACCATGACAGTTTTATTTCCCTTCATCTAATTAGTGGCTCACTCATCTATTGCAGAATAGTTGCTTTGTGATTAGTTAAGCATTATTTCAAGGTGTTCTTGCCTACCCCACTTTCAAGATATTTATTGTACGCCAAACAGATTTCTTCATTTGAAGTTTAAAGTGATTAAAAAGAACATTTGGCATATATATAATAATTAGACATTTTACAATGTGATTTAGAACTGAGATGCCAAAAATAAAGACATGAACATTTCTGGAAAAATCATGAAGTGCTCTAAGCTTGGGCTAAAAGTCAAATATGTATGCCATCATGTGGTTGCAAATAGATAAAAATTAATCAGAAGAAAGAGCTCTTGTTTTTGTTTTGTCTTGTTTTTTCAAAAAGGGTATGTGATAGGCCACTTGCTGAATAGTTTTCTAGTGGGGTTATGAGGTAACCAAGGGAGTTTGTTGCTTCTCTGCAACCTGGGTATCCGTGGGAGCTTTCTCTTAAGTCCAGGGCCACTGCTTTTCCCTGGCACCCCCTCCTGCTGGGGTGTGGACTTCTCTTAAGCTCCTTTGGCATATGTTTCTATTTTGATTAGTAGAGATAGACAAACCAATATTTTTAAATTCTAGCACAATTATCACTTACGCTAGAAAATGGAACAATTGTTCTACTTTTCTTAAAACATGCTAAATTATATATTTGTACATTGATTTTATATCATATGCCTCTTGAGTTACAGTGAAAACAAACACTTTCTCATTCTCTTAGTAGTCTGTTTAGTAGGAAAAGGCAAGCTATGATAGAATCCTTTTCAAATATTCTGGAAAGTTCTAATGTTTAGGGCAATGTGGCTGGGCAAAGTTTTGATGAATGCTGAAAGTTTTTAGGTGCAGTGGGTGGGCAGGATGTGGGGAAGGGTAGTGGGCAAGCAGGTGGATTGAAATAGGCTTCTCAAACACTGACGCTTCTTATTAATGCCAGTGGAAGCACAACTTACGGTGGAAGGATTATTTTAAATCAGTTGTGAATAACTATACTCACAAGTTTATTTTTTAACTTGTGGTTTTAAGCTGTCTATGCTCATGAGGCAATATTTATTCAAGAACTATGGAAGGCTATAGAATGAAATAACAACTCTTAGTTATATATATATTTTTTACTTGCAAATTTGTGCTAAAGACTTTTTAATTCCTGGTGAGGTAATAATGTAAAGACACTAGTAGGGCTTTAACTTAGTGTCACATCAGATAAATGGCCTACTTACAACCGTGAAGCGTTGATAAATTTCCAATCTCAGTAGAATAATATGGCAGTATGCCTCTTTTTTTTTTTTTTGAAAGAGATAAGATGGGGCTCATAATGGATATTTACACTTTGCAAGGCACTTTAGTTTCATATTTTCCACCTCATCATCACCCCCATGTTTATTAAGTGCCTGCTGTGCAAGATATCATAAATCAGTAGGCACGTAGTTTGTTCCTGAAATTTATAACATCATTCAAAGATACATTCTACTTCTAAAAAAGTTCAGATTTGGATGGCAGATGGAAGGGCATTTCTGCATTGCCCTGGCCTGAAGGGTTGTCAGACAAGAGTCAGATGGCATTACATGTCTTCTGTATCCCCAAGAGGTGTCATTTAAAAACTGACTCATGGTGTTTCATACAAATTGGAACAGGTCAGACTTCTATGGCTGCTTTTAACCAGGTTGTCTGAGGTCAGCTCCCAATACAGGTGAAGAAATTAAAGTAGAGGAACTTCACTTTGCTGTCCGCCCCCCCCTCGCCCCATACACCTTTTGTTAAATCTCATGACCTTTAAAATGTGATTTTTAGATGTATCATTAATTTTTTTTCATTTTCAAGCAAGAGTATATCTAATGTCTCCCAATTTGAAAAATGAATAGAGTACCCTATTAATAATTTTAACAGCAACTGTTATTTATTAGTTTATTACCTACTTTAAACATAGCTTCTCTAGTACTCCCAGCTGCTTTCTAAGAAGGATCTAATTAGCTTCACTTTAGCTCTCAGAACCCAAGTCAGATGCGTTAAATGACCTGCCCAAGGGTACACAGCTAACAAATGGCAGAACTGAAATCCAAACCTGGTCAGACTGATTCTTAACTTGTGTGCTTTTTTCTGCATCAGGCTAGTTTATTTTTGCTTTATTTTGCTGAACCTTCTTCATGATTTTTATTTACTTTTTCTGCACACTGCTTTAGTACTTTGATCTTTTTTTCAGAAAACCAGCTTTCAACCAACCTGGGTTTGCCAGGAGCCATAGGCACACAGACACATGCCTGCATCAACATTAAACATGCCTGCATATGCATTATTTATCCTTTTTGTATTGGACCAGATGGCTCCTAACTTCAGATATTTTTGACAAAGTGAAGGCAAATGTGACCTTCCAATTAAAGCATAAACTCTGTGAAATTCAGAACCCTAGCGGGAGAAGGAATGAAAATGATCTCTTAATAGGAATCATTGGGTGTTTTAGCAGAGGGTGGATGACAACAGGAGACAGGCTGAGGAGGGGGTGATTGCTGTGTGCAAAATCGGCACCCTATCACGGTGGCCTCTTTATTCTCAAAGTGGATACATGTTGAGTGAAAAGGTTTAAATTGTGCAGGGAAACTAGCTGCAGGAGTTCAACATGGTTCCCAGAAAAGTAACTGAAGCAAGTGTCCGGTGGTGCTTGAGCCACTTCCCACTCACACGAGAAAGACTGAATGAAAGACAAGAGTTCTGACTGTTCTTTGGCCATTCTTGCTTTACCATTCTTTTTGCCAAGTACTTGTTGAGGGCATGTTTTGTGACAGAAACTACCAGGTATTGAACATAGAGCAGTTAATAAAAGAAAGTCCTTATCCTCAGGGAACCTATATCCAAGAGGAAAGAAATAGACACTAAGCTGATGGATATGATATGTCAGGTAACTGTAAGTGGGAAAGAGAAAATAAAACAGTTTGAGGGGAATGGGGAATTCGGGGTGGGCAGTGAAGTTGTTTATGACCTGAAATCAGAAGTATGAGGTTGTATCTCACTGTGGTCTTGTTTGCATTTTTCCAATAAGTGACTATACACATTTTTTCACGTGCCTGTTGGCCACTTGAATTTCTTCTTTGAGATGTGTCTGTTTAAACTTTTCACTCATTTTCTGATTGGATGGTTTAGTTTTTGTGCACGTTTTTATCTTTTTTTATTAGTCCTTTGTCAGACATACTTTTGACTGACCCATGTATACTGGGGCTGGTACTCACCTCAGTGCTCCATTTCTTTCAACATCATGCTTTCAAACTTTAACAAGTGAGAGTCACATTTCCATATCACTTCAATAGGCATATCACTTCTAACCACTTCTAAATATTGTCTGTTTAAAACACCTTTGTTTTATAATTTTATCTGACCTGGTGCTGTGTATAGCAGTCATGCAGTACTGGAATGGCTGATGAACAAATGAATGAATGAAGAAATGTGAAAAGTCATGTAATATTTTAATCTTAGGTCATGAAAACTTGCTCACCAAAAAAGGAAAATAACAAGCACAACAAATCTCAGAAAAAATGCTGTTGATGAAGGAGACATATATTTTGTAAGGGCAATCAGTAATTTGAAAATACTGAGTATAGGTTATACTTAGAATCTTGAATAGGTAATTATGGGTTTTATTTATCTGATAAAATGAAAAAAAAAAGGTTTGGTTTTTTTTTCTGATTTTCTGAATCCAGTTAGCAATCTTTGCATATCAAAGATGAATATAGACTTGTCTTATAAATATAGTCTAATTCGATAATAAAATTGCTAAATGCTTCAACTTTGATATATTTCTTTGTTTTATTTCTCAACATATGAAATGTGAATGTTGATGTCATGCAATATTTCTATTACCTCCAGGAGGTAATTTATGTCAGCAGTTATCAGATTAGGACGCAAAAACTTGTTCTGTACAATGCCATTCTTTTGCTTAATTGCAGGTTCTTGTGCTCAAATTGCATCCTGTAGCCTACCTGACAGGAATGTGTAAGCACAAATGTACTTGCATGTGTTTTTCTGGGAATACAAAGTTTATAGATTAAATATTTCAAACCTCCAGTCAGCTTTGCCAGGAAAGGTCTGAATTGTGAAGTATGGGCAGTAAACAGCACCCCAGGTGACTTGGAAACAGTCTGACTCGTAATTGTCCATGCTTAAATACTGAAACATCCATTAACTTATTACATCCATTTCATTTCAATTGCTTCAAGAAAGATTTGTTTAAATTAGCACTTGTATTGGAAGTTGCAGTTTAATGCTTGAATGAAGTAGGTCTGCTTGTAAAAATATTTTTATAGTTAACTGGGCTTTCAAAATAACATGCTTTTAAACTTTTTATATTATACTTTATAGGCATTTTGTAAATGTTTATAGAATATGTCTATATGTGTGAATTGAGCCATGTTTATTATAAGTAGGAGAGACTAGGAGATCCTGGATCTGGACATGCTTCCACTACTACCTCTGATCTTGGACAAGTGTTATTGTCCTTGACCTCATTTTCTAATATCAGAAAGAAGGAAGGCTTTCCAGTGATCTACAAGCTCCTTTCTTGTGTGAACACTCAGTGATGTTTATGAAGGGGTGCTCATAGCCAGTTCTGCCTCTCCTCTCTTTTTCTTCCCTTATGTGTTCAGTAGATATTTATTGAACACTTACTTGTGCTAGATGTGCTAGCAGCTAGGACAGAAGCAAGGCACCAAAGGTCTTGCCATCAAGGAGTAGTGTGCAAGATAATACTAATACTAATACTAATACTAATACTAATGGCTTGATAGTTAGGATATGTTCTGAGGAAGTGGAATGTCATGCAGAAAGCATAATGTGGGTGTGAGAAGACTGAGCTGGAGAAGAAGGAGGGGACCCAACTCTATATCGTGTGGTCAGGCATAACCTCCTGACATGTCTTCCCTGTGGCTGGCACATGTTGCAGTCTTCCATCTTGTTTTCTAAACATCGTGTCTTCAAACATTAACAGCTGAGATTTATATTGCTATATCACACTTGTAGGTTCTGTCCCCTCAAGCAGTTTTTAACTTCCCTTTAGTATTGACCTTCTAAAATATCTTTTTTTCTAGATATATGACTGCAAAATTGAGGGTATTAGGGTGGGAGAAAAGGTGGGGTGGTACAAAGTGTAGAAGGGACCCAGTGGTCTAAGGTAAGGAGTGCAGGTGTTTGATTGGTGGGTGTGATATATTGACATACATCTGAGGAGGCATGAATCTAAAAATCATGTACAGCATTGTAAACCAACGTTGTCTCAATTAAAAGCAAACACATAAATAATTTTAAAAGACACCATAACAGCAAGATTTTTGTGTGTATGTGTGTATTTCATAACAGCATTTGGCTATAGTGCTGTGTTACATACATGCGGTACTGCAATGAGTGAGTAAGTGAAGAAATGTGGGAAACAGTCATGTATTATTTGTAAACTTCCTCACCAAAAAGGAAAAAAAATAAGTATAACAAACCTCAAGAAAAGATGCTATTGATAAAGGAGACATATATCTTGTGCAGATGACATATTAAAATGCACTATTGCACTAACTTTACATACAATCCTATATATAGGTTTTTAAGAGAGAAGGTTGATAAACTGATAAATTTTAACATATGTGTAATGGATATAGTCAACATTCCTATCAAGTTTCCTCATGCTAATAGAACTCCTTCTCTGGCCCTACTCCTGCCCAGTAATCTAATTAGTCTATTAGTTTAGACCAATTAGGTAATTAGTTCTATTACCATAGTTTATTTTGCCTCTTCTAGATTTTTTTTTAATCAGTGCAATCAGAAGATAAAATCTTTTGTGTCTGGTGACAGTTATTTGACATAATATGAAATTCTCAAGGTGATATTTAGTGATAATAATTGCTAATATTTTTGAGTGCCAGGAACTACTTGAAGTATTTTCTAGAAAATGATTCATTTGATCCCTATAGCAGCTCAAATAGTTGGTCCTATTACTATCCATGCTTTTCTGATAGGAACTAAGGCAGAGGACAGGTCAACCACTGTTTGGTGTGGTACTGTGACATACTTTTGCAGCGGTGTGATGCTATATGTAAACCCCAGCCTCACCCACTCTCTAAATTCTGACAATCACTGATCTAATGTTATCACTAGGAATGTTACATAGTGAAATTATACAGTCTATATAATCTTTAGGATTGGCTTTACTCCCTCAGCCACAATTCTCTGATTCACTCAGGCTGTTGCATACATGGGGCAGTTACTTCCTTGTTATTGTGCCATATTCTGTATGGCCATACCATTTACTTAATAACATCACTGTGGAAAGACCAAAACTGCTATACCATTCTTATACAGGGTATGGGTGAACATAAGGCTTTCTTTTTTTTCATTTTTTCCTTTGGAATAAAGCTCAGGTGTTCAGTGATGGCCTGTTAATTTGTGGCATTATTTTATTTTTTTAAATGCCAAATGTTTGGCCAGAGTGATTTTGCCATTTTATAGCTCCACACGCAGAGTGATCTAGTTTCTCTGCTCCCTTATCAGTATTTGATGTTGTCACTTTTTTTCTTCTAGCCATCCTGATAGGTGTGTACTTATAAATATTGTGGTTTTTAATTTACATTTCACAAATTAATCCCCATAAATGAGATGATAAAGCATGCACTGTATAAAAATGAAGAATTATATAAAACATTAAAAAAGAAAGTAACAATGCACTAATTTTAAAAAGAACCAAGTAGGAAGAAAACAAATTTCTTGAAGTAAAAAAGTGTAATCATTTATTTCAAAAGTCAGTTGAGTGGGTGAAAGAACAGACATGCAACTAAAGTGAGAAAGTGTTCTGGAAGATCTGAGGAAAGTGCTCAGAATAAAGGCCAGACATAAAATGATGGAAAATATAGGAGACACAACAAGGGAAATAGAGGATAGAATAACCAGCACACATCTAAAAAGAGTTGCAAAGGAAAGAAGGGAGAGAGTGGGGGATACATAAAACTCAAAAATGATTGTTGTGTTGTTTCCTGAAATGATGAATCTTCAGTCAAGAAGCAGAATAAGCTCCAAGTAGGATAAGTAAAAATAAGTCCAAATCTAGATACACTGTAGTGTAACTGCAGAACTTTAAATGGAGAACTCGTAGGAGCAACTGTACATGTAATTCAGTTTACTTCAAAGGGACAACAATGAGATGACAGTGGGCAGCAACAAGAGGGATGATATCAATACTGAAGGTAATGGCATAGTAGCTTCAAGAAGATAAAGGATATAATTGTCTTTGTAGAATTCCATATCCAGTTAGATTAATATCCAAAAGTGAGGAGAAGTGAAGATATTTTCAGATGAGACAACAATTTACATTTCTTAGAACATTAGATCCACTAAGAATGAACCTGAAGGAAAAGATGCTTATTTAAGAAGAAAACGGAATATTGGCCTTCATGTCACTATTTTCTTTAGGAAATGTTTACAATTCCACTTGTAGTATATTTAACGAATAAAAAAATAGGAAGTTTGGTTAGCAAATAGAATTATCCTTTGGGAATTTTCATTGAGAATGACTGATTAAGCAGAATGGTACCTGAAGTTAAGGGGTTTGGTTTTTGCTGAAGGTGGGAAAACTATATTCTGATATTATAAGCTAATATTTATATGCTAGTGAAAATTCTCTAGCACAGGAGCATGTGAAACTTCAATGGAATGTGAGTTTACCTAGAGGAGTGAAGTTCTGGAGGTGGTGAGAGGCTGATGGCGTGGGCACCCACATAAGCAGCAAGGGCCCAGCTTGATGGTAGCCGAAGGCTTCATGAATGCTGCAGTGGCACTTCAAGGGACAGCCGTTGGTAGAGGCAAGGGCAGCTTTTGCTGTAATAGAATGAAAGCATATTACACAGCAGATATACTTCGGAAAGTGGAGGGGTTTCTTGTGGATTTTTATTTTCACTCTGAATATTGGGATGAGGCTTTCCATTTAAAATGAAGTATGGCAAAAGGAGAGGAGTGAAGGCATTAAATAATCAGCCAGAAAGTAAGTGCAAATTAAACAGCAGGCCTATGAGGCCATTTGAGTGCAAGTGCACAGTTGCGGTGTGTGGTGATGGATTTCTGCAGCAAAGTTGAGAGGTTCTGGTGTAATTGTCCAGGAGGTTAAGTTCAGCCTGACTGTCAAATGGGTGAGAAACAAGTATGTCAAAAGTGTTTGCCAGACAGGGATAACTTTAGGTCACTTCTGAGTTGGATAGGGAGAAGTAATAGAATTCAAGATGTCATGTTAGAAGACAAAGGAGCAGCAGATGAATTTCTCATAGCACCCCAGGTAAACTGTACCCTGACATGTAGCTTTCTGCAGACCCTCTGAAGTCATCCTGTGGGTCAAACATCGCTGTGAAACAGGTCAGCTTAGTCCTGCTGCCTTTCTAACCTGCCTTTGTTTTTGCTGACCAGAAAAGTGGCACAGAGAAGCTGTCACAGAGGCTGTATCTCCCACGATGACTGGGCCAATATGTAGGGTATTTTGAAATCTAGACTTCAGAATGGAACTTTGAGAGGGATTGGTGGGATTTAAACCAGGAGCCTCTGGATAGATGAAAATGTACACAGTGGAGGAGAGAGGGTTGAGCCACAGGCCACAGGGTTAAAATTAGAGTGGCCATGGGCTTGGATATTAAGCCACTGAGGGAGTCCAAATAAGATGGGGAGCAACGAGATTCTTTCTCCAGTAAGAAGGGGGAGCCATCAGCACCTGCAAGAGATACATGCACAATAAATGGTAGTAAAGCTTGATTGCGTGGTCTTCAGGTATGCTGGGATTTGGAGGGAGGAAGAGAGAAAAAGTTAGTTGCTTCAGTAGTACTTGCTTTCAGTAGACTAGGCAAAGTAAAGCTCACTTAGAATTATTCTTTTGTTCATTTGATGTTTGGTCCCCACATCTGGTGGCTTGGAATCCCAGTGCTATAGCCTACATATTTCACCACTCCCTAACCCCCATTATATTGAAACCTAATGCCCAAGGTGGAGCCTTTGGGAGGTTCATGGAGGAAGCTTAGGACAAGAGTGTAGAATACTCATGATGGGATTAATGCCCTTATAAAAGAGACCCCAGACAACTCTCTCACTTTTTCCCTATCATGTGAGGACACAGTGAAAAGATGGCCTGTGTGAACCAGGAAGAGGAATCTCCTCACACACTGAGTCTGCCAGCACCTTGATCTTGGGCTTCCCAACTTTTATAA
Organism: Condylura cristata; assembly: GCF_000260355.1. Lineage (NCBI taxonomy): Eukaryota > Metazoa > Chordata > Mammalia > Eulipotyphla > Talpidae > Condylura > Condylura cristata. The sequence goes on from NW_004567133.1 coordinate 1,610,900, forward strand.
TAATTAGAAATAATTGCTTGTTGTCAGTAAAAGGCCTATTCTATGGTATTTTGTTTATAGTAGCCTGAGCAAACTAAGACTCCCAGACCAGAGTTATCTATCTTAGGAAAGTCAAAAGCTTGGGCTTCATGTATGAAGCAGAGATAGTGATCTCTTTCTCCTGGAGTTGTCCTAAGATATAACAAACCATGAACAATAAATAATTTACCAACTTTTGATGAGAAGATGGAGACTGCTCATTCTTTATGGTCCCCCCCCCCATACTCCCCCTAAAGTATATCCTGTTGATGTTAAAGATACTATATAGACGAGGCTCTATGTGTGTCTGTACACCTCAATGTTTTATAAGACTTAGAAACAGTTGGGGGCAGTGACTCAGGGCTAGAGAATATACAGGCACCAAGAGATGCCTTAGCTCCTAGAAGATGCCCTCAGGCCTTTCCAAGTGCTGATCTAAAGCCTAGAAAGATCATGTTGTTGTCCCAACCATATCCAAGAGCAGTCCCATTACCTAAGCAGATAAATTATTGTCCATAAGGGTTGGTAAGAAAAAGAATGGAGGTGTTACATTGCTCCATTGTGTCCTGCATTACTTAATGACAGAAATAGTTTCTGAGAGATGCACTGTTAGGCAGCTTCATCATTGTGTAGGCGATTCATGGCCTCAGTGGTATAGCCTACTGCACACCTAGGCTCTGTAATATATAAAGCCCATTGGGACCACCATCATGTATGTGGTCTGTCATTGCTTGAACTGTTATTGTGCAGTGCGTGATTATATAGAATGGTGACAGAAGCTATACCTAACTGTGCTTTGTACCAGAACCTCACTGCATAGCGAAAAGAGGAATATGGTTTTTGTGAGAATTAACATATTTTCTTTCAGATAGTTGGGCAGTATTGGATGGAGGGTTACCTTATGTATTTTCAGACTGAGTTATCAACTGTAACTGGCAGTAGCTAGATGTTTAAGTTTGAGGTCTGCATTGTTGTGTAATGCAGATGGGTTTTGTGAAGGTCATGGAAGTGTCTTTTCTTTGGAAATGTTAGTCAGTGGTAAAGGTGGCTGACATGGAGCCTACTGCTTTGGGATAAAAGTTTATCACAGTTGGAAGCCATTAGACTGAACAGCCTAAGGGTGGGGATCTTAGAATTACTCAGCTCCATTTCAGTTGGCAATGTAGTGTTTAACGTTAATGACAAGAATTTAATATTCTGTGTATCAATTTTTCATTTGGAAATAAAATACCACTTTACATGAACAGATCTAGTGACAATAATGCATTTCTTTACAAATATTAGCCTATTATACATCTTAAGTCAGTTACACATAATTGCATTTCACCAACTCTACATAATACTTTAATTAAACTAGGATAATTAAAATAGAGTTTTAATGAACAATAAATTCTGAAGTTGCCAAGCTTGGAATGTGTTAGTTGAATCATACCTTGCTTTTTTTCTTACGTTAAGTCTGAATCCACATTATGTTTTGAAAGATCAACTGTCATGAATAGGAAGTTATTTTTAAAATGTGCATAATAGTATGTACGATTAAATAATAGGTTTCTTTATGACTACTATATATCAAGAAACCTCCTTTTCTACTAACTATAGTGACTTGAAGCAAGAAAGAAGTTTTCTGATTTTATGGTGATATGTTACATATAAATTTGTATCAATTTTATGTATACAATATATATGTGTGTATTGTAAAATGTTTACCACAGTAAGTTAAGGTCCATCACCTTGCATCACTACACATTTTTCTCTTGTGTTGAGAATTTTCAAGATCTATAATACAGTATTGTTCACTGTAGTCACTACCCCAGAACTCATTTATCTTATAGCTAGGAACTTGTACCTTTAGACCACTCCCAACCATTTCCCCCACTCCTGGCTCTGGTATCCACCCTTCTATTTCTATGACTTTTCTTTTTTAGATTCTACATGTAAGTGAGGTTCTGCAGTATTTGTCTTTCTCTATATAACTTATTTCACTTAGCATAATGCCCTCAAGGGCCATCCGTGTTATTGCAAATGACAAATTCCATTGTTTTTAATGGCTGAGTAACATTCCATTATATATATTTTATATCATTACGTACTGCATAATGATGACTTTTTTCATCTACTGTGGATTGCGTGTGTGATGGTGATCCCTTTCGTAGCCTAGCTGTGTAGTTGACAGTACCATCTAGGTTTGTATGATAATGCCCTATAAGTTTTGCACAGCAGTGAATCATCTAAGGATGCTTATCTCAGAATGTATCCCCGTCATCATTAAGTGAACATGACCATGGTATGTATTTGCCTGTGTGTATAACTTTCCTAATCCACTCATCTGTTGACTGCCACTTGACAGTTTAGGTTGTTTTCATGTCTTGGCTATTTTAACTAATACTGTCATGAACATGAGCCTACTTCTTTGAGATAGCAATTCCCTGTCCTGTAGATGTATATCCAGAAGTGGAATTGCTGCATCATATGATCATTTGATTAATTTTTTGAGCAAGTTCCATATTGTTTTCCAAAGTCACGGCACCAATTTACATTTTCACCAGCTGTACACAAGGGGTTCCCTTTTCTTTATAAAACTTCCTCTTGTCTTTTTTTTTTTATAATATACCTTCTAAAAAGTGAGGTGAAAATCATTGTATAATTTATTTGTGTTACCTGATGAATAGTGATGTTAAGCACCTTTACACATACCTGTTGATCATTGTATGTCCTCCTTGACAAATGCCAGTTTGGGTCCTTTGTCCACTTTAATTGATAATTCCTTGTCCTTGAAGACCCAGCCACTTAGCACCGTGTTTGGCCACACCAAGTAGTTAATACTTATCGGATGAATGGGTAAATATTTCTTGAATGAACAAATGAATAGTAATACTTGGTTTATTCTGGGGAGATGATGTAGAGTGATATATGCTGGACTAAAACTCAGAAAACTGGGGTCTCAGTCTCAGCTCTGTCACTTAGTTAACTGTGTGACCTTGGACAAACCATTTAGTCCCAACAAAAGTAGATTCTGGGATATCTCAAAGTAAGTATAAGAGGAGATTTTTAAGAGTTCTTAAGAGACATTTATTTGGTGGATTAAACTAATGATATGAAAACTCTCTCTAACCTATAAAGTAGATGTAGTATATTGGTATTATAATCATCCCCACTTCTGCTCATTACCCTCTAATTTTAGACATAAACATTCATTAATACTTGAAATCAACTATTCATTAACTCATTTGAAAGTATGGATTTTTAAGATAGTTTTGGCAATGGATTTTCGCTCATTGGTCAGTACCAATATGATACAGAAAACAAAAGGCATGACACTTTAACTGCGTCATCTCCTTCCCTGCTCCCCAGTTATAATGTCCTTGGGAAATTCAAGCCAGGCTTAATTTTGGCTGGATAATTAAGGAGCCATTGCTCCTATGCATCTAATGTATAGTTCATTACACAGTCAAATATAAGTGACTTTTATTAGCTTCTCTTTCAGATTATCAGTATCAGTGTTGCTCTCCCCCAACTACAGGTCATTTATTCATTCACTCATCTGTTCATTTAACAAGAACCTAATTGCACTGGCATCATCCATGAAAGTTACTCCTGAAGCACGAAATTCCTTATGAGGAAATATACTTTGGATTCTGGCCAAGGGGATAATGCTGGAGTTAATAAGTCAAGAAGATGTAACACTATTTCATTTATAATCCGTATATAGGCCTAGGTTCTTAAGGGCAGCTCTGGGTACATATTGCTTGTATATCCATGGAGACCCAATGATCAGAGTGTAAGTCAATTTATACATGAACATTAAGGATATAGATAGATAGGTAAGTAGGTAGGTAGATAGATGGATGGATAGATAGATAGATAGATAGATAGATAGATAGATAGATAGATAGATAGATAGATAGATACTGTGATAATCTTGGTCTCCTCTGCTTGTATCCCAGAGTCTTTAAACAGAAATCTTGGACACAAAAGTTAAATTTCTCCACACAGAGGAGGGGAAAAGGAAGGCAGGGATGCACTTAAAAGTCAAAGAAGTGCACCACTGTAGGTTATGTGTGTGTTTTAGGACTAGGGACATGAAGAGAGAGAGATCAAGGGAATGAGGTCACGGGGAAGGTCAAATGAGTCAAATAGATGAAAGGTGGGTCTCTAAATTATCAGACTGTGTCCTCCATGGAGGAGAGTGGCATTTCTGGGGTGCTTTGCACCTTGCAGAGTTCTTGAGACTGTATTTTTAAAAACTGTCCAGGAATATAAGCTGTAGAGTGAAAGTCCTATGCAAATGTAAAGTGCTAGGGGAGTAGAGTAGTCTTGGGAACACATACTGAATTACCTGAGAGGGGCTGACAGAACCAGCTGTACTTCTCAGTCCTTTTCTGAGTCAGCACAAGCCTCACTTAATGTTTGTGGGCTCAGTTTTACAACATGTCCAATGTGGTAAACTGATCCTGTGAGTCAGTATCTGATATGAAAACATTCTGCTGATCAGCTGAGGTAGCAAGGGAGCTGGCCCTTAAGAGGAAGCAGATCCTGGGGTTCCATAAGTAATGGGAGGCCATTATAGATGCTGCCATTACAGGTGTTGTGGAGGCCTTGCACTTCTCTTTTTTCCTGCAAAAATGTTTTAAATCTTCATGGCAGTCAGTAAAGAAAGCAGGCGAAATCACACAGATTTTGTGGATGACTGCAGGAGGAAGAAAGTGCCTACATGATTTAAGGGTGAACAGTACGTTAGTGACAGAACCAAGGATGGCGTTCACTATCTGAATGATATCTCTCTGGTTATTATTGTGGGTGCATATGACAGAGTTGACCTAGGTTTGCCCATAAGGGTTGTGATATTACAAAATGGACCCTGTGCTGAGCATGGAGCATCCTCTGCTCTGGCCCATGGTGCCTGTAGCCAGTGTTGCAGGACAAGTTTCCAGCTTCTGTAAGCTCCCATTTCTTCATCTAGAAAATGCAGGTGATTATAAACTAACCTGCTCATTTCACAGAATTTTATTTTTTGTGAGTGATAATCAAATACCATGATAGATATTAGAGACTTCGGTGAATTACAGAATTTCTATCTATAATATAGAATCATTTCTTCACAGGGCTCATTTTTTTCTGTTATCAGATCTGACCAAAGCCTACTTAGATCTAATTTATAGATTATTTGCGTTCAGATGGTAGTCCCTAATGTCAAGGTTGTCATTCATCTATCTAGTCTGTCAATCAGTCAGCACTCTGAGAAAAATAAGATCAATGAACTAGTCTAGTGAATGGATTGTAGTCATCTCATCATAGTTCATCTTTTGTAGTCTTTTATAAAATAACAGCTTTATTGAATGGAATTTATGTATCATAAATTCTTATTTAGAGAATATACTTTCTTAAAGTATATAATTCAGTGGTCTTTAATACAGTCACAAAGCTGCACAGCCATGATGGCTGTCTAATAGAATATTTTCATCATGCCAGAGAAAACCCCATGTCTGTAAGGGGTCATTCCTTATTCCTCTCCTTCCCTCAACCCTAGGCAACCACTAATCTACTTTTTGTCTCAATGAATTTGCCTATTCTGGACATTTCATTAAAATGTCCAGAATAAAATTCCTTTCATTTCATTAAAAGGAATTATGCACTTTGACCTTTTGACACCCCATTTGGTCTTTATTCATATTACCTTTTTCTTTTGCATTTCACTGATACATCATTAAAGTATTTCATTGGGTCTTTTCTTGGTTCTTTCCCTGAGCTCAGATCTATGTGGTAATGAAAAGATGTTCCTTCACTCTTAATAAATGTTTGCTGGATGCATCCTTTGTGTTACATACTCTGGTAGGTACTGGGTTCTGTTCTCAAAGAATGTTCAATTGGGTAATAGTAAACAGATGAAAAATGGGCAAATGAACAAACCCATAAAGATAAGGGTGATGAAAAAGCCGTACCCAAGGACATGAAAGAGAAAGAGCCAGAAGGAGAAATGGGTTGTATATCCTGGGTATAGTGTTGGGAAAGAGCCAGCTGTGGCTGAGACCTGAGAGGAAGCCCAAGTGGCAGCAGTGCTGAGGGGCAGTGACAAGATGAGTGAGCAGGCCTGGATCATGCAGCTATGGAAGAAGATTTGGGTTTTACCCTCAGTACCATGGAGATCTATGGAGGTTGTAAGTTAAAAGGGTGCCATGCTCAGATTGGCTTTAAGAAAAAGTGTCTGCTTTGTGCATAATAGGTCATAAAGGACAAAGGTGGAAACAGAAGTCATAGAAAACATTGCAGACATCTTGGCAAAAGTTGCTGGGAGCCTCAATTAAGGAAGCAGAGGAAATAGGGGCAAAAGTAGAGAAATAAAAGCTATAGGATAAAATAGAATTAATAATTATTTTGTAAGTAACACAAAATAAGGATCAAAGTGTAGATCAGGACTAGAGATGGATGGGGAATACTGCAACATCAGGCTTCTTGTCTGACTTGAGCAGTTGGGTACACAGTTACTGAAATAATGACAGCTTCATAAGAATGACTTTGGTGCATATTAAGTTTGAGATTTGAGTGGAAAGATCAACTACACATTTGAATGTAAACAAGTCTGGAGCTCAAAAGAAAGATGTGGACTGGCAACCAGTAATCCTGGGCTGGAATCATCAGTTGATTGAGTGTTATTTGGGAATTTCACAGGGACTGTAACCAAGATGAGAAAGCACACATTGTGTAAAAATGAAAAATGATGTAAAAGATATCTAAAATTTTAAAAAAGAAAAAAGAAAGCCATAAAAATGGTGAGTTCTAAGGAGAGAGATTTTTGACAGGAAAAAAATAAAAAGACTAGCTAACTTGGGACCCTCCAACATTCAGAAAAGGATCAAGAAATAAGATACCCCCTAAAGGGAAATCGAGAAAGGGAAGAGACAAGTAGGAGTGTTGATGTCATGAGTTAATAAGAAGAGAACTTTTTACCTAGTTCCAGTCCATAAATTGCCTTAGTCAACAGAAGTGCAAACCCCTCTACAAAAAGAAAATGAAGGTGAGATCAGCAAAACTTAGGAAGCAAACAGGAAACATAAGGGACAAAGGGAGACATGCAGACAAAGGGGAATGCTGTGCCTTTACCCTGTGAGTAAGACCTGCTCATGATGGACTCAGCTCTGCACCTGGTTGGGAAAGGCTGGTTTTCTTCTCTGCCAGAGCTATAAATTAGAAGGTGCCTCTTGAAAAAAAAATGTATGGTAGACAGATTAGAAAGTTTGGGATCAAGCAACCATAACAGCACTAGTTCATGCTTCACCCAGGATGATTTTTCTTCATGTTTTAGTGCTTGGTCTTTATCATCACTGGCAGAATTGCACTGCTTTACCTTGGAAGGTTATAATGGGGAGGAATCCTCAGAATTTATTTATCTTTGAAAGCATGAATCTTTCCTTCTTCAGTCTACATTTGCCCATTCATTAGAAGATGAAGTAAATTATTATATCTAAGAGACAAATTATGTCCTGTGGTTGTATGTACAATGTATATACTTTATTTTTATAGTCAGATTCTATAGTTTAATGCATGAAGTGACTTTGTGAATTACCTATGCTGAGTAATTTTGGGTATTTAGCATTTTCTATATGAAGTCTGCACATGTCCATGGTCATTTTAACACGTCCCTTTCATTCAGTAATATCGCTGGGAAGCCCTTATTGCCTACTGTAAAGATCTAGATGACTGTTTATGTATGCTCTGCTGAGCTAAGTATCTGTCTGAATCCTGTATCTTGCCAAGTACTTGGAACAACTAATTTACTATTGATGTAATCTTTTTATTTTTTTTATTATTTTAAAACTAGGTATACACACACACAAGGCATAGTCCAAGCTGCTGTGATGGGTTAATATTTTGAATTAAATTTTAGTTAAATTTAAGAATTTTGTCTGTGGAAATAAATGAGAAACAGTATTTGTGTTAATTAAAGTTGGAGAGGAAGTGGGAACTGGCAACCCGCCGTTGGCTTTTCTCTGGTCTTTAGTTGTGGGTAGAATGTCTAGCTGTTTAGTGCCTGGCTTTCATCTAACTCTCTATATGAATTTAAATAAATTGTGAATGCCCTGGATAAAATTTAATCATTTCTTTGATCTAATGATAAAATAAGGGCTTGTGTCAATCACAGAAATTTTGAAGATCATCTAATGATAATATATTAAAAATAGTTTCTAAATGTTTAGTGGAAAATTCACTTGTCTTAGCATTTTTTATTATCTTAATGCTCCTATTATGCTTAGAAATAACAATAACTGCAACTTGCAAAAAAGCAATGTAAAATCATGGCCAAGAATATGAAGTCTGATCAACGAATTGCCTGATTGCAAGCTCTAGTCCTGACATTTACTAGCTGTATGACCTTGGGCATCTTGCTTGGCCTCTCTGTACTTAGTATTGTCTTCCATAAAATCTTTTAGACTTGCAAAGATTACTTGTATGAGCACCTGGAAATTTGAAGAACTCAGACAAGTATCTGGATCACAGTGAGAACATCATGACTGTTCTTATTATATGTGGTTCTTATTACTCTCATTATTGTTATTACTTATTTGAGTGTTTCAAATAGAGGAAATGGCAATGGTTGTATTATACTCTGGGTGTTAGTTCCCTTAAAATAAATCTTGTAAAGCAAAATTGCATTTTGTATTCTGATTACTTTCATGCTATCTGGAGGCATGAAAGTTATTTCTTTAATCCTTTATATGAACAGAAGTCCAAACTCTCTGTAGCAATCGGTAAGATGGAATTAATGAAGCAGTAGTGAAATAGATCCGTGGTGAGGTGTAATAATATCATGCAGTTTAAGATATGACCAGAACACATCAGAGTGCTCCCCAAAAAGGCATCCTCTAATTACAGGAAATAGGAAGCCCTACAATATTCCATAAAGTGAAACTTGAAGCCAGGGACATGTTTTTTTTCTCTTGCTTTCTGATTTGCCTTCATCCTGAAAGGAACCCATCACTTCTGATAACTCTCTAAGATTGCATTGGCTAATTTCAAGAAATGAGGGAAGGTAGGAATCAGACTCTTTCTTGAGAGTCCTTAAAAAGAAGGGTGTTAACAAGAATTGCTATGGGAGTTACAAGTTCCAGATTCCAGCTCAGGGAAGTAGTGCAGTTATTGAGCACAACAAAAAAATGTTTATTTAGTTTTCTGTGTCCTTCAGTGGGCCTCAGGAGTGTAGAGAAATAGATGCATGCACAGGCATGTCTTTACAGAAGTGTATCTGTAAATGCCTGTGTGCGCACACATGTATTTATATACACATGTACATAGCCATGTGTGTGCTTACATGTTAAACTCATTTATAAAACATATATATTATGTGTCTTGAAGAGCTGGTATACATATTTAAATTCATTTTGAACTTTGAAGGAATGTATTATTAGATTAATTTAAATTGGTATTTATTAATCTACTAAATGAAGTTGAATCAATTGTCTCCATACTTTTCGCTCTGTCTACCAAGCAGGTTTTGATTCCTCCATATTTGAGATGAGCAAAATTGTGATAAAAACTTGTAGAGTAAGGTTTGTAACAATGAAACACCTTAGATCAGAGAAATGAAAACCCATGTTTCTCTCTTCAAATGGGATGACTTTGGGACGCTTATTGTGAAAAAAAAATGGGGACTTATTCCATGCATACTTTTTGTTTTTCCTCTTTTGAGTTTCTAACTAAATGAAACAGAAGAAATTGAATTTATGTGACACAAATTCTGATTCAAGGTTGATTCTCATGACTTTGTTTGCTTTCTGTAAAGTTGTCCTCTTAGAGATTTAAGCTAGATTTGAGGGATTTGTATAACATGGCATTAGATAAGTTGAAAAAACAAAGATAATGGTTGGATCATGGCACAGCAGGAGTGTGTGTGTGACATGTTGGTTAACTAACTCATTTCTGGTTTCCCCAGAACATCTGGATTGTATCATTAACAGTCCCCTAAGTTCTCAGGCAAACCAAAATGCCCTACTCATTGTTTATGGGTACTGGGGGTGTACATTTTGCCATATTATAATTATATATCTTCCCTCCTGTGTCAAAGATTCTGTATGACAAGGAAGCCTGTAAAGTAGGGAAAAAAACCTAGTATTAACTATCACATAAATGCTAGGCAAGGTGGAAATGTTTCATGAATAGATATTTTCAAAGCATTTTTTCTTGGTAATACATCATTGTCATTATAGGGAGATCTTGATCTGCTGCCATAGTATGCCAGGCATTGTGACTTTGAGAAAAAAATTAGCCATGAGGTGTTCCCTCATCACAACGTTTCATTTTAGTCTCACAGATTGACTAGTCACACCTCTTTACCCACTTCTAGTCCCCTTTGTTTTCTATATAAACAAAGTTCAGGGCTGTGGAAACAACCTGTTGAAATGAGCTCAGTGAGCATTTCTCAGTTTGCCATGGGACACATTTTTCTTTCTTCCTGGTGGCAAGCTTGCTATAAACACACATGCCTTCACAGAAGTGTAAAAGATGAGGCTGGTCAGAGGGTGCCAACAGACTGCATCACTGGGATACTCTTAGTCACAGTTATAGTTGTAATGACAAAGGTCCTACAGCTCAGGTAAATCCAGCTAAAATGCGATTTGTCCTGAAATGTATACTTAGAAAATCTAATGTGTGCTCTGCTCTCACATACACACTTTATTCTGGTCAGCTTACAGCCTATGCTGTTGTGCTTACAAATTTGAAGAATATCAATAGAATGCATACAAGTTTTTTTAGCATGCTTGCAAGAACCCTTTCTAGGGATTTTTACTTATTTATTTTGCTTATTGTTGATATAGATGAAATCTGCCTGAATTGTAACAACTTGTCAGACAAAGGAACACTGCCTCCAAAAAATAGCAAATGTTACTTTCAGATCTTCATATTGGAAAAATAATAGTGATTGTAAAGGATTGTTTAATTTCCAGGAAGAATAAATAGGACTTACATCAGCAAAATCCTTAAGGCCTTCATAACTTTGAGTGGGTATTTTTAACTAACTTGAAGATCCTTGAGTTCATTTGAAAGAAGAGAAATAAATTCATTATGTATGTCTCTAAGAAACTGAACAAACACCATCACTCTGATTTTTGTCACCTTCTCATCAGTAAAAACTTATGGATGGGTCCCTATCATCTGTGAAGGCACCTCCACGTGTGAATTCTTAAGCATTTTGACACATGCCTACATGCATGGAAACTCATTCTCCCTACCCCAAACAGTCTCTAACCTCATTCCCCTTTTGGAAGACTTCCACAAAGTGCTTTAAGGTTTCTTTAATATAGGGGATAACTCATGTGAATTTATATATTAGCTCAAATAGTGAATAATTCTGCTATTATTTCTATTCCATTTCCTACTTAAATCAAGACAGGTTGAATAAGACAGGTACTGATTTTTTGTCACTTTTTTTTTTATAGTATGCATCTCCTGCATACAACACATTATCCTACACATTGATAGTCAAAAAAATTTGTTAAATGAATAAATGAAGTTTTGCCTTATGCCTAATGTCCTTTAAGTCTTCTTCTCTCCCTCCTACAATCCCTCCCTCCCTTCCCTTCCTCTTACTTCCTCCGTCCCATAAAGGGAGAGAGGGATATAATAATGCTACAGCAAAATGCAGTTAGAAGCAGTATTTGGAAGTTATTCATGCCTGTGACCCATAGACCATGGAGAAGTGGGTCTCTTTCTGTGACACTGAAACTGTGGCAATTGAGTGCTTCTCTTGCCTGAGTCTGGAGAGGAAACTGGTAAACTGTTTATTCACATTTGAAACACTGTGGTTTTTGTGTTGCCTTTTTCTTCTACTAAGAGATTTAAATTGATTCTTGTGATAAAGGTCATTTCTCAGTCAATCTCATTAATGAAGGGGTAGAGATATTTAGGATACTTTCTACTTGGCTTCTAAAATTCTCTTTCTCCACTGACATGGCCGTTGTTTGAGTAGTAAGTGTATTTTACGTAGACTCTAAATTACTCTCCAGGACCTACCTTTGTCCTTGATCTACCCTGCAATCCATTTTTTACCTGTAGGTCATAGAGCTCTCTTTGGATCCCATTTCACCTTCCTACCACCCTACTTTTCATGGTTTTCCATTGTCTTCAGCTGGTCTGAGTTCTGGTCCTGGCCAGGCTGCTGCCTGCCTCTGGCTTTCTGTCCTTTCTGACCTTAATATGACATCCACCTGTGCAGTGTGCTGCAGCTGCTCTGACTCTCTTGTCTTAGGAACACTGCCTCTGCTGCTCCCCCACCTGGAATGCCGCGTCTTTAGATATCAACTTCCACACCACCTCTCTGAATATATTTCCCAGGACACTAACCCATGGAGACCATTGCAGAATGATTTTTGTGTGGTCATGAAATGGAGCAAACCCAAAAGATCGAGGGAGACCTGTTTGGTGGTTCCTCACCCACACACTTACAGCTTCAGGGCATGACTCAAAAGCAGCCACATGGGAAGGAAAAAAACAAAAACAAACAAGCAAAAAACCCAGTAACTGTCTAACCACCAAAGCCCCAGTGGTTTACTTGCCAAGGCCCCTACTTTGCCCAAATTTTCCTTCAGCCCCTGCTCGAGGTAAAGTCTGGAAAGCTCTACCTTGTACCATATAGTTGACTAGTAAACACCACCACTGGCTTGGAACTTGCTTTTTTCTGTCCCCTTACTGCCTTATGTCACCTCTACACATCTCTCTTGTTAGTCTCATCAGCCATAAATTATAGTGCCTGTTCGCTGGTTTCTCTCTGCACTGTGAGCTACTTGAGGATAGACACCATGTACTAGTGACCTCCATGTACTAGTGACCTGGGGATCTATCCCCAGACTCTAAAATAGTGCCTGTGAAGAGCAGGTAATCAGCATTGGAATGAATGGGATTGGTTGATTTATGTCTAATACTGATTTTCTTTTCGTACTTACCTGTCTGTTAAAGCACTTTTGTGGACATAAAAAAAAAAAAAAATCAGGCCCTCCCTGGTGGCGCAGCAGGTTAAAACGCAGCGCTCAGAAGCTAAAGCCACTTCCGCATGAGTTCGATTCCCGTGTGCCCTGGAGGTGACCACATGGCGAGGCAGACCTCTCCTGACCCGCCTGCTGCTCCCCTCAGCAGTGTACTTCATCCATCTGCCTGTTCTGCTC
>NW_004567133.1:1624168-1648908 GCF_000260355.1 Condylura cristata
AACAACCAGCAATAACTGAGCTAATTGTACCTTTAAGTTAACACATTACTGAAAAAAGTTAAATAATCAGTTAAAACATTAAACAGGCCCTCCCTGGTGGCGCAGCAGGTTAAAACGCAGCGCTGAGAATCTAAAGCCACTTCCGCATGAGTTTGATTCCCGCGTGCCCTGGAGGAGATCCACATGGCGCGGCAGACCTCTGCTCCCCTCAGCAGTGTACTTCATCCATCTGCCTGTTCTGCTCTCCTCTCTGTCTCTGGTGAATCCTGTCACCCTTCACATCTCTGGCCTGTACCCAAGTTCCATATGAATAAATAAATCTTAAAAAAAAAAAATCAAGGAGAAGGAGAGAACATACTTAACCATGTCAGTGGGAAAGTAAGCTGATGGAAGTAAGGATAATGCCTCACATTTATTCTTATCTGTAGCTGCTATGAGTCATAGGCGTTGTTGACCAGCACAATAACCTCACACTCTTTTTGAACTTCAAATTGAAGTTGGGTTGTAATTTACTTTTCTTTTTAAGTACTTGTACTTTGTTAGTTTGTCTGCTCTTATAGTTTGGTAAATTGTGTGGTGGGGATTTGTTTTTTTCCATTAAGGGTTGCTAAAAGAAAAATAAATAAAAAGAGAAATAAAACTCCCAGTGAATTATGGCACATACAAATTCTTGTGCATATCTCTATATCCTGCCAGGCTTGTCTGACTTAACTATAGGTAAATTCTCATTTGAGAGATATATATCCAAGAAGTTTATATCGTTGTTCAAATGTAATTTTTTCACAATTGTATTACTATAAAATGCATCTTTGGGACTCTTGCTGCTTCTATGTATTCCATTATTAAAATGATAACATCAATTATTTTTTTATACAAGTAATTTGTAGAACAACTTGTTGGGCTATAATGATTTTTTTTTAACGCTAGTTTTTGAAATGTTGACGCTAAATGAAAAACTATAAATAACTGCCTCACAAGGATTGGTGATTCTGGTTACCACTGATAGAGGCAGATGTAAATATCACTGATTGTATAACAGGAACTTTGCCTGTATTAACTTTTGGGTATTTTATCTAAGTAAAAGAACTTGAAGGTTCCAGCAAGCTTTAATCCATTACTCCCATTATTCCGTAACTCAGTTAATTGTAACAATCATCATGCAAAGTGTCACTTATCTAATTTATTTTATATAACCTATTTTAGGAAAACATCTCTGTGGAATTAAGTTAAATATAATATGACAATATTATGAGAAATAATTAACAAGTATTACTTTCTGCTGTAACTCCTTATCTGTCTTTGTTTCTCCTTTAACATTTCTATATCAAGTATTTGGCCAAATAAAGGACCATTGCCTTAAATTTGTTACTTTGAAATCTATCTTCTTCCTCAATCCAGTTATTACTGATGCTCATTTTTTCAACTAATGCCACTATCACTTCCCCAATCTCACAGATTCTAAACATGATTCTCCCATTTTTAATTTCTTACCCCACATTGTATTAACTACCAACCCTGTATATTCTCCTTGTGGGAAGTGGTATCTTTAATCTAAATAGAAGGAGTATCTTTAATTATGAAATATATGTAAATGTAGCAAAGCATATAAGACAAAGTGCAGAATAAGCTATGATTAGGAAGCAAGCGCCCATGTAACCACCTCTTGTTCTACAACTGAACAGAATCTATTAACCTCATGTGAATCCATTTTAGTCACTCTTACTTTATCAAGCAGAAGTCTTAACCTTTGGTAACACTTTCTTGCTTTTCTCTAGAGTTTTACCCCTTATGGCTTTTGATGTTTTGGGAATTTCATACAAACAATAAAAAATAACGCATTTATGTGTGTCTTGCTTCTTAAGTTCAAAATTATGATTTTGCGGTTTGCCCCGTTGATGTTTATAATTCATATTCGTTGCTGTATAGTTTTCCCATTATATAAATATTTCCCATTAGATGCCACAATTTATCGTTCTACAGTTAATGGTCATTAATATTGTTTGAAGTTATGTTTGCAGTGAACAATCCTCTGATTACTATTCCATATGCTTCCTGGTTCATGGAATTATTATGCCATAGAGTATGCCTGTCTTCAACTTCACTAGATGTTTCAAACTGTTTGAACCCATCAGTACCTGGTATTGTCAGATTTTAATAATTTTTGTCATTCTAGGGGTGTGTTTGGTTATACTTCACTATGGTTTTAACTGGCATTTTCATGATAACAAGGTTTAGTATGTTTTTTATATGCTTATTTGCCAGTTACATTTCCTCTCTTGTGGAGTGTCTATTTAATCTCTGAATCTTTTGTCAGTTTTTTTTATTGTGTTATTTATTTTTTGTTATTGATTTGTAAGAGTTCTTATAAATACTTGGTACAAGAGTTTTATATTTTATCATCTCTGTGGCTTGCCTTTTTACACCTTTTATGATGTGTATAGGTGAGAACTTATTTTTACTACAGTTGCATTTATCAATCATTTCCTTTATAGTTAATGCATTTTCCAGCCCCGTTTAAGACATCTTTACTTACCATATCGCATTGATAGTCTCTTAAAAAATTTTCTGAAAATTTTAATTGTCTGTGGTGTTACCTTTTACCTTTATGTCCCTAATTTATATACTATATATTTTGAGTTATGAAAAGGCTTCTGTATATTCTTCATTTTCTTTCCTATATGATCTTTCCTTTCCAAAGTCATTATTGTTTTAGGATCATCTTATCCTGTGATTGGCTACTGAAACTGCCCTCTTGCCTTCATCTCTCAGTTCACACTCCATTTTACTTCACTAGGTAAATGTTCCTAATATATCACTCTGGTGATCAAGTGCCTCATAATGTAACTTATTTCCTACATGGTTTAATTTTGCTTATTTTTTCTGGTATGCAATGCTCCTCAAAAATCTGTTATTAGTTGTAGTTACAACAATGAGAGAGAAAATCTTCTCAAGGGATATCAACTGGCTCTTATATCCAGAATCATGTCCTCAGTTCTGCACATGCCAGCGGGTTTTTTTCCCCTCTGAATTCTTGGAATTAATCCTACTCAGAGGACTAAGAGTGATGTGAAAGCAAAATATCTGATTATAGCAAGGAACTGCATTTTCCAGTGACTGTTATGTGCTGCATCTCTGTTCTGCAGTCCAACTTCTTTCTAGCTTTGGAGTATCTAGGAGACCAAGTTGTACTACAAAATTGTTTTCATGCAGGCAAAAACAGCTGGACTATTTTAACAAATATTTATTCTGAGCCATAGTGAGGCTAAACACTTTTTCCCTATCTTTATAGCAGTCTACCTGGGGTTTTTTTTATGAATCTAACTCATCTCTTTTTTTTCTATTTAACTGGGTAAGAAAAACACAACCAATTATTTGTTCTTTGAATTTCTTTTTTCAAATCACATGCTGACTCAGCCACTCTCATTAATTACAGTCCTTCAACAGGAAGATCACAGTGCAACTGAGTCAAATTTTGAAAGTATTTATAATTTATAATTTTGAAAGTAGTCTATTTTTCAAGTAATCATATGTCTTATTGATTCTCTGGTCTCTCCCCAACCATGAACACTTATTTTACTTGAATCTGCCCTGGCTTTCTCCCTCTAACCCTTTGATGAATCTTAAGCTTTAGGTAGAGTAGGTCAGTTGCTATTGCTGAAAAACATCTGGTATATTTTTACTTCTTTAATTTTTGGGTAATAACATCATATCTCTGGATTAAACTGTCCCTAGTTCCACAAAACTATAGCTTTCAAATATTTCAAGTTGGTGACATATAATAAATCTTTTCGATTCTTTTCTCATTTTCTAAGAAATAATCTCACACTAATATTCCCTGTGGAAGGGAAAATCTTAGTGGACTATGGTTTAACCACATGATTTCTTTTTCTAAGCACAGTTAATTTCAGGTCAGAGGTGATAGACAAGTAAATCCATTGTCTCCTCATTGATTAAATAGAATTTTAAAGAAATTTATATTATGAAAATCAAGACATGACAAAGCATTGAATTGTTTTCTTGGAAAAACTGCTAGATACCATCTGAAATTATAGGGCTGAAGAGGAACCACAATAAATAGAGAAAGTGTTCTGCAAAAGCTAATATGAGACAGGTGTTCAATTGGAAAATGGAAATGGGAGGTCAAGATTCTCAGGAAAAGAGACAGGAATTCTGCCTCGGCGTCAGAAGTTTAACAGTCCTGTTTACATGCTAGTCCCTTTGAGATGTGCCTCACTTCCATGAGATCCTTGTCATCTTGCTAAATACATTGTAACAAATTTATCAGGAAAAGAAGTATTCCTTTCAACCGATTTTTACACTAAGTCTTTATTTTCTATCTAGAGGTACCATCTCTTCCCCTTCATTTTGGAAATTAATGTATTAAATTCACATTTATTATGCAGCCAGTGAATTTTGACTAACAAATGGTTTTTAATATACTACCATTTTAATTTACCACTGTATTTCATCAGAATATGAAATGGTTCCATTATGCCATAAATTCCCTCATGCTCTGTGTTCAATTCTTTCCTCGAGTGCCAGCCCTTATTAATTAGTAATATGTTTTTTGACCCTACAATTTGAGTTTTCCAATATTATATGGATGGAATTTTCTGGTATATAACCTTTGAGACTGGTTTGTTTTCATTTAGCATAATGCATTTGTGATTTATTCATGCTGTTGCATGTAGTAGTTGGTTCCTTTTTATTCCTTAGTATTTATTGTGTGATCGTACCTGAGTTTGTTATTCTCTTCAACAGCTGAAAGACTTTTGGAGTATTTCCAATTTGGTTCATTATTGATAAAAAACTACCACAAAAATTCACAGGAATGTTTTTGTGTAAACATAACTCTAGAGTGGAATCTTTAAATTCCTAGAGTGGAGTCTTTAGGTCTTACTATAAATGTGCATTTAACTTTATAGGAAATATATAAGAAACTTCAAAGTTCATGGTGGTAATAATCATAAACATAGAATTCTATATCTGGCTAAACTATCACTCAAGAGAGTTGGGATATAATTTTAGTTTTCAACATACAGGATGTTCTCAAAATTTAGTGCTATTTCATAAACCAACATGAACTTTAACTTAAAAAAATCATTTGTTTTGTATATGAAGCTACACATTGGGCAGGGATAATAAATTATCTTTTCTCCATATGATGTCAGCTGGGGCTATTCAATTAATGACAGTAACTTCCTTTTCCAAAATGACACACTCATGGCTGCAAGTTGGTGTTGATTGTTTCCTGGGCATTTGTTGAGGTTTAAGGACCAAAATTCTTTTCCATACTGGCCTATCTGTGTGACCGGTCTTTTTCAGAACATGACAGAGAGATTCAAGGGCTATCACCTTCAAAGGAAGAGCCACATGGAAACTGTATTGCCTTTTGTAACTAACCTTGGAAGTCATGTAATATCATTGTCACCATTCTGTTATTGGTTGAGGTAGTTCTAGAAAAGAGATTTCTTCTGTTTAGGGGCAAGTGGCAAGAATCTGAAAAGTGTGTCGTGTGGGAAATAAGGCTGTGACCCATTTAAAAATGATTGGAATCTTCTATATAAGGGCTCAATAATTTTACTGCCTGTCAAACCACTTTGAAAAAAATCTTTAAAAGGGCACAGTCCAAGAAAAAAATAAAACTGGTGAAAGGCAGAATACAAGTACTGGTAAATAATAAAGTGATAAAATGTACTGATTACTCTGATTGAAATTATTTCTAAATAAAAAATAATGGAACTAAAAATCTCAAATCTTAAATACATGGGGAAATAGAGGGAGTAGAGGAAAGTGAAATTTGGGAAAGTTCTCACTTTGTTTAGTGACATTTAATATATATTTATCAACTCTGAACCTTGTAGATTTTTTTTTTTTTGAGAATTCTTTATAAGAATATTTGAACCATGAGCAGGTTATATAGGGTCTGGTTACCTCTTTTTCATGCATTAACTCACAACAGTTTGTTTCTGTTCCCACCAAAATGGAAGAAATTTACCGTTCTTTTCCTCTGTAAACTTGGCGCTGGCCTTTGCAAAGAAGATAAACAAAACAACAGCTATCACTAAAACAAAAAGACACTATTGAATGAGAGAAAAGATCTGTACAGTGTGCATCTGGCTAAGGGCTGATATCAAAGATCTACAAAGAACTTATATCACTAAAATGAACAAAAATGGGCAGAAAATCTAAATAGACACATCTCTAGGTGTGACATGCATTTGACCAATAGACACATGAAAAAATGCTCATCATCACTTATCATTGCGGAATGCAAATCAAAACTGCAACAAGATACCACCTCACACCTGTGAGAATGGTGCATGTCAAAAAGACCAGAAACAACCAGTGTTGGGAAGGAGGTAGAGAAAAAGGAAACCTCACAAATATTGGTAGAAATGTAGACTGGTCCAGCTCCTATAGAACACAGTACGGAGATATCTCAAAATATTAAAATAGACCTACCATAGATACATCAATTCCACTCCTATGTTTCTGCCCAAAGAATGCAAAAGCACTTTTTTCCTTAAAATACTCTTTTATTTTTGGATTCCACAGCACTACACACTTCTGTTTATTTTTTCTGTCTTTGCCTCTGGGCCTTTTGCCATTTCATTTTTCTACCTGTGCTTTACATATTGGATTTCCTCAATCTTTGGTCCTTGGAGGTCTTTACCTTTCATCTCATCCTCTCTCTGTAGGAAATCTCATCTAACTCTATTCATTAAAACACCAGCTACTGTACTGGCAGGTGACTAAAAGCCACATCTCTTTGTTTCAAACATATATTTTCAGTGGTCTATTCTTGCCACTTGCTTGGATTTTTTTCAAAGGCATCTCATGCTCAACAAGTTCAAATATAACTGTTATTTTTCACTGGCACCATTTTCCCTCTCTTCTACCTCCCCCAACAAAAACCCTGTTTCTTCTCCAGAGTGTAAAAAGCACATTCCTGTCTAAATAGGCATCTATTCTGGGTATCTCCCTTTTGGTGTCTGCAATGAATTGGGAAGAAAAACTATTCTAATGCAAAATAATTTTTTTCTAGGTATATTTTTCAATATTCTTTTTAAGGATTTCAAACAACTTTTTTCTTCATTTGCTTTTTTTGATCATTTTTAGTCAATAAAATTTTATTTCTTTTGGCTATAAGGCAACTCTCAATGATAGCAAATAAATAAAACTTAAAGATACTTTTTTTTTATAGCATTTGGTCAATTTGAGAGGCAGTGTTTCCTAACTTTCAGTGATACACCAAGCTTTTCAGAAAATGAATTCCAAAGGGAATTGATTTTTTTTCTGTAATACTCTTATCCTACAAATAGGAAATTGGCTACATTTGATAAAATGGAAATGTGAAACTAGAATGAAGCATTTCAGTAACAAATCCTATGGGATTAGTTCGTGATCACCTGGATCATTCATTGAATGGAAAGGTTTGAGAACTAGATGGTGTCAAGAGAGAACAGAGACGAAATAAAAGTATGTGTTTCTGGAAAAGATTCTCTTCACTAGAGTCATATGGCTATTATTGACTAGTTCTTTTTTCAGCATGTTCTCCTTTCCTAGTTGTTCATAAACTTATATGAACAATTTAAAATTCATAATAATTTATAATCAACTATTTAATTGTGTCAAAAATACTGGCACATTACCCTATCAGTTTATTCACAGGCATTGTGAAACTACAAATTTGATTCATTCTTTTATTTCTGTCTCATGATGTTTCAGATATTGTGCTTTCCTAATGCATTAGGTGGTTGCTGTGTTTTGTTTTGTTTTTATTGTGCAAAGTTAAAGGTCTACCACCTGAAGCTTCTCTTCAGGGCTGCATAGCTTCTTACATTGCATATTTGATACATTTCATTTTATGATAGGTAATAGTTTGCTCACCAAGAAAACTTAAATATTAGTTTTATTGAAGAGCTTATCTTGAAACTGCATTCTGATCACCTCTTCTTGAATATTCAGATTATTGATGAAATGATTATATATTTTTCTTAGAAATAAAAGCAATTGTTATCTCTTTAAAACTAAACATAGAGGGCCCTCTCTGGTGGCGCAGCGGGTTAAAGCACAGCACTAAGAAGCTTAAGCCACTTCAGCATGAGTTCGATTCCCGCCTGCCCCGGAGGAGATCCACATGGCGAGGCAGACCTCTCCTGACCTGCCCGCTGCTCCCCACAACAGTGTACCTCATTGATCTGCCTGATCTGCTCCCCACTCTGTCTCTGAAGCCTCTCACCACCCCCTGAGCCTCTGGCCTGTACCCCAGCTCTATATGCACAAATAAATAAATGTTAAAAAAAAAAAAAACTAAACATAGAATTTTTATAGAGAATGAGGGATTATTTCAAAGAGATTATTAATAGGAAACAACTAGGAGATGTTTGATGGTGGCATTTTTAAATACATTTGAAGCTTTTAAATTCGTCAAGGGACAAAAGTGAGAACACAGAAATATCTCTAGATAGCACTGCTTATATACTGATTGAGACTACCAGTGTGCTTATAGTTCTTTCTAATTTTACTGTGTAAGTATGTCCCCTAAGTGCTATCATTTAGCTTTAGAATTTAAGTGGCACCTTACAGCATTAGTTGATATCCTTTTTTGTCTGATCTTCTTTACTGAATATTTTTATTAAATTCATGCTTGCAGAAAATAAATATTAATTTTCATTGTTATTTAGTATTCTACTAGATGCAGCCTTTTTGGTTGTTTCTTGACTAGAGCATTATAAACACTGCTGCTATTAACATCATTTTACATGTCTCTTGGTATACTTTTGTATATGTTTCTTTTGGATTTTATCTTAATGTGGGATTTTGGGGTCATAAAAAATTAGACCTGCCTTAAAAGTCTTCAGTGAGAAAGTTACTCTTTTGTATAATGCTTCTGGTTGAATTGTCTGGTATTTCTATAACATTAAATGTCTTTTAACATATCAAACTTACTTATAATGCTTACTGTATATCTTCCTTTATTAGAGTATAAACCCCACCCCCATTTGTTTTTTGTTTTGTTTTTTTTTCTGTCTCCAGTATATAGAGTAAAGCCTGGCACATAGTAACCACTTAGTGATGGGGTCTTTGGGTGCTACATTCAAGTAGATAGTTTTGCTTCACTGATAATCTTCAGTAAAGTTGGAGTAAGTGTCCTGAATGTTTTTTAACCTCTTGGATCAGGAGTGTTTTAGAATGTAGACATTGTTTTTCTTATTTTGGAAGGTAATGCAGTCCATACACTGTACTACCTAGTGCCAGACTCCAGAAGCATCACAAAATCAAACATGAATGTCCTGGTGGTGGAACTATGAGGCTCCAAGTAGAAAAAGGAGAGCTTCTAAATAATATATTTATTATTGTAATTGTTTGAGTGGTAGGATTTTAAAACATCTACTTGTCAGATCATCTGATGATTATTATAATACAAAAATTATACATCAGAATTTATAAAAAACATTTTAGCTTTAATTACAATGCTGATATATAATAGGCAGCAGTTTACAGATGAGATAATTAAGGCATCAAAAAGTGAAGATCTTACCCCAAGGTTTATTAAACAGCAGAACTGAAACACAAACCTTATCTTATGATTCTAATGATTTTTACAACAGTACCACAGGTGTTTCTCATTGAGGAAAGTGGAAGTTCTTGTGATTCACATATTAGCACTTTCAGAGGGGAAAAAGCTCCGTTATAATGAAGCTGTCATAAATCGTGCACAGTGATCTTGAAGTCTGGAACAAAACCAATCAATGGCAATGTTCCCACTGAGGCACATACATGTACTGGATTGTATGTATCAGAATTCACTTCTGTGCCACGTGAAAGCACTGACTCTCCACCTATCAGGACATTAGCCACTGGCAACACCAGCCTCCCCTTTCTGTAGTGTCTCTTTCCTTCATTGAAAATTCTTTTTTCCATATAAACTCCACAGTGTCCCCCTTTGTAATACATCATGCTCTCCTCTCTCAAAGACAAACAGGATCTGAACAACCATCTGGATTTAGACATCAAATAGCAATTTTTCCTGGGAAATTTTCGGGCAAGGTATTACCTAGCAAGGCATTTATATTGAATAAATTGATTGAGTAAATGCATGTGAATTACAGTTTCCTTAGGGGTTATGTTTATTTTATTTTGCCCTCCCTTCCAAGATAAGGTAAGCGGCATCAGTGTAAGGTCTTTCATTGTTTTGTTTGCTCCTTCCCAATACCTGTAATAGCAGCCAACATATACTCTGAACTTACCCAAAATTTGCTTAATAAAAAATTTGTTGTTTAAAGTTTATCTTTAAGAGATGTATGTCTTTCTTTGAGCTATGTTTAAAAAAAACAAATTTCTGACAGAAGATGTTTTTATGGGTAGGAGGTATTGACATGCCTTCTGAGCATCTCATAAATTACTAGAGTTATTTTTTGTGTACTTTTATTTTAATATTTAATTAGCCTTATGAGGACAGGAAACTTACCTGTGCCTGACATATAATAAACATTCAAAAGTTTTTATTGATTTCAGGCCTTGCCAAGATGGAGCAACCCCATTCCCCCCAGGTTCTCTCCTTTACAACTAGGTTTCAGTGGGACTGATACATCAAGCAGACATAATAGGCAGTCCCTGAAAGCTGCAAAGAAGAGGCAGCCTCCACAAGGGGTATGATACTTAAGTATCAAGGTATTCAAGAGTTCCTTGAGTTTCCTTATTGAGACCTATGTTACCTAGATGAGGACCTGGAGAAATTCTGACCTTTCCTAGTCACAGACATATATACTGAAAAAACTCTAAGAAAAGATATTGCTTTTAGCCAAAGGGAAAGAGTTATCCACTAGCAAAAACCATTTGGTAAGGCCCGTCTACTCCAGCCAAACAGGAACTCGCTGCATGGCTTCATTGGGTTCCCATGGAAGGCTAGTGTTGTGCCCCATGCTTGATTTGATTTTCCAACTGCTTGGTATTGCCAGGACTGACTAGATTGGCAATTCTCTATCTACTGACTAGCAGAAACAGTTGGCATTCGGATTCCCCTATCAGGGTATTGTTGGCCAACTTTGAAAGAGAGCTGAGCATCCCCTCAACAAAGCAGCAAAGATTTAAAAAGGGTGAGACTTGGGGCTAGTTTCCATTAGTCTTCAACCCCACACTTGTGTCATTTAAATCAATGGGAAGAGCAGATTTAGCCCTTCTCTGCAGCAACAAAAGCAGTTAGCAACAAAAACCATCTCTCTTGCTGGTGACTGTGGGATCCAGAGAGGAGTTTATCTTTAATTTCACTCAGAAGCAATGATAGTAAACAGGCAAACAGGTGTCTTGCTTTTGTCAAGGTGGTGTTAGATGGCCCTTGACCTTTATGCTACACATCAGTGAATGATAGATAGAATGTAAAGTCTTATATATACTAATTAAAGTGTCTAGGACATAACTGAAGATGACTTATATTACGAGCCAGAAAAATCATGATATTGAATCAGAAAAGTTAATCAACAACCACTAATATGGAGTTAAAGAGTTGTTGGAATTATCTGGAAAAGATTGTAAATCAGCCAATCATAAAAGCATTTCAATAACTAATTATAAATTCTCTTACAATAAATTAAAAAAAAAAACAGGAAATTTCAGTAAGAAACTGAAAGAAAAAATAAAAAAGGAAATTAAATAACTAAAAAACATAATAATCAAAATAATAGTCTCACTAGGTGATTCTCACCAAAAGAATAGCACCTAATAGCAGAATACATATGACAAAGGATGAAATCAGTAAAGTCAAAGACAGATAAAAAAACTCACACTGAACATCAAAGAAAAAACAGACTTGGAGAGAAAATGAATGAAATCATTGGGACTCGTGGGAAAATAACAAGAACTAATATTTGTAACTTCAGAACCAGTAGAAGAAGGGGACAAAGATCAAGCTGAAAATTATTTGAAGACATAATGTCTGAAAACATTTCAAATTGGACCAAAAACAAACAGACCCATAAACTTACAAATTTAAGGAGATAAGTAAATCTCAGTTCAGGTAAACGCACTGAGAAATATCATAATTAAACTTATGAATAAAAACGAAGTCTTGAGAGATGCCAGAGGGAAGACTACATTACTTTTAGGAGAACATAAGCTCTAGTGATAGCGGTCATTGAAAACCAGGAGGTTAGCAGGAAGTGACAGAACATTTCAAGTACCAAAAGTAAAGAACTATCAACAGCAATTTCATATCTGGTGAAAACATCCTTCAGGAATGAAAGAGAAATCAAGACAAACTCAGGTGATGGAAAACTAAGAGGATGTGTTGCTAACAAACTCATCCTTAAAGATAGCTTAAGGAAAACTTTTTTTTTTAGCCATTTTTGCATTTTATTTATAATATAATATTTATAAATAATATAATTTATAATTATAATATTTATAATATAAAAGTTTAGCTTAAGGAAAACTTTTTAAGCAGAATGAATGTGATAATGGAAGAAATGTTGGAACTTCAGAAATAAAATAAACAATATTGGAATCCATTAAACTAAGGGTAATTAAATAAACTCTCCTACTTCGAGTTTCTTAAATCATAATTGATGCTTGAAGCAAAAGTACAGCATATGTAAAGGAAATGCTTAACACAATTACATTTAAAAAGTGGAAAAGGGCCCTCCCTGGTGGCGCAGCGGGTTAAAGCACTGCACTGAGAAACTAAAGCCACTTCCGCATGAGTTCGATCCCCGCCTGCCCGGGAGGTGACCACATGGCGTGGCAGACCTCTCCTGACCCGCCCGCTGCTCCCCTCAGCAGTGTACTTCGTCGATCGGCCTGTTCTGCTCCCTGCTCTGTCTCTGGTGAATCCTCTCACCCTCCGCATCTCTGGCCTGTACCCCAGTTCTGTACAAATAAATAAATAAATCTTTAAAAAAAAAAAAGTGGAAAAGATAACAGAACCTGAATGGGAGAAAGATTCCTAAACATCTTCAGAGTAGTAAGTATATTTGCATATTTCAATAGTTACATAACCTACTAAGAAAACCATATAAAACAAGTTACTGAAAAGTTAGGAATAAATCACTGTGTAGTCCTTAAAAGTGTTTAAATAACTTAAAGGGAGATAAGCAAATAAAAAACAAAACTGTTCTAGTCATTTACACATATTGCTGGGTGAAATTTAAAATGGTACAGCCACAATGGGAATAATTTGGCAGTTTTTTTTTTTTAATAAACCTAATTAAAACCCATCAAAAGCACTCTTAGGTTGTTTTGCAAGATTTGAAGATTCCTTTGGCAGAACACAACACACTGTGGGAAGAATAAAAGGCAGACTCTTTGTTGCTGAGACTCCAAGGGAGGTCAGGTGCCAGCAGGTCCATGAGGGAGGTGCAAGACAGAAGGGTCCCATTAGGCTAGAACCATGGAGGGCAACTTATACATAGCAAGCACAGTGCGATTGACTAGGTTTCTTAGGTGCACGGTGAATTGACTAATTTGCGTAATTTCAATGGGCTGTTGGGTATAAGGGCTCTCTGAAGAGGTTTGGTGCTGGTCTTAGAACATTAGATTAAAACAGTACTTAAAAAAAATCTCCTAGACATTTATTCCCATAGAAATGAACATTTATTCCACATAAAAATTAGTCCATGAACATTCATAGCATTTTTATTCACAACCACCAAAACTGGAAAAGCCTGAATACCCCTGGATTGGGCAATGGATGATTAAACTGGAATACATCCACAGTGAGGAATACTACTCAGCAATAAAAAGAAATGAAACATTGGTAGGCAGGCACAGCAACTTAAATGAGTCTGCAAAGCATTATAGTGAAGAAAATTCAGTCTCAAAAGGTTGCATTCTGTGTAATTCCATTTATATTGAATTATTTAAATGGAAAAATTACAGGAATGGAGAACACAGAATTTGTTAGGGGGTCAGTAAAATAGGGGTGAGAATAGAAGTGGATGTCATATTAAATTGCTACTCAGGGATCCTTAAAGTGATAAAAAGACTATGAAGCTAGACTTAATGTCAGTATACTGGTTGTAATGATATAATGTTTTATAGACTTTCAGCATTTGGGGAAATTAGGTAAAGGTAAAGTGATTTTGCTGTATTTTTTTTTCAATAACATTTATTTATGCATACAAGGATGGGGGTACAGGCCAGAGGTGTGGGGGGTGAGAGGATTCACCAGAGACAGTGGGTAGCAGAATAGACAGACTGCCGAAGCACACTGCTGAGGGGAGCAGCGGACAGGTCAGAAAAGGTCTGCTGTGCCACGTGGGTCAGCTCCCTAGATGGGGATTGAACTCGTGCTGCAGCAACTGGCTTGTTCATAGCTTGTTACTCGATACAGTCTAACTGTTATAACTTTTATTATTTGTTAAACTTTGAACAAATTTTATTAAATTTTCCAAGCCACAGACTTCTTATCTGTTTCTCACATTTGGTAAAAAGAAATAAGTTAGAAGATAAATATAAAGCTTTTGCTCAATTCCTGCCATAGAATGAATAAATAACTGATAGTTATTTTTATTTCTTGATGAATCAATACAAAATTTAAGTTAATTTTAGTCTGTCTACAAAGGCACATATTTACCAAATTAAACACCTTTTGCAAAAATGTGTTATTTAGACATGTTTTGACAACCAGAACATGTGTTTCTATTGCAAACAAAAATATTTCCAGTTTAGAAGTACTTGTTTTGATCATAGTGCTGAAATGAATGTTTTGTATTTGAGTTGTTAAGCTACACTGCATATTGGCTAAATGCTTTTGCAAATATATTCGTCCATTGCTTAGACTATTGCCTTGGAGTAGTAGCCAGTGGCAATTATGTTCTCAGGCAAGGTTTACAGTTTATAACCCAGAACAGATCTAACCTTTTGAAAAGATAGAGCATGGCAGCTGGGACAGACAGCTTGGTTACTTTCAGTGTGATGTTCTACATTTCTCCTCATGACTGATACTATTTCCAGTGCTGGCTGGCTGAACTTACACGTGATTATTGCCACGAATCCAGAATTAAATGACATCTGATAGTTACATCTCAAGCATCTTGCAATATAGACTTTTTTACTGTAATCTTTTTTTCCACTGAGGACCATGAAAAAAATAACATATATTGCCAAAATTTTAATAATTCACTTGAAGCTTACTGTTAATGTTCAGTTATAGTGACAAGGGTTTATCTTTTTATAATTCTCATCTTGTTTCTCTTTCAGATTTTATATGTAGTAAATGAAAAAGTAAGCCCACTGGATACCCTGTCTTTTGCTGGCATTTAGGATAAAGAGAAACCTAATAAATCACCCATCAAGCAACTCCACCAATATTGTATTATAAGATTAAGTGTA
Source organism: Condylura cristata (assembly GCF_000260355.1). Classification (NCBI taxonomy): domain Eukaryota; kingdom Metazoa; phylum Chordata; class Mammalia; order Eulipotyphla; family Talpidae; genus Condylura; species Condylura cristata. The sequence goes on from NW_004567133.1 coordinate 1,639,502, forward strand.
ACTTTTATAGATAAGTCAGCACACTAGCGTCACACAGTCCATTTTGTTTAGAAAGTGGGAAGCAGTTCTTTTTAAGGTTCCATATTAGTTTTAAATCTATACATGTAACGTCATACTACTATTTTTTTCGAGTTGATTATACTCTCCACTGCAAGGTCAAGATAAACTTTACATTAATAAAAGCCATATGACTTGTCTTTTCAGTTCCAGAAAAATTAATTTAAAAGTAATACTCTGAATCTATGTAACATCTTTCATGATGTGTAGTCTCAACACACTTCAGAAACAAAGTACACTAATATTTTAGCCTGGATTTAGGTCACTCTCCAGACTCATGTTTATTTTAATGACTCTGACCCACAGGAAATATTCAAATATAGTAGGTTTGTCCTTGTCAGATGATTTTGTTCTCAAGGAAAATTATTTGGATGCATATTTCTTTAACTTATGATATTCAGTAATTTCTTTCAGACAAATATACTGATATACTTTAGCATTACCTTTTAAATTAATAAATTCAAATGTTATGAAAATCACTTAGAGATTTCTGAATTTCAGACTTTTGAGAAATCAATTTTTTCTTACATTGTATGATTATCAAAAGTAGGATAAAAACACCATAGAATAAAAGTAGCTTATTATAGGGAGAAGTTCAGGGTGCTTGACATAAAAAAAATTAATTAAGTACATGAATAATTTTAGAAAAATAATTTATAAAATAATAGATTACATATATGTCCTACTATACTATCTATATAATGTATTAACATAGAGATGTACCATACTACTTCTTTAGTATACAATTTATTATTTTTTACAGATAACAAAATGTCACTTAAAGGTAATGCTAATTTGTTTATAGACTAGGCACTAAATAAATAAGTACACACACACACATATACACCAGTGTCTTATTTCTTTATATTCATTTATGAAATTGTTTCTCTTTTTTACTAATTTCCTCTTTTTTGCATCAGAACATATCTTTACAACTATTATTACAAGTCCCTCCAATTAAACTTTCTGTTATGGCATTGCCTCTTAGGTAGATGTGAATATTCTTACAATACCAAATATAATACATGGAGAAATGTATTATCAATACATTAGGTATATCAGCTAAATATATTTAACTAAGAGGTATATCGTGTATATGTTTTAATTTTTCTGTGCAATGTATCTGAGTAATCCTGTGCAGTTAATATGAGTAATAGAAATGCCTGAAAGTAGAGGAGAACAAGTATGAGTCAGTAGCCAGCATATCATGGGAAATACTGAAAAAGCCCAACATTAACAAACCCAGAAGACTCCACTGAAATTGCCTTCTTTTCAGTCTTCAATGACAATCCAGTTATCAAAACTAATGAAAAATTTCCACTTTGACATTATTTTGCCTTTTGCAATTTTTGGAGTTGTTATGACTTTCAGCTTCTTGATTTATATCTCTCTCTCTTTTTTTTTTTTTGTTTGTCTTCCTTCACACTCACTATTTCTTCTTTTGTTCTTCTTAACTAGTTTTTTTTTTTTTTTTTTTTAGATTTTATTTATTTGTACGTAGAAGAATTAGTGTGTAGGCCACATGTCAGGGAGGTTGAAAGGATTCACCAGAGGCAGAATGGGGAGCAGGTTAAGCAGATCCATTGACATATATTGCTGAGGGGAGGAGTGGGCAAGACAGGAGAGTTCTGCTGCACCATGTGAGTCAGCTCTTTGGCCTGGGTCAAACTCAGCCAGCCGTCACATTGGTAACCTCTAGGGCACCAGGCAGGCTCCAATTTTTTTTTTTTACCTTGCCTAAAAATACTGTTTTCTTATATACATTCTTTGTTTTCTGTCATTCTAAATAATTTCTCTTGGTGATTTCTTCATGCACCCATGTCTTAAACTGCTTCTTAGGGGTGGTACCCTTCCAAATTACATCTTATGCTCCTTTCTCTGCTTTGAAATTCTCACTTAATATCTGCCACTCATTGTTGTCCTGGCTCAAATCTATGCTCTTCTTGTATGACCTTAACTGCCTTTTCTCCTCAGACCCCTTGAGTCTGCTCAAGGTCTGCTTTTACCAATTGCTTCACACGTGTTTGCTGGGTTCTGCCCTCTTAGGGGTATGTTGTACATACAGAGAGTGCTAACACGGAGGATTGGTGATTGACCAAATGATTGAGTGGATACTGGCCATCAGTAATGAAAAATCCTACCGCAGCAATTACTACATAATTCTCATTTTCTCTACCCAGGACTTGGTGAATATGCTCTACAGGATATAGTCCAATTTTCTCATTCTCATAGTTTACTTTTCTTTTTTCCTTAGCATCATCATCAATAGTTTACTCTAACAACAGTAATTACTGTCTACAGTTTTAATCCTTTGTGAATTCTAACCTTTAAAGCAATGTAAGAAAATTAATTAAATAATGAAATAATATATTTAATTAGTTTCTAATTTATTGATTCCCTAATTACTATATTAAAATGTATGTTAGATTTGAATGCTAATATATAAGAAAGCAAGTCACTATAAAGAAAGAGTAGTTCACTGTTTTAGACCCCTTAGGGGAGCTAACACTAGTAACTAGAAGACTTCAAATACTTACATTGTAATTCCATCAAGAAAACATAAGTGGCATGGTATGTGAGACAAACTCACTTTGTATATAGAATAGCAGTGGCTGAGTGAAGCTTTAGTTTAGAAATCCTTTGAAGACATTAAAAGGGATAAACTCCTAGGTTCTTAAGTATAAGAACTGGAATGTGAAGGAAATAATTTATTTTCTATATGTTTTCTTCTCTAGCTATCTTTGAGAATTTCTTGTAATAAAGCCAGATACAGTGAATGAAAAGAGTATCAGCCATTCTTTGCTAGTTTTTTTTTTTCTTCGTACTACCTTTGGAAAATAAGGATAATAATTTTGTGCAGGGCTATAGTTTTTAAATTGCTTGTCTGCTAATTGTAAGAAAAGCCAAGATATCAAAATTTGTGTAATGCTAATTACTCATCCCTTTTCTCCCACTGTAATTTACAGTGTGTCTTTAGGATGTCAGCTGCTGATCTGGACCTTCTGCCTCTGTTTTTTCTTAGCAATTAGATTTCATTTTTGTCTAATGGAATCGAGCCATGTTTGGCTAACAATATGGAGAACCTCACTCCCTCATTAAAAGTTGACATGAAATCTTAAAGCAGGTTTCCTGCTTTTTGTTCTAAAGCTATGCAATATTAACACACTTTTAATCATCCTCCTTTTTCTTAAATTATTGTCTCCTTCCTCTTTGCTCTGTACAATTCTTTAAACATCTCCCTCCATCTAAAAGTCATTATCTTTTGCCCTAAGCAAAAAGAAAGAGGTATTTGTTTTTGCTTCTAAACTTGATGTACAGTTTATAGTTTATCTTTTACTTCTCCTCAGTTTACTGTAGTAGGTTTTCTGTTACCGATCATCCAGCATTTCTGTGTGCTAATGATCCTTGGATCTTATTTTCCTGATTGTCAATCTGTAAAAGAGAAAAAGAGTCTGTTAAAAGAATCTTCTTAACTCATGCTTCTGGAAAGATGGAATGCATATTTCCCCATTCCTCCTTTTACGTACAGCTAAAATTCTTAAGTTTCTTAAAATTCTTAAACCTAGGCTTCCTATGTTTCTAGATGCATACTAGAGTGGTTAAAAAAGAGGCTGAGTGTGTAGTCAAGATTTACATGCCCTATGATTGACAATGAAGTCCTCTCTATTTTCAGTAATACATTAAAAAGAAATATACTTCATGACTATATGGTATTTAATCCAGTTATGAAAGGCTGGCTCGGTATTCAAAAATCAATCAACACAATGAAACATATTAACTAGCAATTTGAAGAGAAAAGTCATAAAATCATGCTAATTGATGCAAAAAAATTATTTGAAAAAACTCAAGTCCCAATTTTGATTTTAAAATAACAACAACAACAATAAATTAGGAATAGAGAGGACTTCCTACTTGAGAACTAGCATGGAGTAAAGTATGCTTTTAGCTGACATCATAATTAATGGTGACATTCTAGATACAAGGTAATGACTCCATTCTCGTCACCCACTCTTACTTCTCTTAGTCAGTATAGTAATGAAATAATCTAGCCAGCTCAGAAATAAAAGAAGATATAAAGAAAAACAAACGAACAGAAAAATACCTGCCTCTAGGCGACACGATGTTCTTTCAAGAAAAAACCCAAGGAGTCTTTTTTTTTTTTAAAGCATCATAGTTTAGCAAGGTCACAGGATATAAGATCATCATGATGATCAAATGCATTCCTATATAATAGTGATGAATATATGGAAATTGAAATTAAGAATACACTACCTTTTGCAGTTGTTTCAACAAGGAAATAATTCAGTGTAAATCTAACAATATGTTCAATGTTTGTTACTGAAAACTAAAAAATACTGACATGAGAAATAAAATACCTAAATGTAATTGGTGATCTTACACATGTGTAGATTGAAAGAAGTCAATTTTCCCCAAATCAACATATAGGTTTTATGCAGTTTCTACCAATACTGTGCAGGAATTTTTGTGCAGGTATAGAAAATATTATTCTAAATAGGTGTGAAAAAGCAAAGGCACTACACTAGCTGAGACAATTGTGAAAAAAATGGGAAGAGTCACTCTACCCAATTTGATTCTCACTATATAGATAAAGGAATAAAAACACGGTGGTATTGGCATAGGATAGACAAATAGATCAATGGAACCCAGAAATAGAACCACATGAGTGCAGCCAGCTGATTTCTGACAAAGATACAAAAGCAGTTCAGTTGAGAAAGAATTGTCCTTTTAAGATATGGTGCTGGGACGATTGAACATTTATGGGCAAAAATGTAAGCCTTCATTTGGACCCTATTCCGCATACAAAAATTAACTAAGATGGGTTCAATTAAATGTTAAATATAAAAACTATTAAACTTTCAGAAGAAAACCTAGAAAACTTCTGGGGTTTGATGTAGAGTTCTCAGACATGACATCACAGTCATAAGCCACAAAATGATAGCATCAATAAATTGAAATTCATTAAAATTTTAAAACTTTCGGTTTGCAAAATATTTTGTTCAGGGAATGAAAAGTCAACCATAGGCTGTAATACAATATTTGCATGTCACATATTTGAGAATGCACTCATGTCTAGAATACATAGACATACACAGAGAATTCTCAAACTCTGCAAAAAAATCTAATTAGAAAATAGACGAAAAATATGAGACACTTCATGAAAGAGGATATGTAGATGGTAAATAAGCTCCACTAGAAATTAGTTTTGCAGCATCTCAAAAAAAAAAAAAAGGAAAAACAATCTAAGTATATGCAGATAAGAAGACTTAATAATTGTTCTTCCTACCATTCATCCCAGAGAAAGAAAATCCTTTGTCTACACAAAATGTGCACTTGAATGGCCATGAAAGTTTTATTTGTAATGATCAAAAATTAGAACTAACCCTTATATTTTTCAGTGGACGAATGATAAAACACAGTGTGGTATTGCATACCATATAATATGGCTCAGCCTCATAAAGGAACAAACCATTAACAATGTGACAACTTGGATGGATCCCAGGGCAATTATCCTGGTTGAAAAAAACCAAAAGGCCATCTAGTGTATGATTCTTCTCATATAACATTGTCATTGAAATGACAAAATTATATACTTGGAGAATCAATTAATGGGTGACAGGTGAGGGATACTGAGAGGAATGAAGTAGACATATCTGTTATGGGGGCGTATTATGGAGAAGTTCATGCTGATGAAGTAGTTCTGCATCTTCATTGCAATTATAGTGAAGCCAGCCGACTTACACCTGCCATGATACCAATCAGTTTCCTGGCTTATGTTGCTCTAGATTTACTCAGAGTTCATCTTTTAGGAGAACCCAGGTAAAGGATACATGGTTTTTCTCAGTATCATGTCTCCAATTGTCTATAAACCTATTCCTATTTCAAAATAAATGTTTAAAACAATTAAAGAGATGCATCAGATGTCCTTTTGGTAAGCACTGTCTCATCAAAAAAAAAAATTTGTCATTGACTTCATAAGTGGTTTGTTTTTTGTTGTCATTATATTTATTGTGTTATCCTTTTGTTTGTTTGGATCAGTAAGTGATTCCCTGTCTTTAAAGTAAGATCTTCATTTTGAAACTAGGCTTTTGAAAAACTTACTTAACTACATTGTGAGATGCACTAACCTGACATCAAAGGAAAACCTGGCTTGCCAGGTCTTACACAGTGAAGGAGCTATGGGTGCTCTCCTCCAGGCGTTTGTTGCTGATCTCTGCTGCAGAATTAAGGGAGGGAAACCTGCACCACGTGCACCAGAGGGCAAATGTACTCTTTGTTGTTGTATTTTTTTTTTAATCATCTGATAAATACTTTAAAACATTTATTTTATTTGACTATATAGAGGAAGAAATCAGAGATTTTATTGAAACTTGTTCAACATTTCTTATTCTACTTTTGATATTGCTTGTAACAACTTTTACATTTTAATCCCTTTCAGGACATGTAGAGGTTCAATGTCTTTTTTGTTTTTAAGGATTTTATTTATTTATGCATACAAAACTCAGGTACAGGCTAGAGGTGCAGGGGACATGAGAGAATTCACCCGAGACAGAGTGGGGAGCAGAATAGTTATATCGATGATGTACACTGTGGGTCAAGAGAGGTCTGCTGCACCAGGTGGGTCACCTCCAGGACAGGGATCAAACTCGCACTTACATGGCAGAGGCCAGCTTTGCAGTGCTGTGCTCCAACCCTATTACACCAACTTCAAACTTTAAAATTAAACTTTATTTCCAGGGACTAAGGAGGTGCCTTTGTGAATTTGATATAATTTGCTAGCTATTTGTATTTTTGTTCAGAAAGTAGAAAAGCTTTATATCCAAAAGTTCAAATTATATAATTTAAGACAGTTGATATATTTTCTTTTTTACCATAGGAAGCAGTATAATTTGTAATTTTTAAGCAATATAAAAATATTTCTGGGCCCTCCCTGGTGGCGCAGTGGGTTAAAGCACTGCACTGAGAAGCTAAAGCCACTTCCACACGAGTTCGATTCCCGCCTGCCCCGGAGGTGACCACATGGCGCAGCAGACCTCTCCTGACCCGCCCGCTGCTCCCCTCAGCAGTGTACTTCATCCATCTGCCTGTTCTGCTCCCCCTCTGTCTCTGGTGAAGCCTCTCACCGTCCCTGAGCCTCTGGCCTGTACCCCAGTTCTGTATGTACAAATAAAATCTTATAAAAAAAAATCTTTAAAAAAATATTTCTAAATATTTTTGCAGATTTCCTTTTTTTTTTAAAGTGAGAATAATCTCCATTAAGTTATGAGACTGTGTTATTCATCAGGCATCTTATTAAGGTCTCATTTATTCTGTCATTAAATATTTATTTAGTATGGTTTTACACTTCAGAGAATATACAAATAAGGTCTCTGACCTCATAAAGTTTACATGGGAGAGACAGGTCATTAACAAGTAAACAAATGAATAAACAAGATAATTACAGATAGCTATAAATTATATGAAGGAAATAGAGTTATTCAGATAATAGGGGCAGTAGGTTACTTTGGTGGGGAGTTAAGTAAGACTATACTAAGGAAACAACAATTATGTTGATTCCTGAAGTATAAGAAGAGCAGATGTGCTACAAATACCTGGGGTGAATATTGCCAAGTACCAAGAACAGTGTAACTTCAACTCGAAACAGAAAACCTGAGTTTGTTGAAGAAGCAAAAAGAAAGTGAGGAGTTTTATGGGGACTATACCTGAGAGGAGAAAGCAAATATTGTACAAAAATGATCAATGATGTAAAACATATGTAAATTAATTAAATAAATAAATAACCCCAAAAGATTATGAAAAGTAAGAGTGTTTTTGAAGCACTGTACCTGAAATTGTGTAATTAAGGAAAGTAATTTCTCTCCTTGGCTGCAAAAATGCATGGTAATTCATTTATCTTATAAATTCCTACCAAAGTTTTAAACAGGCGTATTTAGTTAGTACTGTTACATGATGCCAATTAAGTAGTTCTGGAGTTTTGTTTTTTTTTAAAATATTTGTGATATCACAAACATTTGTACTAATGTTGTTTCTCAGCTAAAATTAAAGTTAATTGCATTTGTAATTAAATAATTATATAAAATTAAAAATGAATGTGGTGGCATTGTGATAAATCAGAGGAAGAGGAAGAGATGGGGTGGGAGCTAGTGGGGACCAGAGCCTGCAGCACCCCTTAGCCTGCTTCTGTCCTTTAAATTTTATCCCGAGCACTGTGGGGCATCTCTGAACACTAATGAACATTAAACAAGTTTTCATTGCATTGGCAATGATGTAGAAACAGAGATCAGGGAGGAGACCTGTCACAGTTGAACCCCCTAAAATGTAGTCTGGGTCCATTGTCCTCTGTGTACAAGTTACTTTCTCTCTAAAGCTTAGCTTCCTTTTTTGTAAATCAAATCATGATAGGATCTACATAATAACATGTTGCAAGGGTTCTGTAAGAAGATGTATTTGAAAGGCTTGGGCAGGGTATTTGGAACAAAACAATTGCTCCAAATTTTCATGAAATTATTGTAAATTATCGTTGTTATAAAGAAGACTTAGTCATTTCACTGCCTTCAGGCTGCACAGTGGGTGTAAAACAGACACATAGAGTATAGTAGTCATGCTGTTATAAATATATGTATAAATATACACACATATATGTATACTTGGGTTTATTATACATATATGTATGTATGTTTATAAATATAGATCCATGCATACTGGGCCCCAAAGGAAAGAAGATTACTTTGGGATTAAAGGATTGGAAGACAAGAGTTGACTAAATATACATAGAGTAGTACTGTGACTAACCCAGTGGCCTCATAGCATGTCTTCCAAGGACCTTTTATGGTACCATGGATCCTCTGCTTTGGGTTAGGAGTTAGAGTATTTTTTTCCCAAAAGTCCTGTGAAGGTGCAAACCCACACACTCATTACCCAGAATATTAACTGTTTCTTAAGCCATGGCCCTGTTTTAAGGAGATGGAAATAACCAAGGATGTCATGTGTTTGGGAAACAAAAGAGATGCCAGGAGACAGGCTGTCTCCCCTGGAAGGTGGCAGGAGACCAAGTCTGGAGGAGCGAGAAGTGGTGGACAGCAAAAGGGTACAGGGAGCCCCTCGGCAAGCTAGAAAATGTGAGCATACCACCTACTCAAAGCTGAGTCTGGCTGGTCAGTCAGGTCAACTGTCTGATGATGAAGACATTAGCTTTCTCTACTAGGATAAGAAAGAAAATCACTGTTTCTTTTTTTTTTCTTTTTTTTTTATTAAAAAGTTTATTTTTACATCATTTTGCACATTTTTTTTCATCTCAATTGTAATCCCCAAGGGTTTCCCATCACCAAATC
>NW_004567133.1:1650918-1657797 GCF_000260355.1 Condylura cristata
GTTCCTTCTATTCCGAGGACTTCAAGGGCCTTAAACATAAATGGGTGTTGAACCTTGTCGAAAGCCTTCTCCGCATCTATCGAAATGAGAAAATCACTGTTTTTAAACTTCAACATCCTTTGGGAATACAGGTGCAATATAAAAAGTATAATTGGAGTACCTTTTCTCTCCACGCCTCGAGAAATCCAATCCAAAAACCAAAGCAATAATAATAATAATAATAATAATACAGTAAAGAGTTTCCAAGTAGTTTTAAAAGAAATGGATGTGGTGAGTGAGACCTGTGGGATAAAGGGGAAAAAAAATGAATGTGTAGGGGAGAAAAGAGGAAGGTGGAACAGATGATTGTTACACATTTTCTCTCTGCTTCCTCTCAGAAATTTCTTCCCCCATTGCTGTCCCTATCTCCAACATCTCCTATTTCTTTCACCCAATACTGACTTTCTTATCTTTTAGTACTGAATGAATTTTGGTCTAGACTTTAGTATTTGTAACAGAAAGTACAAAAAAGAACCTTTTCAAGCATATGCCAGCCCTATTTGAATAAGATCCCATCAGTCATCAGATACCTTTTCAACGGCATTACTTTCATAGTATTTGATCATTGATCATGGAATCTGAACCAGAGCTTTCATCTGGAGAATATACTAGCTTTGAAAGAAAACCCACTCAAAAGTTTAATATTTAATTAATTGCTGTGTAATTAGCTCATGCAAAGATATCACAGTCATAGCTTGTCACTGGTTGACAATTAGGCTCCTAGTAACCATTGCCACTAAGAACAAAACTGAACCAGCAATCAACAGAGCAGACTTTACACAGCCAGAGTACATATCACATTAATTCATGACTTGATTTCAAAGAGAGAGCCCCTCAAACTCTAATTCAAAGGCTCTTTCATCTCAGTCTATTTGAGATATCAGATTAGAAACACTGAGAATCAGGTGTGCAGACAGCAGTAAGGAGGTAACCAGGAGCCCAAAAGCAGTGAGGAATGCAAAGAATGCAAAATATGGAGCCAAAAGAATCACATAATGCAACCATTGGAAAGGTATAAATAACCTGCACCATGGTGTAGCATACAAACTCTGGCCTTCAGATTGAAACAGGCCTAGAAATTTGCATACTATGAACAGCACAGGCTCCAGAGGAAGAGTCCTCAGCCTCCTTTTGTGACTAGACAGTTGGATAAAATCCATGAGCTTCTGTTTTCTTGTTATATGAAGGGTAATAGTTATTGTTATTAGAAATAATTGAATTTCTGTTTGTGAAGAGCTTTGACAGTATAAATGTACATGTGAATCTTAATTTTGTATTCCTTCTGTCTTGATTAGTTGTAATTATGAATTAGTCATTCAATTTCCTTGAGACTCAGTTTCCTCCTAAATTGAGTATAAAGATGGACTTAATTTGCCTGTGTCACTCCAGTAAAATAATATACTTAATGTGCATGGAACTCTGGAGCATTTTATCGAAGTGGATTTTTTTTTTATTTGTGCATACAGAACTGGGGTACAGGCGAGAGGCTCAGGGGTGATGAGAGGCTTCACCAGATTCAGAGTGGGGGACAAAACAGGCAGATCGAGGAAGTACACTGCTGAGGGGAGCAGCGGGCGGGCCAGGAGAGGTCTGCCGTGCCATGTAGTCACCTCCGGGGCAGGCGGCAATCGAACTCATGCGGAAGCGGCTTTAGCTTCTCAGTGCTGTGCTTTAACCCGCTGCGCTACCAGGGAGGGCCTCTAAGTGGATTATTTTACCATCACAATATCGTACAGTATAAAAATTGTGAAAATGTTCCTGAGACCTGAAGAAAAGGTTACATGTCATTTAATATACTTGATCTAAGAAGAAAAAAATTGTTAAAATATTAATTTCAGAATTTTTTTCTCAAAAGTGATTCTAGAACAAGTTTCCATGTTTGAAGCTTTCAGTATCAACTATTGGGGAAATTTGTTTTTGTAGGCCATCTAATTGTCCAGTCATGCTGGAATGACTTATTATGTATGTAAGTCTCAAATATGGAGAGGTTCTAATTAAGTGCAAATTACAATGAAATTAATAAATGACACCAATTTTTAGACTTTAAAATGGGCTTTGAGAAACTGCAGTGTGAGCTTAGATTGATTATAATTCTAATCTTTTAAGTTGTGAATCAATATTATGTAGCATTAAAACTCAATTAAATTAAAAAGAAATGAAGAATCAAGTAGAGAGAACACTCATCTCTTAGTTGGTTCAACCTCTCAATTGATGACTTCAAATCTGTTAAATGTTAAGATTGTAATTGTCCTTATTGTTCACTCTATTCCAAAATAATTGCACATATAATTAGCATCAGTTAATGAGAGATATTATACTCCCCTGTTTACAAATATAGTAGATTGTCATAAATCGTCCAAATATTATTGCAAACTAAAGTTTTATTTCATTTATTTTGCAGCTGAACTAAAGATTACAAATGAATTAATGTATGTTGCTACTTACCAGAATTTGCGTTCCATGAAATACTATTTTACCCAGCATTTTATATTCCATGTCCTGTGGCTGAAGGTGGACCAGGAAGGTGCTGGTGACTATGGTACCAGCTGATGGTAAGCAAATTGCCTACCAGTTTCACTGGATGATAGAAACTTTCTTAATCCAAAAGGCCAGGAATCCCTCACTTCCTACCTAGTGGTGGAATTGGCCCAGAGGATTGCCTCTGTCCCAAAGGCAGCAATAGCAACAATAGAGCAGAAGCCCTAACAGGCCATACAGAAAGAAGCACATCAGAATAGCTCTGAAAAATAAATTGTGAGTGGAACTACAGCTCACAAAAAGTAGATCCTACATTGTGAATTCTATCAGGTGACTGCCTGCTAAAACAAAAACTTTCAATAGGATCAGATATCTCATCGTAATATCCAAAATATCCAGGATATAACCTCCATACCTAGAATCAGAAAGATCACAACTTAAATGAGAAAACAATCAGCTATGGCCAAAATTACACTGAAGCAGATGTTAGAATTTCCAGACAAGAACTTTTAAAGCAGCCATGAATTGCAAATGTAAGACTATCAATCTGTTAGGGAAAAAAACATGAGTCAGTATCTTTGGAACCAAGAACTAGGAAAAGAACCCTTAAAGTTGATAACAAAAGTTGACCACAGAAGGAAGAAAAAAGATAAATTTGACATTTTCACAACTAAAATCTTTTACAAATATCTGTTTTTGGAGAATGAAAAGACAAATCATAGACATGGAGAAAATATTTGTAAGCCATTTATCTGACAAAAACTCAAATATGTCTAGAGTATGCTAGAGTATATAATAGAAAATATAAACTATTGTCATAATTAGACATTAAAAATGCTCTAGTAGAAAATGTCCAAAAGATATATACAAACATTTCATCAAAGAAGATCTACAGATTGCAAACAAGCACATGTAAGGATATTCAACACACTGACCTTTGGGTAAGACAAATTAAAAGCAGCAAATATCACAACAAACATATTAGGTTGATTAAAATAAAAAAAGTGGCAAGATCAAATGCCAGTGAGGATATAGAGAAACTCATATATTGCTGGTGGTACAATACTCTGAAAAATATGTTGGGAGTATCTTGTAAACTAAAAATGTACGTACTGTGTGACTCAGCATTGTACTCTTGGGCATATCCCAGAAAGGTGAAGTTATGTTCAGACAAAAATTTGTACATGAATGTTTATTGCAACTTTATTTGTAATAGCCAAAAGCTGGAAGCAACCCAAATATCCTGCAATATATGACTAGTTAAAAAAAAAAAAAGGCATTCCTTGCATACCATGAAAATACTGTTTCAGTAATAAAAATGATGTATTCTTGATACAACTTGAATAGACCTCAAGACAATTATGCCTAGTGAAAAAAAGCCAGTCTCCAGTGGTCACATACTTTAGGATTCCATTTATCTAGTATTCATCAAAAGGCACAGTTATAACGATGGAGGAATTAGTAACTGGGATGGGGAAGCAGAGGAAAGGATACAGCTATATAGAAATAACTGGAGGAGTTTTATGGTCATGTAACAGTCCATATGGTAGCTGTGAGGGTAATTATACAAAGCTACATATGTGATAAAATTGAAAAGAGTTGCATTTATACACCTACAAATGAATGCATACAGTACTGGTTAAAATCTGAACAAATGTTGTGGATTTCACCATGTCAGCTTCCTGGTTTTGACATTGTATTGGAGTTATTCTGCCAGATATCAGCTATGGTGAGGCTGGGTGAAGAACACACAAGATTTCCCCACAGTTTGGAACTTTCTGTGAATCTATCATTAATTTAATACCAGTTATTTTAAGTAATTAAAATACAACTTCAATGTGCAAAATTCAAATAATGATGGCTTTCAAGTTACAAGCTTATAAATTTTGGATAGATGATCTCACAATGGTTTGCTAATGCCCTCTGTTGGTGTTCTCTTATGATTTGAAGGGTCTATTATCTGCCTTAAACAGAAATCCTTTGTAATGGTTGTCTGGTATTCCCAGAGGAAGATGGGACAATATCAGGAAATGTATAATGTTCTCCCTGAAGAAAGGAAAAAGGGACTGTGGACTATGGGAAAAGAGTACAGAGCTGGGTATAGTAGAAAACTACTCTGATTCATTTTACCGGAACTTCATAAGTCTCCTGCCATCCTTTCAATTGTACCTTGTAGGTCAGTTCTTCCTTGATTTTCTCAATATTTTTATTAATAAATCTTGCCAAGAAGATATTCGAGGAAAGGAGGCTGGCTTGGGAGACTTCCTGCAGGAACGGGAGGCCAGGAGACCACATCTATGCCATAGCCACCAGTACAGTCAGGAACCTAAGCACAGAGTAGGCTGAGCAAAGAAACAGTCAAGAAGTCTTTGTCCCCAGGAAGTCAGTCTCAGCAAGGGGCCCCCTGAAGAGTCAGCCCAACTTAAAGAAGTGTAGACAAAGATTTTAATCACCAAAGGCCCGCTGACTCTCCAGCAGGAGTGCCCACTAGGGAGGAGCACCCTGGAGCAGCTTGTCCTCTGCACAGCATCAGACCTTCAGCCTTTTCTGTGCTTCCTCAGAATTGGGGATGCCTGTGGGTTCTCCATTTTCACTCCTAAGCACACCAAATTCTGGTCACATGGGAGGTGACCAAAACCCTTCTAGTATGTTTGAACAGCACCCCAAACCCGATGCCAGGCATGCACTATAAGAGCTAGGTGTCCCCTGCTGTAGGATCAGGGTTTCAAGGCATTGAGGGATTGAGCTCCAGCAGGTCACATGTCCCCTAGCCCATTTTCTGGACAGTGCCTGAGGCTGGAGCAGAGTGTGCGTCCAGCTGGGGGCTGCTCACTCACTTCCCTACCTGTCTTTTCTCCTCTATTCCCAGGAATCATATTTCCCAAGGAGGAGAGAAAAAATCAACCTGAATACTTAGTATTTATAAACTCCTTTCACCTTGAAATTGCTTTACAAATTTTAAACTTCACATTACTCTTTGGGAGAAGAAGGAAGTAACATGTAATATTCAATTTCACACTTGGGAAACAGAAACAGTAAGGTTAAGTAACTTTTGCAAGGCCAGATAGCATATCTGTGTTAGGAAGGAATTTGTGACTATATAACCCTGTCTCAGACCTTTCTCTTGTGTGTTCTAAAATAAAAAGATTCTGTACCCAAAATTTAGCTTTGTCCCTATTCAGTAATAAATTAAGAGTTCAAAATGAGTCAGTAAATAAATTAGACCAAGTAAGTTGCCTTTGAGTACTGGGGTATAGATAGAAATTCCAAGATTACCATAGAAATCAGTCTTTTCTTACAATATTAGCATAGCAATTTGTATCTTAAATGTAGGCTTTTGAAAAATACAGTATTTGTGGCTAAAAGGAAACTTCTTAGAGCTATTACAGTGCCTTGTTGATTTAACAAATCGTGAAGTTGAAAGAGATTACTTCAGGCTTTTTTTTATTCACACATGAATAACAAATTAGGAAAATCAGTGAGAGAATTATACCTGTTTTGTTCCTCTAAGGATAATAAAACTTCTTTTGTAAAATCTGAATTTCAAACATATACTCTTTTCATTAATAGTTTGCACACAAGCGAAAAGACAATTCACACATTTAGGAAATAAAACATGGCGCTTCAGTTCCATCACACCAACAGCTTCTTGTTTCTTCTTGGTGGTATTGGTGTGTACTGAGGGGTGAGGTAAAAACTTTCCACACGGTTGTGTTTTTCCTCCTGGGTGTCCTAATAGTGCCCTCTTGGAGATGAGGATGGCTGAGATCACAAATAGACCCAAACATGAAACTCAAACACACCAGTGTGGTTCGTTTCATTCACAGAGAAGCCCAGGCTAGAAATTTCCCTTGGTGTTAGAGTGAATGGCAGAACCACCACGGAAGGGTGTCTGTGGCTCTGGGTGTCCTCCCTGGGTAGGTGCACCATTCACTCCTAACCTACTTTGGGCTTTCAGGAGAAGGTGGAGGAGGCATGACTACCTGGGAAGTGTGTCCCTGCCTGTCGGGATAACCAGGCCAGTTGCCACAGGGGTTTGCAAATACGTTTCTTACGGTTTCTGGCTGGTATAGATGTGTATTTTAGAAGCAGAAAGTAGGTTTTGGTGGACAGCCAGGTCAACTCTGCTGTGCAATCTCTCTTCAACCACATTACTTAGACTTTTCTTTTAAACTACATTGTGTTTCCCTGTATAGGAGCCCAGACAAGTACATATATATATATATTTCCATCGTTTATTAAATACAAAACCTAAACATTCTTTTCTGAATTCTTTTTTTTTATTACAAAGTTTATTTTTACATCATTTTGCACATTTTTTTTCCATCTCGATTGTAATCCCGGCGGGTTTCCCATCACCAA
>NW_004567133.1:1658060-1733472 GCF_000260355.1 Condylura cristata
GGTCTCCTCCGGGGCAGGCGGGATTTGAACTCATGCGGAAGTGGCTTTAGCTTCTCAGTGCAGTGCTTTAACCCGCTGCGCCAACAGGGAGGGCCCAGACAAGTACTTTTAAGAGTACTTAGGGAATTGAGTCCATTTTCAGTTAATAAAGGAATTAACTTTTCTGATTAGAGATCTATGAAGGAAGAAAACTTTCTAAGGCATTCTGAAACCTACAAGAAAAGCTGCCCTTATTCTCACTAGAGAGTGAAAGAATGCAAGGTTTCAGGAAGGGAGTCCTTCACTGTCCCTCCTAGGGATTTTACAATCTGAGATCCAAAGTGGGTAGGCCTGGGCCTTGAATAGGAAATGAACTGCTTGTCCCTTGGTAAAGTGCTGGGAAAGGGCAGCAGAGATAGTATCTATTAAATACCCCTCTGACATGGTCCCCTGAAGTCAGATGACTTAGCTTTTGATGAATTTCACATTAAAAAAGAGAAGTTTTCTATTCATAATTACAGAGAAGCCATGATAGAATTCCCTTAAGAGGGCAGTGATACTGTCAAACTTACTATTATTTCAAAAGCTTTAGTCCATCCTTGCTATTTGTTTGCACGCTGTGTTTTAACACAGACCTGATAGACAAGGGTGCACTGTAGAGATATCATGCAGACTCTGGCTCTGGAGGCTCAACCATTGGTAGTCAGATTTCACAGTTGCTCAAAACCTAGACCACTGGAGAGAGAAAAATTGCCAGTGCTAGCGTAAGAGTATATGTTCTTGTACAGTCTTTCCCTCTCCAAGTATGGTCATGAATGACATCTGATTTGAAACTGCAATTTACTATCGTAATAAAGTTTCTAAAATTACTGCAGTTGGAATTCAATTGTATTGAACAGTTCATTGATTCTAGGCTAAAACATGCTTACATCACAAAATAATGACTGGTTTGAGAAAAATAAGGTTGTATTCAGATGTCAATATCTCAGAGCAAGAGGGACACTATTAAAATTATTCAGGGGAAAATAAATTGCTGATTTGCTAAGTATGCTTGAAGTCACTTCACCTTGCATTTGCCTAAAGCTCCATCCTCCCAGCATCCCAGTGAGAGGTGAGGTCATACAGGAATTCCCACTTTAGAGAGAAAATGTCATTGCTGAAGAAACTTTTAGGCTCATAGTACCCAGTTTGTCAAACTGTTCGTAGTACCTGAAGCAAAATATGGCCACCGTATTGAAAGCAACTTTTTTTTTTTAAGTTTGGACTTAGAGATGTGTTCATTAAAATCCATTAATTCTGATCAGAATGAAAAACAAAATTAATGCTTTTGGGCATAAGGCATATAGTTTATGAAGCAGTGAAACTGGAAATAGTACCTCAATTATGGGCAAAGTCTGTGGCAAATTTTGAGGTTCAGGTCGCACACCTCTGTGTGTTTTTCATCTGTATTGCAGTGAAATTCTTTGTTTTGTATTTTGTTAGTAAGAGCTTTTAAAATATTTGTTTTTATTTCTTCATCATAATGCAGTCATTTCTGATTGTATTTGTTATCGAGTCATTTCTGAGATTACAAATTAAAATTTAAAAAATCTTAACCTTTAATGGCTAAAAAAATAAGTTGTGGATAGCGAAGAGCTTCAAATTGTGTGTTCTCTCATATAATCAGGAAGTAGAGAGAATCTCAACTCACTACAGAGGTGTTTAGCAATAATGTTAACGTCAGCAGACTGGTCTAAGTTCCCTTTTCTATATAGTAAGTATTCTACCACTTAGCCCAAATCTTCCCTTTATCCAGTGACTTGTTATTAACCACCTTTTCTATTGTGTGGTCCATATGGGTGTAAATCACACCAAAAGATTTTTTTTTCCTTACCCACTTTGCTAGATATATTGGAAAGAAACACCATTTATTACATGCTAATCAAACTGTAATTGCCTGTCTCCATGATAAATAGAACATGAATAAGGTAGGTCTCTGAGTGATGCTCTGGGGAATATGTTTTTTGGTCTTTACAGGCATAGCATGACCAGACAGCAAGCTTGCTGGTAGGGAGACAACAATGATT
This sequence comes from Condylura cristata, assembly GCF_000260355.1. Taxonomy (NCBI): domain Eukaryota; kingdom Metazoa; phylum Chordata; class Mammalia; order Eulipotyphla; family Talpidae; genus Condylura; species Condylura cristata. The sequence continues at coordinate 1,660,106 of NW_004567133.1, forward strand.
CCCTCCATTGAAGGGAATCGATTTTTAAGCTTTTCACTTGCATCATAAATAAGCATTGGAAAAGCACCCCTCACTGATTGTTTACATGGCTGATCTCTCCGAGCAAGTTACTTTTAGTTTTAAAAGCAACCTTGTTGCCATATTGATTTAATCAGAGTTCTGTTTGTTTGTGTCTGCTGATCTAATGTGTAATCAGAATTCCTAAATAGGAAATGGTTTCATTCCATTGCTGTGTATTCTGGAAAGTAAGTGTGATGTTAGGTTTACCATTAACATTTGCCATCAGCACACACTGGAGCTTTGTACATTTTTCTGTGTTGCCATAAGACTAGTTCTGCCACAAACCATACACTTGAATGGCTGTGATATTGAAAGTGTTCACATCTGTGTTAGCTTCAGATATTCTTAGTAGCCAACAGTGGTTCAGGGGCCAGGGGAAGATTTTTCTCTCTTAGGGACATTTGACAATGTCCATGGATTTTTGGTTGTTACAGCTGGGTGCTACTGCCTTATTGTAGGTGAAGGCTAGGGATGCCACTGGACATCCTACTGTTACAGGGTAGCCCAGAGTGGACTGGGCCGCCTGTCTGTGGGGCCTCACCTGCGCGCTCACAATTCAGTTACACTGCAGGTACAGACACAAATGGGTCAATAACGGGTTTATTTACAAAAGGGGAAAGGAATAGGAAACAACCCAGGGAAAGAGAGCGGGATACAAAGTAAGTGGAATACCTTACAGCTAGGCTGACTGAACACACCAAGTCACGCCGTCCAGAGAGCTGCTTCCCGAGCGAGAGAGCCTGAGCGCGTGAGATGCAATCTCGCCCTATTTATTCCCCAAATGTCCCAGAATTCCTGCTAGTTCTGCCCTTGGGTCCTCGCAGTTCTCTCCCTGGTACTGCTGGGAGTTGTAGTTTCTAATCACTGGAGTAGTGTGTAGGGTCCAGAAAGCTGGAGTAGGGGGTGGAGTCCATAAGACTCTGCAGAGTTCCTTTAGGACATCCTTCCCCTTAACAATACAACACATAAACAGCACCTTGACACCAACTCCATCACCACCAGCAAAGAAGTACCTAACCAAAATTGTCAACAGTGCCCGGTATGAGAAACCTACATGACTATGTTGCTGCTAATGTTTAATTGAATACCTTTCCCATGACTCTGAGACTTCCTGCATTTTGGTTTGGCCTGAAAGATTAATAACCTCAGAGGATATCTCTGACTCTAGAACAAATTAAGAATGAACTTTTTAAAATGTTCTAGATTGTTACCCACTGTGAACTAGGCTGCCTGTCTGTGGGTCCTCACCCACACACTTAAAATTTAATTGTACTGCAGACACATAAAAAAAAGGGTCAGTTATGAGTTTATTTACAAAAGGGGAAAGGAAAAGGAAGAGGCCAAGGAAAGAGAGAGAGAGATACAAGGTAACTAGAATATCCTACTAGCTCAGTTGATTTGGAACTCTCCAGTAACACACTGATAGCCACCAGCTACGCAGTCCCGAGCAAGAAAGCATGTAGAACATGGCCCCAATATCCTACTAGCTCAGCGGATTTGGAACTCTCCAGTAACACACTGATAGCCACCAGCTACGCAGTCCCGAGCAAGACAGCATGTAGAAGATGACCCCCTATAAATCCCCCAAAGTCCCAGAATGCCTGCTTAGCTCTGCCCTTGGGTCCTCACAGTTCTCTCCTTAGTATTGCTGGGAGTTGTTTCCAGTCACCAGAGAAGTGGGTAGAGTCCAGAACGCTGGAGTAGGGGGTGGAGTCCAGAAAATTCTGCAGAGTTCCTTTAGGACATCCTTTCCCCCTAACAGAGGGGAAACAATGGTTTCTACCCAATGTGTTGGAATATCTTTTGGTGACCTTTTTAGGTCACCAAAATTTTCAGTCTCAATTGTTGACTTCTCATTATTTAATCATTATTTAAACACTTAATGTTGGCATGTGCATAAGAATATACACACATGCATCTTGTCTGTGGATGTATTAAGATATTTAAAGTTATTTTTATGTTGTTAATCAAAACATTTGAAAAACAATTGTGTGTGTGTACATACTGAAACTCATTAATTTATTCAGTCTACTTATAAGAGTTTGGGTGCATATGGATTTGATAGCCCTGGTAGGAAATTTTTGTAGGGAGAATGACCCAGAGTTTAGGAGCTATTGCTAATGAGGATTACTTTGTGACAGAGGTGATCTGAAGAAGCTCAGACCTGGAGCTAATCAGTAGTTTAGCTAGGAGTCTAGCAATAGTCTAGGAGATAGGGATTTTCTAACTACACACACTGTTTATTAAATCTCTGCTGATGACAGTGTGGGACTGTCCATAGTTTTCATGCTTCATCACCTGCTGTTAAAGGAATCAAGCAGCTGAAGCATCAGGCTGATTTTCTGAGACCTAGTGAGAATAGGAGTTCTGGAGTGAAGCCAGTGGAGAGCACAAACTATTGCCAGGACCCTGACTCTTCTGGGCCCATCTGTGTCTACTTTTTCAAAAAGCAGATTGTGAAATGACAGAAGGGTAGGGCGTGGAGGGTAATGGAGATGTGAAGGAGAAGATTCTAGGAAGAGAGAGGGGGCTGCTGCCAATGGGAGGAGCCCGTCAGGAAAGGAAGGGTTCCGGTGGGGGGGGGGGGTTGGGGCAAGAGGCTGTGGTGACAAATGGCCTTTTCTTCTGCGAATGAAGCCAGTGACAAGCAAGAGTTGTGGCTTGGGCTCCGGATCTTAGATCAATTTTCCTTACCCAAAAATTAAGATCCATATTCCTTCCAGGAAATCAGCTACAACAAACAGATAAAGAAGTGGGCAATTGGAAGTGCCTCAGATGTAGTCAGAGTACAGAGGACGAGAGGACATACAATCATCTGTCTTGGCAGTCTTCAGACTACCAGCTGTGGTCTTGAAGATGTTGCTTTGGCTTTCAAAGGAGAGGGTTTTCTTTATGACATCACCATTGGTCTTTAAAATGCAGCATCAGGCTGTGTCAGGTCAACTTTTATTTTGATTATTTTGCTTCTCAGTTCATTTTCTCTAGTTTTTCATTGGTCATGTGTCAGTTAGCTATTGCTGTGTAACAAACCTCCAAATTTGGTGGTTTCAAAAGATGACGTTTGTTTCTCATGTGGTTGCTACTAAGTAGTTCTGTTGACCAGGGACCCCTAGTGCATCACTGACCACTGTAGCAGAACACCTGGGAGGACTTCAGATGACTCAGTTCTCTGTCTCCTGCCAGCCACATCCTCCCAGAGGGTGTAGTGGGCATGTTTCACAGAATGCTTCTAGGGGAAAGAATGTAAATTTGAAAGTGTTTTTTGCAAGCTGCTGCTTATATTATGAACCAATGTAAAGCAAGTCACATCACCAAGCCCAAAGTCAGTGTGGAAGGACACAGCTCCACAGAGGATTATTGCAGTGCTGTATCACTCTGCACAGCTATTATTGCCATCTTTCTACTGCAACCCTCATATTCCTTTATATCTGGTAGTGTTACTTGGGAGCCAAACAACTTACGTATTTTATTCAGCTTGTAGGTGAGCTCCACCTTGGCAGGCATTTTAACTAGGCATTTTAAGTAGGTAATTTTTCTATCTCTTAGTCATTTCTGTCACCTATATGACGATGACAGAAGCCCCAGGAATGCAAACACACTCTACTATGGTATGTTCAGGTGAACTAAGTAAAAGCACATAAATTTAAGAGGGAAAAGAATGGAATCCCTGTGGAGGAAAAAAACCTCCTGGTAATTTTATTTTTAAGATGAACTGATGAAGGGAGTACTAATTAGTAGTGACTGCACAGAACTCCAGTTGGCTTTCTTTCTTTCTTTTTTTTTTTTTTAAGATTTATTTACATATGCATACAGAACTGGAATACAGGGCAGAGGTGCAGGGATGGTGAGAGGATTCACCAGAGACAGCATGGGGAGCAGAACAGGCAGATCGACAAGGAGAGGTCTGCATGCCATATGGGTCACCTCCGGGGCCGGGAATCGAACTGGCACTAAGGAGGCTGCAGCAGCTTGCGGTGCTATGTCCTAACCCGTTGCATCACCGAGGAGGGCCCTGGCTTTCTGTTTTTAAGGAGCAGGTGGTGAGGAAGAGTGAGTTGGGGAACTCCAGCTACTGTGTTTGCCAGTAGGGCTTGGGAAAACTGCCGATTTTCAAATTGTTATAATCAAAGGGACACAGAAGTACTTATAAATATATATGAGTAACCAGAATGTTTTTCGCTTTGTCAGGAGAGAGCTACCATATTACTTGTAACTTAACGTGGAGCTTCCTAAAATTCCAAGAAAGTCTTTTTCTTAACTTTATGCAGTAAATGTTTACTTTATACAATTTATACTCACAGCATTTCTATCAGCCTCTTCTGTTTTCTCCTTGTGATGTGTTCAGAGAGTCAGAAGGCAGTCACTGATCCTTGCCATGTGTCTTCACTATTTGTGTAAGTGAGGCAGTGAAGTGTCTAGGAACACACTAAGAAATGAAATTCACTGGTGGAGAGACTGTGAGATATTCAGGATTCTTTCCATAGCTTGCTGCAGTAAGCATTATAAGACTGCATTTGTGAATCAGTTCAAGGTTTAACTGTCATTGGCATGTAGATTAGCATGGTTTAACTGTCACTGGCATGGTGATTAGAGTATCTATGTGCTCTGCAGCTTTTCTTGCAGGGGCCACCTTTACTTGCTGTGGAGAGTGAGTTTGTCTTGAGTTGCCTTGGAGTGTAGGGAGGCAATCTAGTTTCTAGCACTAATTTGGTAGTTATGGGCTTGCATTGTGGTCTCCTGTCTACACAAATGAGTCCATCCCCACACATCTGAATGTTTCTCCAACTAAATGAAACAGAATTAGCACCCCAATGTAAGCATAACAGAGTTTTACAAGATTATTTACTATAAAAGATTCCTCATGTAGTGCATTGGTCTGCAACTTGAATCAAATTCAGTTTCCAAAAAGATATTTTGCCTGAAGAACTTTAACAGGGTGACATGAAAAGTCAATACTTCGGAAAGCTTTCTAAATATACATGGTTAGCTAGCTATTCTAAATTATTTGCATTTCATTCGATAGAAATTATTTAGTGGATCATTTTGCATGATTGATATAAAGAAACTACAAATAATAGAAATGCATCGTTTGCTTTTTAAAAGGATCCTTTAGTCTTTTATCCAGAGCTAGAGCTTTTCAGTTTCCCTGATCTGGTGGTCAATGTTGACTTTGTGATGGTGGTGTGTGACAGGCTTCTGAGGTTCCCTTCAGGTGATTACTATTCATGTCCACCAAAAACTATGTCTGATTTCTTTTTGTGACTCTTGTTTCCATATCCCCTAGTGCAAGGACTAAAAATGATCAACACATATTTATGAGATGAATGTATAAAGGAGTGAGTAGGAGCAACCAGAAGTTGCTGCTCTGTGTGGTATTTTTTTTTCTATTTTTAATTAAAAATTGGGGCAATGTGGCCCTCCCTGGTGGCACAGTGGGTTAAAGCACTGCACTAAGAAGCTTAAGCCACTTCCTCATGAGTTCGATCCTCACCTGCCCCAGAGGAGATCCACATGGCGTGGCAGACCTCTCCTGACCTGCCCACTGCTCCCCTCAGCAGTGTTCTTCATCGATCTGCCTGTTCTGCTCTTCGCTGTGTCCCTGCTGAATCCTCTCACCCTTCGCATCTCTGGCCTGTACCCCAGTTCTATATGAATAAATAAATAAATCTTTTTTAAAAAATTGGGGCAATGTATGACTTCCCCCTCTCAGGAGTGGTCACTGTAGTTCTCTGATCACCAAAGCACCCATAGCGCATCACGGTCCTCCCCTGCACTGGCCCTCTCTCCTTCCTCCCTCTCCCCCACCCTCACTCCTTTCCCCATCTATTTATTTTTTTCCTTCAGATTTACTAAACCTAGCATCAACCCTTTTCAGCTACAGCCATGTTGCCACAAATGGCATGAGTTTATTGTTTCTGATTGTAGACCACATCTTCTGACCCATGAATCTGTTTTGGGGCATTTAGGTGGTGCCATATTTTTGCTATTGCATTGATGGCATCTGTGTAGTATTCCTAAAACCTATGTTTCACCGTCTTATACGCATGAGGTTTGGTGGGAGTTCCATCTCAATTCTTACTGTCTAACAGGTATAGTAAAGATGTTTCTCAATCTCAATACATATCAAAACCACCGTGGACATTTGCCCTGGAGTCCTGCCTCAGGATTCCAGGAGCTTCAATGAGAGGCCCCAAACTTTTAAAAGTTTTAAAGGCTTCCAGGTGTTTCACAGGCAACTGCACTAAGAATCCATGTTGGGGCCCTCCCTGGTGGCGCAGCAGGTTAAAGCACTGCACTAAGAAGCTAAAGCCACTTCAGCATCAGTTCGATCCCCGCCTTCCCCGGAGGAGATCCACATGGCGAGGCAGACCTCTCCTCACCCGCCACTGCTCCCCTCAGCAGTGTACTTCCTCAGTCAGCCTGTTCTGCTCCCCGCTCTGTCTCTGGTGAAGCCTCTAACCGCCCCTGAGCCTCTGCCCCAGTTCTGTATGCACAAATAAATAAATCTTAAAAAAAAAAAAGAAAAGAATCCATGTCGGAAATTATTTCTTCTGATCTGCTGTAGCCCTGGCTGTGTCCTTACCAATAGCTTTTCTATGAAGGCTCATAGAAACCATTCTGTTTCCTTCATGACAGGCCACTGGAATTAGGGATAATAACTCTCCTCAGTCACCTGTAGTATCATGCTATTATTTAACTTAAGTTGTTTTTAAATTCATCTCATTAAACATACTACTGTTCCTGGAGCAGAGGCCCAGTGCATGCTGGTGCTCTATGAGGAATGGAGGAAGGGATACATGAATTCTGTGACATGCTTGAGAATTAAATCAATATTGGCATAACCTGTTGTTTTTTCTTTACAAATCAGCATGGGGAAATGTGTCTATCAAAATTAATAAAAAGCCATAAAAACTGTACTCAGACTTTGATTCACATACAGATAGTATGATATTTGATTAGAGATGCATTTGAGAATTTATCTGCAATGGAGTTGCTCCTTAAGCATTAAGTCAGTAGCTCAGTAAGATGGTTAGAACTTTCAGTTGAAGATATTACCTGAGATTAGTTGCCATTTGCCCCTTAGATAAAGTTCCCCTTGCAAAACCTGATCAAATGAAATAACCATGAATTAAACACCAGTTCTTTTCCAATTGGAAAAGTGGACATAAATATCAAAGGCTGCCAGACCTTCTCAAATTATTTTTGAGGTGTAGGGGGCATTTGTTATGAGTGTGGCAGATGTGTACCTTAGCTACTTCCTACTGCATACTTTTGAGCTGAACAGTCTGCTTCATTAAAAAAAAGCATATATTTTAAGATCAACCTCCTTTGGGGGACAGTATTTTCCATGCCCAGTTTTCTGTTTTCCAAATCAGCACATAGTAAGCTCTTGGCAGAATTATGAAGTAAACACTATCTCTTCAGTGTCATCTGTTCCTCATTCTCCAGTATGTGTGCAAGTTAGTTAAGATTCCTATACTTGCATGAAACTCACTCAAGCTGGTTTAGCCTAATGGAGAATTTATAATTAGACTATAGAAGTATCCTCAGAATTAAAGGTTAGGAGCCCAGGTGAGACTCAGAACAGACTTGGAATCAGGATCTAAAACCCTCTACTTTTTATTTCTTGCACTTTTCGATAATTTGCTTCATTTATTTCTCTCACTGAATGTTAGTTTCTGTTTCTTTTTCATTGTGGTGAAATACACAGAAAATCTGTTTACCATCTTAGCCATTTTTAGGTGTCAAGTTTTCTCACACTGCTGTGTAACCAGTCACCGGAACTATGTTTGCAACCTGAAACTCTATATTCTTATACCATGCTCTTTTCCCCTTCTCCTTACTCTCTGGAAACCACCGTTCCACTTTCTGTTTCTTTGAGTTAGGCAGTTTTTTTTCTGTTTTTTTTTTTTTTTTTTTTTCCAATTTGAAAGCAGTTACTGTTTATTAACTGACCAGATTATATAGTAGAGTCGTTCATATTTGTCTTTTTATGTCTGGTTTATTTCACTTATCATAATAGCCTAAAGTTTCATCATGTGTTAGCATGTATTAGAATTTCCTTCCTTTTAGAAGATGTATAATGCCCTATAGTGTATCTATTCCTCCTTTTGTTTATCCATTCTTCAGTTGGTGGCAGTTTAAGTTGCTGTGCATTTGGATGAAAATATTTCCTTGAGACCCTCTTTTCAATTATTTTGAGTACCTACACAAAAGTGGCATGAATTATATAGTAATCCTATTTATAATTTTTGAAGAACCACCACACTTTTCCACAGAAACTACAATATTTTATGTTCCTACTGAAACAGTGCTATGGCAGGGGCTGTTGTTTGTTGAGTGACTTTCTGGGACTAATTCTGTAAAATATATATTTTATGTGACATTTTATGTGTCATTTATATATGTTAAATGTATATGTTAAAAATATGTGTATAACACATATTTTATGTTAGTGGTCAGTTAATGACTGGACAGAACTTTCTTTAACACCACTTAACCAAGAGAACTCCTGCTCTGAGGCAAGGAACTTAGGTATGTGTTGGAGCATGTTTTCAATATACTGGCATGCAGTTTACAACACTACTTTTGCCTTCATTTCTTACTTGTTCAGAACTTCAAGGTCACTTGGCACTGAGACTTTAGGATCTTTTAGGGTCTTTTTCTGTGCATTTGGCTAGCCCTGCACATAGGTGCAGCCTGATAAATTTTCTGCAATGTCTCTGAACTTTCCAAAACCCCCATAGACATCTCATTTCCCAGTTCTTCATTTTAAGATTTGATCAGTCTCTTTTTAACCCTAACTAGTATTCCTATCTGAAACAACTGCAACACAGAACAGCTGTCACTGGTGGTTTTCACAAATGCCATAGAATGCCAACCCTTGCACCTTGTACAGCCCACGCAGTTGTAATGGATATTTTTTGAAATGCTAGAAGAACATATAAGGAGCTTCTGGGACAGCCTTGTCCCACCAAACATGGACTGCAGTATTTTGAGTTTCTCCAGAGCTTTTGAAACAGACAAGGTTTCAGGAAGACACTGCCAGCCCACCAGAGTTGCTGAAGAACTGAACAGTAATCTATAGCCCCATGTTGTTTTAACTCATAGAGATTCTCTTTGTCTTTACTCCACTCTCCTGCCGTGGTTTATGTGGGAGTTTTGCATCCCACTGGCAGCACCATATGTGTGTGAAGCTTATTTTAGCTATTCTAATCAGGAAGTGATTAAAACAATTGTTTTTTTTTAACTATTCTGTATTTTATCTGTGTTATTCTTGAATCTTGCCTTATATTAAATAGCAGTTGGCCCTAATTAAATTTAATGTTACAGATTTGTGGCTTTTGAACTCAGCATGCAGATTTATACAAGTTATATAAAATTTTAGTTGTGAGTCCTAGCATTTGCATTTATAAGCCCATTTATCCAGTGTCACTATATCAGTAAGTCACCAAAGAAAGAAATGTACTGTCAGGGTGGGCATGCTTGAGTTTTTATTTTTACCACTATGCAAACCAATGAGCTTGTGATTAATGACTCCCTCAAAAATTATGTATATACACACATATAGTGATTATATCCAGTAATGTGTCTATTTTTTGGAGCTGCAGTTTGTGTGTTACAGTGCATATACATGAATGCTCTATTTTTAGTGATTTCAGAGTTTATTTAGTGTTTGAGCTTAAAGGGACAAAATACTTATGTGGGGGCAGTTTTAATTACATGTTCATAAAAATGATCATATTAAATCACTTGTTCCTCCTTTTCCTCCTCTTCTTCTTCTCTTCTTTCTCCCCTATTCTCATCAATTTCTCTTCTTTCTGTCAAAGTTCATGGCATCAAAGATCAAATGCCTTTTTGGTCAGAATTCATAGGGACTATTTAATGACAAGAGATCCAGGAGATCTGTTGCAAACACACACACACACACACACAAATCTCAGAAAGCTATATGTAATTTGAGACTAATTTTTTACAAAATGATTCATCTTCTTCAATAGTGGTATGTCTTATTGAGCTTCAGTGACCTAATTCCTACTTGTGAAAAGACAGTAACAATAAAACAATTAATTAAACAGCTTTATTTCAAATGTACTGCTACTTATGTGAAAAATACCCTTCTGGATATCTCAAATCATTTCCGTCTCTTTTCTTGTTTATTGCAATGGTCTAGTTTGTTTGTCTCAGGTTCTTTCTTACTATTTGTCTGCTTTGAGCACTATACCCAAGACTGTCCCAAGGTTTTGTCCCTCACTGTATGAAGTTGTTTTCTCAAAAGTCATCTCTTTGGGGGCCCCTCTGGTGGCGCAGCAGGTAAATGCAGCACTAAGCTAAAGCCATTTCAGGATGAGCTCGCTCCCTGGCCCCGGAGGTGACCACATGGCACGGCAGACCTCTCCTGACCCGCCCGCTGCTCCTCTCATCAGTGTACTTCATCAGTCAGCCTGTTCTGCTCCCCACTCTGTCTCTGGTGAATCCTCTCATCGCCCCTGCACCTCTGGCCTATACCCCAGTTCTGTATGCATAAACAAATCTTTAAAAAAAAAAAAAAGTCCTCTCTTTGGAAAGAACTGGCTTATCCAAAGTATCCCCTATCCCACTATTCCATTTCTCCAATTATTGATATATCCATTACCTTAGCCTACTTTGACTTTCATCATAGCTCTAGCATTCACATACATATTTGTTGGTTTATTCTTTGTCTCTGGCATCTACCCTATAGAATATAAATGAGATTCATGCTTAACATTTAATAAATATCTAATAAATCAGCTAGGTGAATCCTAGTATAACTTAAATTATAATTTGCTTATTTTTGGTGATTATGCTTTTCTCTTCAAGAGGGTTAAATCCTCCTTTATGCTTCAATAGAAGTCAGTTACAAGGAAGTAATATCAGGTGTGATCCTCCTTAATATGGTTGTCTATTAGGTTTATCTTATCCTAAAAGTGAAAAATTTATAAGCTATAGTTCTACTTTTTTCACTAAAATTCCAACATCATTGTTGAATATAATCTTTAACTTTTTTCCAGTGTATTAATTATATAAAAGTAACTTAGATTAAGATCCTATGGTATATTAGTGTGTCTCAGATTAACTTCTCTCTTTTCCTGAAATAAATATTGTATGCTTAAAGGAAACCTATACTTGTAACTAAATTTCTACATCATTATTGTTAATGTTATATCCAGAATAAGATTCAGACACCTAATTTTACAACTACTATTTATTTTGAAACAACTATATATTCACAGAAAATTCCATAGAATATTTATGAACTTGTTTTCCTATTCTCCCAGTGGTAACATTTTGTATAGCTGTGGTAAAATGGCAAGACTGAGAAAATAACAATCAAGAATGCTGTTAACTAGACTACATTTGTCTTAGAATTTTTAGTCAAAAGTAGACAAGTGCTAGTCTACTAGACTCCATTGCAAATGGAAAGAGGCAAATAATAATAATAATAATAATAGCAATAATAGCAATAATAACCCAAACCTATCATTGCTTCCAAATAGTATGTTTGGCTCTAAAAATAATCAAAGTAATTGATAGAAAATTATTAATTTGAGAATATCTAAATTGTAGTGATACGAACAAGTATCCCTCAGCCTGGCTAAGTGGGTTTGGATCCCAATTCTACCATCTAGTAGTTGTCAGTCTTGGAAAAATTAGTTAATCTCATAGTAAAGGCTGCCCTCCTGTATAAAGGATTCAAGAAAATCTACAGCAATTCTTAAAAAAGATGAGAATCTGTGGAGCTTAAATCAGACCACCTCTTTTTTCTCTCTTGGCTTTGCAAGGTTGAGCTTCCATTTCAGACTCCTACAGGCAGGAGCGTCTGCTCCTTATGACAGATTTATTAGAAAAATAATTGAACTATTAGAAACCTTCTGATTAAAGCAGTGAAAGTATGATGTAAATGTTGCATCAAATAGAAAATGTCGATATACATGGAAAGTATAAACAAGAGCCAAGTGGAGATTCTGGAATTGAATAGTACAATAAATGAAATAGAAAAAAAAAATACTAGAATGTGTCAATAGTAAATTTGAACTGGCAAAAGAAGATTGAGCACATTTGAAATTCTATTGATAGGATAATGCAAGCTAAAGAACAGGGAAAATATAAAAAATGAATGAAGTGCAGAGAGTCTGGGACACTATTAAGCTCCAAGATAGTCCTAATAGGTGTACTAAATAGAGGGTAGAGAAAGGAACAAAAAAAGAAAGAAAGAAAATTGAATAAATGTAGTCTGACAACACCCCAAATTTACTGAAATAACCTGACCATCAAGGAGACTTGATGAGCTCCATTAACATAAGAGACCCATAAACAAATGAATGATAGCAAAAATGGTGAAAGTCAAAGATAAGGAACAACTTTTAAAGCAGCTAGAGAGAAAATTGGCTTATTACTTGCCAGGGACCCCAATAAGAATAACAATGACTTCTTAACAGAAACAATGGAGGCCAGAAAGCAGTGTGGAAATAAACTACTAAACTCCAGCAAATATTATTCTTTAAAAGTGAAGGAGAGGCCATTCCTGGTGGCGCAGCGGGTTAAAGCACAGCACTGAGAAGCTAAAGCCACTTCTTCAGCATGAGTTCGATTCCCGCCTGCCCTGGAGGTGACCACATGGTGTGGCAGACCTCTCCTGACCCGACCACTGCTCCCCTCAGCAGTGTACTTCATAGATCTGCCTGTTCTGCTCCCAACTCTGTCTCTGGTGAAGCCTCTCGCCGCCCGAGCCTCTGGCCTGTACCCCAGTTCTGTATGAACAAATAAATGAATCTTTAAAAAAAAAAAAAAAGTGAAGGAGAAATAAAGACTTAAACGAAAGCTTAAGAGTTTTTTTTTTTTTAACTTGGTAAACCTGCAATAAATGCTAAAAGAAGCTCTTCAGAGCAAAGAAATTATGTTTGTCAGAAATAAAGTATATTATAGAGGGAATACATTAATGTAAAAATGTCCTCTTTTTGTATCCTTAATTTTTAAATTATTATTTTAGTGTAATTCCATTTTTACTCCTTTAAAAATAGGCTAAGTATGACTAGAGATGAAAATGCAGGTAAAATATTTATCAAGACCTACATCAATATATTCAATATATTTATGAGTTGTTAATTTTTCTATGAAAAGATATAATGATTGCAAGGGGAACTAGGCAGAAATGCTGCCAAGATGTTATATTTTGATTTGGGTTATAGTTTTATGGGCATTTATTTTTGTTTTATGTGCTCGTTTATATATGTGTTAGCTCACAATCTAAAAACTTTCAGGTTGCTTTTTATATAACTAGCAGAAAACATCACAGAAAAAAATCATAAAACAATGTAATATTTCAAACAAATATTAACAAAAAGTAGGTAAGAATATGAGAAAAAAATAAAACTTTACAAAGGTATATAAATAAAATATTAACTATGTCATCAATCATAGCCTCTTCCGGAAAGGGAAAACTCAGTTTTTGACAATATCATCCCTAAGTTGATTCAGAGACTTACTTTCAGTCAAATTCCTGAAAGGTATATTTGGATATTTAGTAAGTAATTCTCCTGTTCTAGAGATGTTAAATAAATAGAAGTGGGAAGGAAAGTCTTAAACAAAATGTTCTTGGATAAAAGCAACAAAATAGACTGCCAAAACAATGATTATAGAAAAGATTTTTCAATAATTTGAAACAGATGATTGTTTGGACAGTGATTTTTGGACAGTGATATATACATCCTTTTGTGGTTTGGGGAGATCTAGGCACACTGACAGCTGGAGCATCACAGATGAAATACCATGAGCAGGCAAATATATGGAAATTAAAGGTACATTTACAACATCGACACTTATCTATAGTTTTTACTCTCAAATAGAAAACATTTAAAAATTAAAGATATAGTAATAAACAATATTTGTGTGTGCATGTTTGTGTAGAGGAACATGCACACACTATTTTCTGGAGAGATACATACCATTTATCAAAAATATTTAAAATGTAATTTTTGACAATTATTTTTGGAGAATTTATTTTGAGAAGTATTAGGACATACCTTGGATTTGGTTTGTTAAGATTTTATAGTTTTTTATTTACAAAATCCCATTGTGGGCTAAGACAGGAGGACACACATTAAAAAAATAATAGAGAGGCCCTCCCTGGTGGCGCAGCGGGTTAAAGCACAGCACTGAGAATCTGAGGCCACTTCCGCATGAGTTCGATTCCCGCCTGCTGCCTGCCCCGGAGGAGACCACATGGCGAGCCAGACCTCTCCTGGCCCGCCAGCTGCTTCCCTCAGCAGTGTACTTCGTCGATCTGCCTGTTCTGCTCCCCACTCTGTCTCTGGTGAAGCCTCTCACCGCCCCTGAGCCTCTGGCCTGTACCCCAGTTCTGTATGAATAAATAAATACATCTTTAAAAATAATAATAATAATAATAGAGAAAGATAAAATAATCACTAGCATCAAACAAGAAGTACTATAGGTAGGAGTGCCTTTCACTGGAGGGTTGAACCGTGCTGGGGGTGTGTCTTGAATTTGGGTGAGTGGTCAGGGAGACTCAGAGAGTGGAGGAGTGTCGTGTAAAGGTCAGCAGTAGGAGTGAAGAGGGGATTAGAGTAACCTGGAAAGGTCGACAGTAGGAGACCTCATGAAATCTTCCAGGCAAATGTATGGTTTGAACTAGTAAGTGGATGTAAGATTTATGTTTTTAAGGACTTATTATCCTAATATAGCATTTTAATGATATACTTTAATATTAGTACCTCATTATTACATATTTTAATGATTATATAGCATAAAATGGGATACAAATTACATATACAGTTTTATTTCAATTATGAAAAAGAAAAATTGTGTGTACATACATGCAAAAAAACCAGAAAAAACCTACTCCAAAATGTTATTTTTTTTTTGTTTAGTAGGGTGAAGGGTGCTTTTTATATATTCCTTTAGACTCTAAATTCTTGAAAATGAATAGGTATTATTATTTACTTAGAAAAATACATGTTTTTTTCAGGAAAATAGGTTCAGTTTTATCTTGGGGCATTTTAATGATTATTCTATATTTTTATAATGGGTTTTGTGACATGATACTGACAAACGTCTGTGAAATAGAGTCGAGTCTAGGTTAATGCTGGCTTTGTCACATTGCTGTCTCCCTCAATGTACACTTTTCCATTAAGGACTCTTAGGTTTTGAAGTTTTTATTGGAATATATTATTCAATCATATGGATCTGAGAGGGAAACTTAAACCAGTTAGCCCTGGGCATTTGCTTTAGAAATTCTAATATATGTTCAGTTTCTTCATGCATCATGTATCGAAGTGTAAAAATTCTGGTTTTGTTACCATAGGAAAATCATAGGATGAATTAAATCTCGTCCTTGTCTTATTTCACTGGGAGCAAAAACAAATCTTAAACTTTAAAAGTATTTGATGTAACGATATAATTACTATATGAATTCAGAACTTCAGCTCTGTGTATACTTTTATTTTCTATATTATTTACAGCATCACTATTGTTTAAGTATATCTGATTCATCATATCTCGACTTTTCTTCAGTTGTCTAGAAAATCGTTAACAGTAACTATATCTGTTTTAGGGTGCACTTAAGTATCTCAGGGAGACAAAAAGAACAAGCCATTTGTAGGTGGGAAATACCAATAATGAGAATATTTTGACAGATCATTTTCTCACTATCCTATGCCCCCAGAATTTAATCAAATGTCTCATAGATGAATGTATTAAAGAAAGGTAAGAGGAATACCACCTCTTTATCTGAAATTAGAAAAATTCTGATCAGTGATATAAGTGGTTTACTACAGCTGAACCCTTTGTTAATTCTGCTTGTTCGTTTTTAAACCCTGGTACAGGAAGATGAAACACCTTCCATATCCTCTTTTCTTCCTTTTAATTCCAGAGCATGGGATGAGTTTGCTTTAAGGCTCATGAATAGGCTGGAGTTCTAGAGTTCTAGTCTCTAATGTCATAGCAGTAAAAGTACCCTATAAGGGCCCTCCCTGGTGGCGTAACAGGTTAAAGCAAAGCACTATGAAGCTAGCCAGAGCCACCTCATGAGTTCTATCCCCACCAGGGAGGTGACCCACATGGTATTGCAGACCTTGCCTGACCCACTTGCTACTCCCCTCAGCAGTGTACTTCGTGGATCTGCCTGTTCTGCTCCCCACTCTGTCTCTGGTGAATGCTCTCACCACCCCTCCACCACTGGCCTGTACCCTAGTTCTGTATGCATAAATAAATAAATCTTTTTTAAAAAAAAATAAAGTACCCTATAACTTTCAAGGCTAGAGCTATCCTGGTGTAAAAAGCAGTTATGAAGATAAATTTTTGGACCAAGTCTGTACTATAAAGAAGAAACAAAAATGAAACAAAACCTACCTCTCCCAATTGGGTAAAGCAACACAAATTAGTTTAACTTGCATTCTTGTTAACATTCAGACATTTTTCACACTTTTTAATTCAAAACTCACGCATGCTTTACAGACAAGGAAAGGCTTATCTGGTTTAGGGAGCAAGACATGATTTATTTGGCTAACAGAAAATTGACCTAACTTATTGAACAAAATTGGCACACATGTTTTACTCTTAAGAATATATGGCTATTTTGACTGTTTCAATTAAAAATCACTTAATAGTATCAGTTTGTCATTGCCAAGGAGAACTAAAGATTTAGCAGGGTGTTGCAGTCATTTCTAAAAAAGTGTGTACTTGGTTCAAACAAAATGTGATTGGATGGACAGTAAGGGGTGTTAAAGAGGGCTAATTGCTTTGCAGAAGAATAAAAAGTGAGGCAAACCATTTAATTTTGACATCTACTATCATGTGCCAAACCAACAACTATTAAAGTACTTAAATGTAATATGTAATTTATTCCTGAGTCTTTTTGTAGGTAGGCTAGTTAGTGGTGGAGTCAGTAGGATAAAAGAGTTCTGCTTTTGCCATCCAGACAACTTTCTCTCTCACATCTTTTCCTGCATAAAATCTGAGATGCCGAATGTGGTGGCAACAGCCTGGAGAAGAGCTGTACGGCAAAGCTGTCCTTGTGTAGTCATCGCATCTTCTTTCATGTGCAGACTTTCCCTTCTGAGAATTCGCATCTTCCTTCCAGACAGTGGGCGGCTGAGGAATCCCTCCCTTTGCAGGTCCATGGCGCTCCTGGCCCCCTTGCGGCCGCCAGCCTGAGCGCTTGCACTTCTGACGATAGGGCATGTAGACACTAAAATGACGCTTAAATTGCAACTGATAATTTCCGTGTCTATTTCAGTCATTGAAGGTCTGATTGTACTTCTCAAGGTATCAAATGAGGCTAATAAAACTTGGACGAGCGCTCTTTTCCTTCCTGTCTCATAAACCTTGAAGTCAGTGACGGCATTCGTTAATTCATTCACTTCAAGACCTACTGCAGGTATCAGGCAAAGAATGGGGAGCGGGCCCAGAGACAATCTAGAGAAAGGAGAACTTGGGGATGGCAGAGTGGAGAAGGGGTTACTGGGTATCTAATTCCTGAAGATGTTCCTGTCTTTAATCATCCCTTAAATATCCAGTGTGGGCTGTTTTCACCAAGCTGACTCTTAGACAGTGATGATTCTCTGACAAATACACAGAATTCATCTGGAAAGGGTCTTTTACTCAAAGGGATGATTTAGCAATGGGCTGTGTGATCAGAGAGCTGACAGGTGCTGGGAGGGTGTCCCAGGCAGGACAGCCCCAATGTGCCCCTGAAGGTACCCGGCTCCATGGCTTCCTGTAAAGGCTGTCTCCGGAAAGCCCCCCTGGCTTTGTTCTCTGCTTCCGTTTCTTCCCCTGGGTAAGTTGTGAAATGTGTGTGGTTACATTTAATTTTAAGAAACATCACACATGATGAGTGAGAGGCTAGATAATATTTCGTATGAGGCAGCGCTCTAATGGGCAGAGGAGGAAATGAATGTTCTACCATTGGAGGGTCATAGTGTTTGTTTTGCCTTCTGATTTCCATTTCAAAACAACCTTTTGGGAGAAAGTTAACCAGTAAACACTTTCTAAGTTGCTGCCTATATAATTGAACATATATTGCAATTTTCATTTTCATTCGCCCAATCTGATAGTTAAGCCTGAAATTGACTCTGTTAACTTGTCTTCCATAAGCTTTTACTCACTGTTATTAAGGACTGCAATCTATGTCATGAATTTATTAGATCAATTATTTTTATCTTAATGCAATGTTAGGACTTCAAAGACCCCTTTCTTTTGATTTTCTTTTCATTTAAATAGTTTCCTGCACATCACAGTTTCAATGCCTTCACTTTGATATATAATTACTATTCTGAAAGCATTCCCCAAACTTTTAATGTCATCTGACCTTAGGATTTTAATAGAATTAAATACAAACAAGGTGAGAAAGCAAAACTCAAAGGGAAACTTTGTTACTGTGCTTGGGAGAAGTTTAAAGTTCTTGGTCAAAGTGTGATTCTGAGTTTTAAAAAGCAAAAACAAGCCAGGATCCACCTTTAGAAATAACAGTTACAGAAATTGCTTTTCCGAGAGCTTGACTTTGCAGTTCTAACATAGATTTATATCATCTGGATTACATGGATTTTTCTTTATTCCTTATATATCAGTCCCCAATTCTTAAACTCTGTGAATAAATAGGAAATTTTTTTAACTCTCTTACAAATTTTAGCAACAATATTTTTAATAGATCTATCACAAGTGTGTTGATTTTTTTTTTTTTTTTTTAGTTTTTGTTACTAGTTTGTGTTTATTGTTTTGGGGGTTTAGTTTATCTCTTTCTAGTTTTCTTATCTCATTTTGATTATTATCTGAGCCTTTAATTCCAACTTTCCCTAATGTCTTCACCCTAAGTGGTAAAGGGTATGCAGTACTGGTGCGTTAAATTCTGTAACCCAAAAAAGGAGACCCATGGAAATCCTGCAGAGTCTTCGGATTCTGTTGCTGTTTATAAAGATATCTGGTACAGTGAAGAGAAACGGAGAGAATTCAAAGGTGGAGGACTATGTCCAGCTACAGTAACTCATAAATTAGATGTCATAACTAGTTTTCAAATGACAATATCTGAAAATATTGTAATCCCAATATCAACTTCATAGTAATTTCTATACTGTTTTGCCAATCTGGATTTATAGAACTAAAAACAAACAAACAAAACTGTCATTTTGTGAACTTGATTTCTGAACTCCTCGGGAAACTCTAGATGCTTAAACCATATACCATAGCAGCCAAACATCATCATCAAGAAAAGTCAGAAACATCTCTGTATTAGAGAAGCACATTTCTTAGCTAAGGAGTTAGTGCCACTTAATTAACTTTTATGGCAAGAAAACAAAAATGCAGTGCTTGTCATAGTCAAGAAAGAAAACAAGAGGGTACAGTCCCCGAGGCAGAAGAATGTTCTGCTAATCATCACAGTTGGCTCTGGACCTTCCTTCCTGGAATACTGGGGCATTGCAGGAACCTGGTTGTAGGGTAGTGCTTCTTATCAATGAAATGCATAAAGAGACTCTCCAGGGCTGGTGAAGTGACTTTTGTAGGCTGAATATGGCTGTGATTTGCAAATAATACATTGGAACACACATATTTTGAACAAGGGAAAACTGAGCCCTTTGGTATTTACTGCCCTTTTCTCTTCTTTTCTATTATATTGAGTAAAATATGTTGTTGAGAATTCAGCATTACCTGTAAAATTAAATTTTAAAGGAAAATAAAAAAGCAAACCCCCCCAATGGAATTCATGAGTGGATAAGGAAAATATTTCTAAAAGAAATATGATCTTTTTAGACATCCTCTTGGCTTTCCATTCAAGACTTCTGCTCAAGCCATAAACATAAGTGATGAGACCATATGGAAATTGGTTGTAAAAGATGTTTTAAATTAGTTGCTCACTCCTAGAGTCTTTGATGTTATACTGGTTAATGAAGTTGGCTCTTGGAGAGTTTTTATTCAGCCAAACTGAAGTTTTTCCCTGAAAAATTCATAGCAGTTTTTAATACAATTGTCTTGGTTCACGTCTTAGGGAATTTATTTTAGTTGTAATTGAATATTGCATTTTCAAGACGGTTTCTTAATTTATTGCTTCTTTCAGCAACTTTTGCTTTCTGTTGTTCTGTCAGAATAATTAAATTTTACATCAGCTAATTTAGCCCATATTAATATTTCCCCTAAAATCCAGATAGCTTGGCAAAGTGTTGCAGGTGGTGAGGAAGAAAACTCTTTTATAGGGAGCATTAAAATGTTAAGTTATTGTATAGTGAAATTATTTTGTCAGTCCTTGGAGGCATTTCATTATTAATTCTATTTTATCCATTCATGAAAATTAACTTTTACTAAAAAAGACAACTTTATTTTCCTGCTCTTCCCCTTCCCCTATATTTCCTAATGCCCTTCCTTCATTCCTGTCCTTCCTGTTCCCAAGAAACAATTCCAGGATTTCTGACTGTAATAGCAGCAAGACCTGGTTTCTAAGTAACAACAGAAAATCTCTTGTCATTGGTAACAATATGCAGTGAATAATTCAGAAATGATGAAAGAAAGTCTCATTCAACAAGGTTGTACCTGATTCACTGAACAGCTAGTGTGCAAATAATGACGGCATTAGTTAGGGAATACAAGTTCAAAGGGGTTTGGTGATTTTGAAAGGGAATTGCAGCATAGGGAGCCTTCACCAGCCTCCTTTCCACTGTTCATTTGTTATGCCCAGAGCTTCGTACATTACTGATGACATAGCACTTGGGCAATGTTTTATCTAATTTCTGATAAGGCTTTGTTTTATAAAGTGGTTTTGTTTCTGTGGAAATAAAGGAAGACCAAAGGAAAACAAATAGGAGCTATGGATTCAAGCTTGCCTTGGACTGAAACTGAGAGGCAGGCAGAGGAATGGGGAAAGAGAAGAGAAAAGGGAGGATCCCAGGTGCCCTAATTGGAGGCTGTGAGCCTGGGGAGGCTGGAAGTGGGTGCACAAGAAGGGCTGTATGCGATTTGTTTGGAGAGAATAGGTGGATTTTTCCTGACTGTTCTTGAGCTAGAAAAGACTTGATGGGCAAAAGTAGAGACATGGCAGTCACAAACCAAGTCCCCACCCTCTGGGTGCCTGCCCCTTCCCTTGCAACAGAGTTCTGATATCATTCGTGGGCTGGCCTGCATGCTCAACCTCTCACTCTGTTAACAGAAGACTCCAAGAGGGAAATTGTAAAATAAGAAGAATCTTGGGCTGTTTAGAAAATCTACCTTTGATTTGTATACAGTAAGATTCCTTCTTTTAGTGGACATAATCTGAAAACCACCACCACGATCAAGACACAGGACATCTCACAGAGTCTTTCTGTGCTATCCTTTTGTCTATCTGTTCCCGCACACCTAGACCCCAGGCAGCCTCTGATGTGATTCTGACTCTACAGTTTTGGTTCTTCCAGAGTGTCTTCTACTCAGTGTAATGCATAAGACATTTATTTATCCATCTTGTTGGACAAGTAGCAATTGTTTATTCCTTTTTTTTTAAAGATTTATTTATTTATGCATACAGAACTGGGGTACAGGCTAGAGGTGCAGGGGCAGTGAGAGGATTCACCAGAGACAGAGTGGGGAGCAGAACAGGCAGACTGTTGAAGTACACTGCTGAGGTCTGCCTCGCCATGTGGGTCACCTCCAGGGCAGGCAGGGATCGAACTCATGAAGAAGTAGCTTTAGCTTCTTAGTGCTGTGCTTTAATCTGATGTTCCACCAGGGAAGGCCCTGTTTATTCCTTTTTAAAAAATCTAAATTTCATACTTCATTTGCATTTCACCAGTTTATGTCCCAATGTCCTGTACCTATTCCAGGATTCAACCCAGGATCCCATATCATAGCGAGGTGTTATATCTTAGGCTTTTCTAATCTGAGACATTTCTCAATCTTTTCTTATTTTTGTGATCTTGGCACTTTTGAAGAGCCCTGGTCAGGTGTTTCATGGTATGTCCCTCCCCTTGAGTTTGTCTGATGCTTTTTCATGATTAGACTGAAGTTATAGACTTTGGGGGGAAATATCACAGAGATGAGTGGTATTTCATGGCAGCATATCTAGATGTTCATGATATCAACATAAACTTATTGCTGGTGTTCAGACTTGTGATCACTAGGTGAAGGTGGTGTTTGACAGATTTCTCAGATTGTTTTCTATTTTCTCCATATTCTTCTCCTACGAGTTATTTTTCTCTCATCAACCAAACATGTGATGTTTTTCACACCAATTCTCCAATGTTCTGACACCACTCTGGCTCTCCAGCATTCCAATTCAGTTCTAACACCAACTTCCAAGGGTAGCATAGACCCTACAGGCGAAGGGCTCAGACACTCCCACTTCAGATGCCCACTGAAAATGCTGTGTCCAGCTCAATCACACTCCTACCCAGCCTACTACAGAGTAAGGGGTCTTTATGACCTATGCCTAGGGTTGATAATTTGCTAGAACAACTCAGGGCTCAGGAAAGTGTTCTACTTCCTAGTGTGGATTTATCATAAGGGATACTAGTCAATAAGAGCTAGATGGAAGAGATCACACAGGGTAAGAGATTTGGAGGTCAGGAAAGGTAGGCATCAAGTGTTCATGCTCTCCCTGGACACCATCCTCCTAGCATATATGCTCACCAGCTTTGAAGTGCTACAGTCTCTTTTGTTAGGGGCTTTGTGGACATTATATGGTGAAGATTGAGTGAATCATGACCTTTGACAGTTAACTCAATCTCCAGTCCCTCTTCCCTCCTTGGGAAGGGAAGGTGTGGAGATATAAATTCCAAGCTTCTAGTCAGGGCTTGGTCTTCTTGTGGACTACACTCCCCGTGCCTACACTGTCCAGGAGCTCACTAAGAGTAGCCTCACCTCCTTAGAAGAAAAGATGTTGTCATCCTATCACTCAGGAAATTCTCAGGGCTAAAGAGCTCTGTGTCAGAAACCAGTCAAAGACCAGATGCATATGTTCTCTCATACCACAATTTCTTAGAAGTCAGAAAGGGATGGGGGTGAGGGAGTATGGAATAAGTTCCTCTTCTGGAGAGAAGATCATCAAATAATGTGTGGGTTGTATTCAAACCACCACAGTAATCAATATCTGGGAAAGAGCTTTGAGGCTATACAAAGATCAGTTTCTCCTTAAACTCTAGCCCAGCAGTGTAGCGTTTGTCAGTGGGAAGTTGTGTTGTGATTACAGTGAGGCTATTTCCCTCATTCCTTCTACATTCGTTAGTTGGAGTTCACCTGTAATGAAGATTTATTCCTTCTTCCCATTTATTTATTTACCCAATCATTTGTTGTAGCATTGTGGACACTGAGCATTTTATTCCTTGGATTATAACCTATCTTTAATTTGTAGCTCAACTTTCAACCTTGGGAACTTGTTCAGCTTGGTGCCAGGGTTGATTTGACTTTTCTTAGCACTTCCTTACTCCCTGGGACCGTGACATACTCCAAGTCCATTTTTGTATCACCTACACCAGCCACAGAGTCAGCCACTTTCTAAAGATCCCAGATTTCTTTGGGATATAGTATTAGAAAATCACAAATGGGTACTGGGTGGGCTACTTGCTGCCAGCTGTCTGTGTTTCTAAGCTTCCAGTGGGCACATATTGTGCCCATATCTTTATCTATATATATTTTAAAATAACCATGAGTTCAACCAGCTATCTCTAACTGGAATCTAGCACCAAAGGCTAATTTCATTTTCTCAGCTTCTTCTTTTGTAAGTTATTTTCTCTGACAGGAGAAGGCTAACTTTCATTAGTTACTATTTATGTACTTACTTAACCTTAGCATACCTGTGTACTAGTTTCAGAAATGCAAACTCATACCCAGCAAGAAGCAGATTTACCAACCAAACTGTATATATTCTATTCTTTTGTTCTTCAGTCTTACAATGACCAGACAAATCACTATTTTCCAATTCTGTTTAGTTCATGTTTTCTTTCCCTTCCTTCCATGAGGTCATCCTCCATTTGCACTTCATTCATCAATCTTTCATTGACACATTCCTTATCCCATCCTGGTATCTTGCAATATCCTGGCTGATTTTGTTTGTTTTTAGTTTGCAAACATTAAGGTTCACTCCTATGTACCTTTTTGTGGGATTCACAGAAGCACTGAGTTGTGTTATCTTTCACTGCTGTACCATATAGAGTTTTGTCACCCTGAAAATTTTTGTATATTCCCTTTGTAGGCAACCTGTCCCTCCAATCCCTGGCAGCCATTGACCTGTGTCTAAACTTGTTTTATTTTTTTGAGTATATGAATGGATCTCTGAGTCTTTTGCCTAGGAAAACATATTTAAAGCTCATTCATGCTGTTTTGTATGAATCAACCATTTATTTCTTTTAACCATGAGTAATATTCCATTGTCTGATGGTATCACAATTTGTTTACGTATTCAACTGTTGAAGGACACTTTGGTAATTGGAATGATTATGAAATAAGCTGCTATAACATTTGCCTACACAGTCTTGGCTAAAATGACATAATTAGTTCTTTCATACTGATGCCTAGGAATAAGTGAGATGGTAGCTTTCATTTTTATGTATTTGTAAAAATTTTATTTACCAAGAATATAGAATGAAACACTTTTTCTTGACGAACTTTTAAAAAAATTTATATAACATCTATTTATATTTTACATCATTGTTCATTTTTGTATAATGTTTGCTTTTTCCTCTCAGGTATGGTCCCCATAGAATTCCCAGTTCACCTGTGCACCATCCTTGTAGTCCCTTGTGCTTTTCCCTACCCTGGCTTGAGCCCTCCCTCCCCCTTCCCTGAAGAATATCTCTGACTTATAGTTGCCTGTTCATTTGAGGGGGAGGAGGTTGGTGAGCCTTTTGATTGCTAAGTTACACATAGATTTTTAAAGTTGACTGGTTTTTCTTTTTTTTTTTTTAAATCCAGTAATTACTTTTTTTTTAATCAAGCACTTTTTTAAAAAAAAAATCCATAACTAGTGATCCATTCAGCTACTTCAGGACAGCTCATCTCAACAAATGAATTCACATGGCAATTCATCTTTTCTTGACTTTGTATAGGGATGGTAAAAATTAAAGAGGGATAGATAGGAGGATGCACAGGGAGAAAACATGTAGAATGTTGGGAGAATGACAGAACATAAGCATGACTCAGGAGTTTAGATAATATAAATTTGATTAGAATAATAATAGGCAACAGTAGTTCAGTAACAACAGAAATCAACACCTTAAAGTTATGAGATCCTGCAGGACTGAAAGACCAGGTTGGATAATCTGAAACTTGATAACAGAACCATGAGAATAACATTTCAGTACAAGTATGAAGTTTTTGTATTTGCTTAGATTTTTGTATAAGAGAATGTGGAGCTTTTTACTTCTGGGTCAAGCTGTTTAAATCCGGCCCTAGGCAGAAAGAATAATATTATTTCCATATAGCAAGTCCTTAGCTACTGTGTGGAATGCTTTCTTTGTAGTGAACTATAATTATAAAACCCCAGTGGATGACTGAGTCCCTGAGTATATCTCTTGTGGAGTTGTGTATTTTAACTTAAACAAGATATTTTTACGCTGCATGATTTAAGAGTGAATGTCTGATAGTCTTCTAGTTCTATTTGGGGGACTGTATTTCTACTACTCCTGAAATAATCCTTCGTTCAATAACATTTAATGGAAGCAAAGTGCCTCCTACTGGCACTTTGGGGGCAGTTCTGGTATTCCCACTGGCATCAGTCTTTAAGAGGGCAGGAGCCAGGCTAGACCACTTGCAGTGCCTAGGATGGTCCTCTGTGAGAGAGAACAAAACTTTATATTTTATTTAAAAATATAAACACATAGTAGTTTTGTATTGAAATATTCTATATAGGCAGTTACTGTGTAATTTAAGGGAAGATTTTATTTTTCGTTGGGAATACTTCCAAAAGCCATTCACCACTTCAGAAATGCCCTGATAAAGTCTGAGCTGCCAGCACGACACACCTGTATCTGTGTCTATTTGTAGCTGTGGAATGCAAATCCATAACAGAGGGGCTTTGAGATTCATTGTAGTAGACTTAAAACCAAATGCATTTTAATTGGTAGGAGGACATGAAGTGTGAAGATATCAGACAATAACGATTTTAAATCCTTGATTAATCGAAGTCCTTTCAATGTTATTTACTGTCATACTCTTTATTTACTTAAAATATTGTGCAACTTGAGATACTTTGAATTTTTATATGTGATACTGTAGTATGAATATATGAAATACATGATTGGGAGGGGTTACCTACATTATGTAATATACTCTGATAATGTCCCCCAAAATCCACAGCATAACTATGCTGTCATAGCCTCTCAGTTTTTCCCTCTTAAATACCAAACTGGATCTATCACTTGACATGAGCTTATTTTGTGGGATCCTTTGTCAGAACTCTAGGCAATATCAATGTAACACATTATTTTGACCCTACATTTTAAAATAAATCACATTATTTCTGAATATTTAATATATTTCTTTTTCTTCACTTTAAAAATGTTGTTTATGTTGAAACTTTATTTCAATAAATATAATTTTCTTTCTCTTATCATTTACAAAGAAGTCGGTAGCTAGTATTATTTAACGTAGCCTTCTTTTGTTTCACAGCTCAATTTTAAACACTGAGGTATGACTTTCACAGAGTAAAGTATAGTTTTTAGGTAGAAGAAACCACTGCTCTGATAATATCACTACAGATTAGTATAGCTCTGTTTTGGGCTTCATGGGTGATCTTGCAACTCTTGAGTGGGGACTATGGGATCAAAACTGTTTTTTACAATAACATTATTAATTTTCCTTTTTATCTCATTCTAGTGTGAGCATCCAGTAGGACTTAGCTATTTGACATTAATCTTTTTTTGCATTATAGTGCATTTTGCTACTAGATTTCATATTTTACTGAGGATGACAAGCCAAGGAAAGAATAAATACTTTAAAACATGATCTAACATTGTCTATTGTTAGTGCCAATAGATAAAATAATCCTCCTTTGTTACAACAAAGTAAGAAATATTTAATCATGCTCTTTTTACTCTCCTGCAATAAAATTCATAAATAAAAAAAGGCCTACACATAAAATTCCAAAAAAAATCAATATAATGCCCTAGCTTTGATAGGAGAAATAAGGAAAAGTAATTCACAATATGTGTTTTAATATGCAAATTGAATGAAGAAGTAGATATGAAGACCCAGCTGTCTTCTATTAAATCAAATATTAAAAATTTAAAAATAGGGCCCTCCCTGGTGGCGCAGCGGGTTAAAGCACAGCACTGAGAAGCTTAAGCCACTTCCGCATGAGTTCGATTCCCGCCTGCCCCGGAGGAGATCCACATGGCGTGGCAGACCTCTCCTGACCCACCCGCTGCTCCCCTCAGCAGTGTATTTCGTTGATTTGCCTGTTCTGCTTCCTACTCTGACTCTGGTGAAGCCTCTCACCCTCCGCATCTCTGACCTGTACCCCAGTTCTGTATGAATAAAAATAAATAAATCTTAAAAAAATTAAAAATAAAAACACATAACAGTGCAATTTTTTTAAACTTTTGTTTTGGAAAATATAACTATTTTTCATAAAATGTTATATTTGTTAATATGTAAAATTTGCTGTTGCTACTTTTAATGAGTATTGAAGTCTCAGCTGAAAACTTCATATAATAAAAATTAGAAAAAGTATTGATGTAAATCAGAATTTTCTTTGGTTTCTCAGTAATGATGATTTTAAGACTATGAAGACGCTGAAACCAAAAGTCAAAAAGTTCAGGAATCGCTCGTTCGGCCTGTGCGCTATGTGATATAGAATCATACAGGGTGTATATGTCTTGTGTCTAATGTTTATTTTACCCATCATAATGGTTTGGAGATCCATTCTTAGTGTCTGTTATATTAACAGTTGTTTTTTATTAGTTATAAGATGTAAATAATAACTATAATATTTACTGTTTCTGATATTGGTTAAAATAATATTCTATTGCTTTTGAAATTGCTTAAAAATATTTTCTTTGATTTCTCCTTTATAACACTCAGGGTATCACATGGACATTTTAAAATTACATATAAGATTTGATTGCTTTATCTGTGAATTTAATGAAAGAGTGTAAAGGGAGCATTGTTAAATATTATGTGTTTAAAAGAGGGGAAGATATTCTCAATCTTGTAGGATTTAGATCCTCTTGGATTATGTTTAAGTATTTATTTTCTTAGCACATCATCCTCATTGTACTACAAAACCCAGTAACAATAATACTGCAATGCAAAGAATTAATCATTTGCTTCATAAGAACATGTTTTTAATAAGTGTATCATTTATTAAAAGTGGCATTTTTCCAAGAGATGACATTTCTGGCCAGTTGGTCAAGATTTACAGTGATGGATAGAAATGTCATGTTTGAGCACTAGCATCTTGAATTATGTGCAAAATTCTAATATTGATTTATAGATGGCATTATTCTTGTTGTATATGGCTATATTTATCTGCGTGGTGTCTGATTTGCATTGGTTAATGTAACCAAACCAGTTATCCACTTTTTGTCAGCCTGAACATTTTCTAAATTCATGCCTCAAGAAGTTTTTTATTCCAAAAACATCATCCAGTCACCATGAATTGCAGCATGTATTGTCTTAGTTTTCACTTTGGGAGATAAGCAGAGTGGTAGTTACCAGTAAGGTGTCTGATATCAGGATCAACCAGACAAGTCACTTTTTATTCATTAAATGGGGGTTATCATGCAAATTTAGTAGTAGTAATGTACTTAGTTAATAGGGTTGCTATAATTATTAAATGGAATAATATAGAATATGAAATACTTAGCATGGTCCCTGACTTTTAAGTTAAGTGATTAATAAAGATTGATTTCTGGTTATTTTTCACTGTTGTAACTATAGAAATACTAATAAATAATGAGATTAGGTATTGTGTTCTGTTCCCCTGATGAACTTTTTACAATTGGTCTTAGTAGTACACAACAAATATGTAGGATTTAAAGATATGAATGAGTAATGATCATTTTCCTTAGTGAAAGCTCATTTTATTGCCTTCACAATAATATACCCAAAGGTGGTTGTATTTAAATGTCACAAAAGGGAAGCAATAGTATCTGATGGAACATCTGGTTCCTGTAGTCACTATTTGAATTTGGAAATTAGGAGCCTATTGTAGAAGCCAGGAGAGTGAAGGGATAGAGAGAAGTAGAAACAATTTGTATGCATTTGGGGAAGTTTGGATAAGAATGGAACAGGATGGCCATCAAGGGAGCTCCTGTTTTATGGCTGAGAGAGGACAAGGTACTGCACAGCACAGGCCTAAGGAAGAGCTGGTGTAGACAGTGTGGAAAGAAGTGTGGGGAGCTCCCCAGTGGAGTCAGGAGACCAGTTGGGGCTACAGATGGCGACTTATCACACTCTGTGACTAGCTTTGGAGCATTTACCTGGCCTCTACATGAAGATGTCTGAAATGATTGCTGAGGATAATAAGAATAAGAGCAGCCTCTCCTGCCCCCACAAAAGATCTTAAATGAAGCTGAGCTGAGGACCCACCTGGTCAGGGGACCTAAGAAGATGAAAATATCATAGTGTTAAACATTTTCTATTTTCTATGTTTAGTTTTTAGTTTTCTGTTATTTATATTATTATTACTTATTTTGATGCAAAACAAAATCCATACTAGCTAACACGTAGGTAAGTATACAGTGGTTTTTGTGTGTAGGCATGTATAGACACTGTTTAGTCTAAATATTTTACATGAACCCATCTATTTCCCCTCCCAACAACCCAGCCATGATGGTTAACTCCTGCTTTATGGACCAGAACAGAGATACTGAGGTGTAAGGTAACATGACCACAGACAATATGTCAGAAGGAAAAATTAGGGGACAGAGCCAGCAATCTGAAACTCCATGCTCATAATTAAGATATGTTCCCTCACAAAATAAAACAAGACAAAAAAAAAAAAACTTTGGAGTTATTTATAAGGAAACAAAAATACAAGACAGTTTTCTTCCTTGCAGGTCGCTGCCTGTCATAGAATGAATTCTTATCAGTGCACAGGGAGATGGTTATGGAATGCATACTCTAAGCCAGTTTCTATTTTAGGAAATTTGCATTTAGTCTCTAAAACAGCTGTGAATATTGTAGATAGCCAAGCTTTCTCTTCTCTCCTACCAAATTTCAACATAAAAACCATTGCTTTGAAGAACATGTAATAGCATAGATTTGCCCTAAATAAAGCAGAGGGTAAAAGCCCCACAAATTCAAGGAGAATATTGTAATGGGCAAATACAGCAGATATAGCATGCTGATGAAATAGTCCATTATCAGCTGAAACTTAAGTTTTAAGAAAACTAAATAAACATGAGTAACCTCAAAAACATATTTCATTACATGGATGATTTTATATCATTGGGGTTCTCAGTACTTGTCCACCCAGCGGCAGAGTCAGACACTGTGTCTAATAACTTGATTAGATCGTGCAGGCATGTGCCATTTGCAAAATCTAGTGTTGCATCCTGAAAACTCCGATGCTGCTGGATATCTGGAGTGAATTATATGCATATTCTAAAATTCTGACAGAAGTTCTTACACTTTCCATTGTGTGGCATCTAAAGATGTAGCTAGAGGAAGATTGAAAACTGATTAGAATTAGTCAACACTGTTTGCATATTCTGAAGCTGTTACATATTTCCTGCTAAAGTCTTTTCTCCCTCTCTCACTCTATCAACTCCATGGCTAAATTGGCATTGTCTGCTTTTTCACTCACTCTTCTCTTCCCCCTCCTTGATATCCTGTTCGGGAGATCTGTTGGGAGAACACAGAACAGAACAGATCAGTGGCCATATGTTTCTAATGGGTAAGTTATTCCATAGTCACAACTGATATGTGTGCTGAATGACATCTGGAAAATGATGCCAATAATAGAACTTTCTTCTGGGTGTCCTATCAGTGGTTTCCATTGAATTTTGATAGTAGACCTTTTTCAATGAAATCTTTCATGTTGAAGTAGTTGTAGATTCACACACGATCATAATAAAACAGAGATCCCTTCTACCCTTTACCCAGCTTCTCCCAGTGGGATATCACACAATTACAATAGTACAACATCAAGTCAAAGATATTGATATTGCTAAAAATTCACCAATCTTATTCGAATGTCCTCAGTTTTAATCATGCTTTGTGTATGTGCACATGTGTGTGCATCCATATGTGTGTGTAGTTCTGTGTATTTTTATCATGTGTAGGCTTGTGTACCCCACCCCAGTCAAGGGAGAGAATATTGCATTCACCTCGAGAAAACCTCCTTTATAACTACACTTACCTATTTTGATCTGCCTCATCCCTGCCTCTACCAGCAACTAATTTGTTATACTTTTCTATGATCATGTCACTTCATAAAGGCATTATACATGGAATCACACAGTATGTAGTTTTGAGATTGTAATTCCCCTGAGATCCATCCACGTTATTATGTGTACCAGTAGTTCATTCTTTTTTTTTTTCTAAGTAATACACTATACTGTGGATATACCACAGTGCATTTAATCACTTGCTCATTGAAGGACATGCTTGCCTTTTTTGCCTGTTAGGAATAAAACTATGAATATCTGTGATTGGTTTTTGTGTGAGCATATGTTTTTTTCTCCCTCAAGGTAAATAGTTACGAACGCAATTGCTCCATGATATGGTAGCTGTATGCTTAGTATAATAAGAAATTGCCAAATTACTTTTCTGTGACTGCACCATTTTACATCTCTACCAGCAATAACTGATGTTTGAGTTTCTCTGCATCCTTACCAGCATGTGATATTGTGTACTATTGCTTATTTTATCCTGATACATATAGTTTTAATTTTCTTAATGCTAATGACATTGAACATCTTTTCATTTGCTTGTTTGTCATCTATATATTTCCTTCATATATCTGTTCATATCATTTGCACATTTCCTAGCTGAAGTTTTTGTTAAGTTTTGAGAATTCTTTATATATTTTATATATTGGTTCTTTGTTGGATATGTGGGTCACACACATTTTTTTTTTTTTTTAGTTTGTATGTAGTCTTTGAATCCTCCAAACAGGATCTCTTGCAGAACAAAGGCTTTGCATTTTTCTATTTATGGAAAATACCATCAGTCAAGTCTAAGAGCTCACCACCCTACCCTAGTCCCAAGAACTCTTCTATGTCTTTTTCCAAAAGTTTATAGTTTTCATTTTACTTTTGGTTCCATGATCCATTTGAATTAATTCTGTATAGATATAAAGCTTAATTGAGGCTAATTTCTTCAGTTTTTTTTTTCTATATTTCTGGGTTCTCTTTTCTGTTTCATTGATTTGTATGCCCATCAACCAATACTGTGCTATCTTGGATATGATAGCTATATAGTAAATATAGGGTAGAGTGATTCCTCTTAAGGTTCTTTTTTCAGAATTGTTTTTGTCTGTGTGTCTTTGTCTTTCCATGTACATTTTAAATAATCTTGCCTGTATCTACAGAAAGTCTGGTGAGGATAGACCTGTTTGGAGAGAACTGACATGTTAACTATTTGAATCTTCTAATCCATTAACACAGTCTGTCTCTAAGAATTTAGATCTTGCTTTATTTCTTTCATCAGAATTTTACATTGTTTTCAGCATACAGAATCTGCACATATTTATAATTAATTATTTCATTTTGTTTGAAGCAAGAATAAGTGGTATTGTGTTTTTAATTATAGTTTCCCCATTTCCATATACTAGTTGTTAGTATATGGGAATATAATTGAGTGTGTGTGTGTGTGTGTGTGTGTGTGTGTGTGTGTGTGTTTATATTGCTTCCTGTGACTTTGCTAAACATGTTAATTAATTCCAGGATATTTTTCTTTGTAGATTCCTTTGGATATTTTTATGTAGAAAATCACATCATTTGCAAATAGGGACCTTCTTGTGGTGGCTTAAACTTCCAATACAGTACTGAATAAGTGTGGTAAAAGCAAGTATTGCAGAAAATAAGACCTCACAGCTAAAACCTAATCTTTCTCACCTAAGTATAAGATAAGATATATGTTTTTTGTAGCTCTTATTTACCAAGTTGAGGTAATTCTCTTCTGACTACTACTTGTATACTATACTCTATATAATATACTTTATGTTAACTCATGGAAAGTTTTGTCATGAATTTTGGGTTTGTCAAATACTTTTCTGCATCAAATCACATTTGTATGTATGTTTTTTCTTCTTTATACTGTTGATAGGCTACATTATACGGATTTATTCAAAGCAGCTTTACATAAGTGACATGAATTCTACCTTGTCACTGTACAAATAATTATTTTTAGATATTGTTGGACTCAACATGCTAATATTTTATTAAGGATCTTTATATCTAAGTTTATAAGAAGTATTTATCTGTGTTTGGATTTGGTATCAGAGTAACAGTGGCCTCATAAGATTGATTGAAAGTGTTCCCTTGTCCTCTATAATCTTGATGAGACTATACAAAATTGGTGTTAATCCTTTTTTAATGTTTGATCAAATTCTTTAGTGGAATTATGGGACTTGAAGCTTGCTTTGTAGGAGGTTTTTCCCCACACTTTATTTTTTTTAATGGTGTAGGGCTATTCAGGCTACTGCTTTCATTTTGTTAAATTTTGGCAGCTTTTTATTAAAAAATAAATGTGCTAATTTCATTTGTACTATCAAATTTCTGACAATTTGCAATTTAATTTTTAGAGTCTTTGTAATGTCATTTTGATCTGCTTGGTTTGTCTAGCGCCTGTGGGTCTCCTACAATTCTCTGGGGTTACCTAGGGGGCAGACGAATTTCTCCAGGCTCACTGCTTGGTGTCTCTAAGTCAGGAAGGACAGCCTCAAAAGTGAATAGAAAAATAGGAATTCTGTCCTGAGCTCATATTTTGGCTGGAAACCCCTGCCTGTGGAGGGCAGAAAACACTTCCCAGGTTAATGCACCTGGCTGAATTCTCAGGCCCATGAGATGAAAGAGACTTTCCAGTCTGCGTACCTGACTGCTGCCTGTGAGCTCTTCGTGAGAAGGGAAGTACCAGGCCTGTAGGGAAGGGAAATCCTTTTATCTGACTGCTGGCTCTTAGGGGGCTCCAAATGATGGACCCCTGGTCATTGTTGCCACATATCGCTTCTGTTATTGACACGTTTCTGTTTAGCTCAGGGATGTGCCTGCTTTGATTGCCTCCAATTGCTACATAGAGGCTGGGAAGCACTAGGCGTGGGTGTCTCTCCTCTATTAGTTGGGGGTTGTTATTGATGTCTTTCCACTTTCTTGTTTTAGTCCCGGAGTCCCTACCCAACTCACCTTCCACATCACCATAAGCATTTATTATTGCTCACACATCTCTGGGTAACTGAGGGCATTTCTGATCTTAATGGGTTCATCTACATGTTTGCAGTCCATTAACGTCAGGTCCGTGGCTCTGCTGATCCAGGTTGGGCTCTCGTGTGCACTTGAGAATCAGCCTGCTACAAGTTGATAGAAGCTGGCCACAACTTGGACAGTTCTGTTCTTTTCTGTATAGAGTCTGACCTTCAGCAGGCCAGCCTGTTGTCTCTGTGGCATTGCAGCATTCCAGGAGAATGAAGGGCACAAGGCAGGCCTTTGGGCTCAGTTTGAAATTGGTATGATCCCCCTTCTGCTGTATTGTACCTGCCAAATTGCAAGATCAGTCCCATTCAAGGGCAGGGGAGATAGGTTCCATCTCCTGCTGGGAGGAACTTAAAAGACGTTGTAAAGAGTATAAAGGGAGAGTGAAGAATTGAGGTCGTTCTTATAATAACTATCTCACTCTTACTGTCACCCATACACATGATTAAGTTAGTCTCCTGGGTTCCAAATCCCTTCAGTCTGTCTTGGAGCTGGCTCAGAGACTGATATGAATGGCATTTTTCCTTGCTTCATAGGTTGGGTTTGGTTTTTGAATAAATCTAGTTTAAGACATTTATCATGGGAAACAATATGAATTATCTTCTCAGAAATTGCTATGTGTGCTAGATTATTTCTTGGCACTTTCCAAGTTTTTAAAGTTTTTATCATTTTTATCATCATAGTTTGGAGATATTTTCCACATGATCTTCAGAATGCTACTATCATCTAGTGGAAATGCTGGTTCTCAGAGTCAGACAGACCATGATGGGACTACTTCTAAATGAGACTGTTGAGTTATCAAACTCACAATTTCTTCTTAGAGGCAACCCTTTGGTATCTGTGTTGTGTCTGTTCCAGAGGGTCTACCAGTCAAGGTCTCCTGAAGGTTGACTAGTGTCCAGTCAGCCATTAGAGAACAAGCAGGGTCAGAGCCTCAGGAAGTACTGTCCATGTTCTTCAGCTGTGCTCCTAGGAAAAGCCAACTTCATGAGTGTTCAGCTTCATTCACTTTGCACTCACCTGTGTCACTGTTCTGCATGTGCGGTTTTCAGTAAATACAAGTCAATTTAGAGGTCCAAACAGCCTTTTAAGAACCTTTTTTTTTAAATAATATAATAGTTTAATTTTACATCATTGTGTGCCTTTTTCCATCTCAATTGTAATCCCTGTGGGCTTCCCATCACCAAATCACCCGT
This sequence comes from Condylura cristata, assembly GCF_000260355.1. Taxonomy (NCBI): domain Eukaryota; kingdom Metazoa; phylum Chordata; class Mammalia; order Eulipotyphla; family Talpidae; genus Condylura; species Condylura cristata. The sequence continues at coordinate 1,695,711 of NW_004567133.1, forward strand.
GTGCCATCACCATAGTTCAGTGCACTCAAGAAGCCTTTTTTTTATTGTCTTTAGGTCCCACTCTTGCCAAGACTTGTTTCTCAGCCTTGACACATACATGCTTGTCCTGGTCACTAGGGGTTATGTTTTTAAAGTAGTTTTTTTTTTTTTTTTTGTACAGTTGTTTTCAACATTTCTTGTTTAATTCTTATGCTCAGCCATTACTATCACTTTAAATGAAATAATTACTTAATTAATGTCCTTGCCTCTGTTCTATAACTTTATTGCTTGGGACTAGTATTTATATTAATTCATCAAGAAAATGAATCTTTTGCCTGTTCCAATTTTCTGTGTTAATCAAGTATCATTGTTTCCCACCGTGTGTCATTTGTAAGTCTCTTCATTCAGTACCTACAGTCTAGCAGGCCAACTGCCAGGCCCCTCAGGTCTGCAATATGATAGTGAATCTCAAATGACATGTGCTCAGAAACTATGTGTTGAACGAATAGGAGAAGGGAAGAATGAGGGAGCGAGGCCAGAGAAGGAGAGGAGGAGGGGGCAAGGGAGGCAGGAAGGAGAACGGAGGATGACTATGAATGGACAATTTTAAGGGATTATCTTCAGGGGGTATAAACTTAAACTGTTTCAATTTCGTTTACAGAAAACAGGAATAGATGAATATACAGGGTACTTTAGGGACACGGGGAAGACATTTATTTTTCATGATATTGTACCCACATTCTACTTCCCAGTTACATCCTGAAAAGATATTCAGTATATAATTCAGACTTATGTCTGGATAATCTAAGACCTCTATTACTAACACCAAAGCAATCTTTTTTTTTTTAAGATTTATTTATTTGTGCATACAGAACTGGGGTACAGGCCAGAGGCTCCGGGGCGGTGAGAGGCTTCACCAGAGACAGAGTGGGGAGCAGAACAGGCAGATCGACGAAGTACACTGCTGAGGGGAGCAGCGGGCAGGTCAGGAGAGGTCTGCTGTGCCATGTGGTCACCTCCAGGGCAGGCGGGAATCGAACTCATGCGGAAGTGGCTTTAGCTTCTCACTGCAGTGCTTTAACCCACTGCGCCACCAGGGAGGGCCAACACCTAAGCACTCTTAATTGACATTTTAGCTCTGTGTAATGGACTTGACCAGGACCTGTTGTTGTGTAATGTTTCTCTGTTACATCCTCTCCTCACCTTGCTCACGGGATTGTTGAGTCTTCAATCCATACAAACAGCATGGATTTCAAGTATGCAGTCACTGTGTACGGTAGTAATTAATCATTTCAAAACATATTAATAGCCCAGAGACCCAAGGAACAACTATTAGGAAAAAAAGTATTTTTTTTGGAAGAATTAAAACAGAGACCTAAATCACATGCCAATCAGATAGTTTCCTGGACAAAGATGACTCTGAAAAAGATATAGAACAGAAATTGACCTTGGCTTTTACGGAGACTAAGAATGTTATGTGCAGTCCTGCATAACCCACCATATAGTGAAACTCCTCAACATCTCCATGGTAACATGCAGAGAACTGAGTCTCCTAGAGCAGTGTGTACCTGCATGAACTTGAATCCAGCAAGAGATCTGTATCCGTTACCCACACTCCACCTGTTCGCTTTCATCTCTGCTTTCCTCAAAACTCAGATGCCTGCTTCCTCATTGCTAATCATGATATTTTTCTCTAAAGTCTATTTCATTACTCGCTTTTAGGGGTTTTACTCTCTACCCCCTTTTCTCTTACACAGGATGAGATAAAAGTGTCTCTATAGGCTGCAGAAAGCCCTATCTTATGATAGAGACACTTGAGGTATAAAATTATTGTTTAACTGCAGACTTGAATGAAACATGTTTGATAGCCAAGTGACTTTTGTCTTGTCCTTTATATTCCGATGACTATGCACTAATTTGCCCTTATTGGTATGCTGTTTAATAGATATCCCCAAGCCTTTTCACAAATAGTGTAATGTTTGAATAAGACTTTATGGCTGTCAGAGTGTTTACTCAGATAATCCAACTCGTTCCTTACCTTGTGAGATAGTCAGGACAGGTATTGCTTGTCATCTTTTAGGAGGGAAGCATTTTGTGATGTGCACTAGCAAATCTCCAGTGGCACTGGGATCTGAAGCCATACTCACGTCCTTGCACGTAAGCTGCCCTAGCTGAGTTCTGAAGAGCCAAGACCTCTTTCCGTCCATTGGATATTCTCATAGCTTTTGTTGTAGTGCTTCACCCCAAGTCATGAAGGCCTCCCGAGGTATTTTAAAGACCACTCAGAGCTTTCATGCCAGTTGCATTTATGTATTCTTTGGTAATAATTATCTTAATTTTAGGATCTTTGCCAAAAGTGGTCCTTAAAATATGGCTAAAAGTACATGCAATTATGAAAGGAGATGTGGTATTCCCTCCCCAACCCCAAAGCTAAATGGTAAAAAACACCAACTTCCTGCCAGGGATCAGCAGGGGATAATGGACATTTTTATTTTGTAGCTGGCACTCCCTAGCATGATTTTATTTTACATAATTAATTGTCTTTTTCTTCAATATTCTTTTATCTTCCTTTCAGGCAAAGGAAACATTTTCCATCTGTGTGCATAGAAACCAAATGGTGCCGGTCACTGTCCATACTGTTGTGACAGCATCTTGGTAACAACCAGTGCTACACAATGCAAGGCTTCCTCTCTTTAAGCAAATATGGTTTCCCCTATTAAGAAAAAATGTTGATCTGAAGCCAGAATTTTTTTTTATTATTTTATAAGTTTATTTTTACATCATTTTGTACATTTTTTTTCCCATCTCAATTGTAATCCCCGCGGGTTTCCCATCACCAAGTCACCCGTGTGCCATCACCATAATCCCATGCACTTCTCTCCCCACCCCCCGTTTTTGATCCCATTCCCCTCTCTGCCCCCACAAAATGTCTCTGATATATAGTTGTTCATTATTCTTGTTATTTTCTAGCCTGGTCCATTATACTCCTGCTATGAGTGAAACCATCCAGTATTTTTCTTTCTCTTTCTTGAAGCCATAATTTTTAAAGAAAGATTTAGTTATTTATGCACACAGAACTGGGGCACAGGCCAGAGGTGCAGGGGCAGTCAGCGGATTCACCAAAAACAGAGTGAGGAGCAGAACAGGCAGATCAACCAAGTACACTGCTGAGGGGAGCTGGGGTGAGACAGGAGAGGTCTGCCACGCCATGTGGGTCACTTCCGAGGTGGAGATGGAACTCGTGCTGAAGCAGCTGTGGCTAGCCTCATGGTGCTGTACTTTAACCCATTACCAGGGAGGGCCCTGAAGCCAGAATTTCATATACTAACATCAGTGCATACTTTAGTAGCGTTTTTCTAAAGAAAATAAGTCAACATTAAAATGTAAGTTGATACTGGTCCTCCCTGGTGTGACACAGAGGGTTAAAGCACAGCACTGAGAAGCTAAAGCCACTTCCGCATGAGTTTGATTCCCGCCTGCCCCAGAGCAGATCCACATGGCGTGGCAGACCTCTCCTGACCCGCCCGCTGCTCCCCTCAGCAGTGTACTTCGTCGATCTGCCTGTTCTGCTCCCCACTCTGTCTCTGGTGAAGCCTCTCGCCACCCCTGCACCTCTGGCCTGTACCCCAGTTCTGTATGCACAAATAAATAAATCTTTGAAAAAAAAATGTAAGTTGATACTATATTTTTAGTAATTCTTCATGGTTTAGATTTAAAAATTAACACCTTTGTTAAGATTTTTGGGCTTTGAATAAAAAGCCTCCTTGAGAATCCGAATTTCCTGTTATATGGTTTTTAACTATGTTTAAGTTCATGTTCTTCATCTTTTTATGGCTGACTAATATAGTCAGAGAATATTTTTGTTTCATCTGACAGTTTATTTCTTCATATCTCAGCAGACAGCTTGCATGCATCTATATTTATGCACTGACAATGTTAAGTCTGTATTTTGTATTTCCTCATAGTCAAGTACTTCACATATGTTTCTAGTACGTTGAAGTATATTTAAATCAAACATAAATCTTACATGATCCTAAACTAAAATATATTCAATCTTACAGAATAGACTTGGTGGAAGGACTGGCTTTAAACATAAGCTTAAACAAAATGATGAATTCATAATTATTTAATGTAAACTGAGTAAGTTTGAAGGGCCCTATGGGGTCGATTATTTCAAAGTGCTTCAGTGATTGCAGATTATAGACTGCCTTTCCAGTAAAATGCTATTCAGGTGGGAGGCTCGCTGGCAGTACCATAAAGTACCTAAATGGTTTCAGACTGAAGAATCTGTTAGTTTTGTAGGTTTAACATCCTTGACACTTAATAGGATTTGGGATTCTATTGTAGCAGCAGCTTTTATTGCATGACACTTTAATTGAATGCCTTAGAGTAAAATGAAATTAACAAAGACAGTATTAAATTATGGATGTTCCTTTTTTATCATTTGACCAAGAATTCAGCAGTTTCTTTTGTAATGATATTATTTTAAGTCGCTTGATATAAAAAAGTAAACACACTATCTTTAAAACTAAGTGTACAAGGTCTACATCTAGTCCAAGAAATTCTGACTAGAGTGAGTGTGGAGTTGAAGCTGGTCAAGTTATCGCTCCCAAGAAAGGGCAGTTCATTTTGGGCTAGCATTGTTTAAAAATGTCCTGGGGTAAATCCTCATTTCTGAGATCTGGCTTCTGTGTCACAACCACTAGAATTGCAGATGATTCTAAAGAAGATGGGAGACACTCAACAGTATTTGGTTTTGATCATGAAGTCAGACTTTTCAGTGTGATAAAAGTCATCCCATAATCAAGGTCTCAGTTAGTTGAATGAAGCTTGGTTTAAATTAAATATCCATGAGTGAAAAACAGTTCCTATATTTGGATGTTGATGATCTTAATACTCCCTCTATTTCTTTAATGCCATTTAAAATAAAAAGGACCTCTAACTGAATCAAAATCAAGGGGAAAAGATGAAAATAGAAAGCAAAATGTAGGAAAACTTTATAAATAAATGGCTATTAACAGACTGCTGATATAAATGCTTCATAAAATAGTTGTATACTGGAAGGGAATAGAGTAAGAAAACTGAATACCTTTGAGAAAGTACCCAGTGAGTTCAGGCGTAGTTAATCTGAAAATTAAAATTGCCCTTGGCTATCAGAAACCTTCCGCGCCCTAAGTTTGAGTGCAGGGTAAAAGGGGACATTCTCTTGACTTCCAAACACATTACCCATTCAGATGCTGCTGCGGACAGAGGCTGCATCTTCAGTACATCACATCACCAGCCTGTTAAAACACTCGTGCCCTTATCTTATTTCCCCATGCAAAATCTCAAAAGGTAAATATTCCTTGAGTCAATATGCTATTTAAGATAAACAGTTTTAGCTAATCACTTACTCTTACTAGGCTATGGCTCTTGTTATCAGCTCTGGCAGGTAATACAGTCGGGGCCATGTACATAACACACAGATGTAGTTTATTTCAGTCAGGGGGAGCGTGAGAGGCAGCTCTATTCTCCTTAAACACTCTTTAGTTGTTTGTTTTTCTTTCTTTTGCTTTCTGTCAGTCTCTGTCTCTCCCCCTCCTTTCTTCCTACCTTCTGGTCACTGGTATGTATGTCTATACTGGACAGAGATCTGCCCTGGTCTTTTCTAGCAGCCGTCTTTGCATAATCAGTCATGGGTTGTCTGCCTACTGCAGGGCTCAGCAGTTTTTGGGTTTGTGTTAATGCTCAGTAGATCACCCATTTCACAACAACCACTTGGCAGCCTTTCTACTGTTTTCACCTAAAAACATACTAGTTAGTTTGGACCTGCATGCTTACCTTAAGTGAATTACGTTGGCCCTCCCTGGCGGTGCAGTGGGTTAAAGCACAGGGTTATGAAGCTGTCCACAGCCATTGCAGCACAAGTTTGGTCCCCAGCCAGGGAGCTGACTATGTGGCGGCGCAGCAGACTTCTCCTGACCTGCCTGCTGCTCCCCTCAGCATGTATTTCAGTATATCTGCCTGTTCTGCTCCTCACTATGTCTCTGGTGAATCATTTTGCACCCCCAACCTCTTGTCTGTTCCCCAGTTCTTGTATGCACAAATAAATAAATATTTTTTTAAAGATTTATTTATTCATACAGAACTGGGGTACAGGCTAGAGATGTGAGAGGATTCACCAGGAACAGAGTGGGGAGCAGAACAGGCAGGTCGATGAAGTACACTGCTGAGGGGAGCAGCGGGCCGGTCAGGAGATGTCTGCCGCACCATGTGGATCTCCTCTGGGGCAGGCGGGGATCGAACCCAGGCGGAATTGGCTTAAGCTTCTCAGTGCTGTGCTTTAACCCGCTGCGCCACCAGGGAGGGCCATAAATAAATATTTTTTAAAAGTCAGTTATGTTGTCTTCATTTGCTCCAGTCATATAATAGGTGTGGTCTGTCTCCTTTACTCTGAAGTGGTGATAGGCATGAACTTTGATTTTGGTTTTAGCTTTCAAGTAAGAAACGTGGCTCCTCTTGACAATATATTCATTATCATTAAAATTATTTCATCCTAAGAAAGAGCTATTATTGAAATCATATTTTAAAAAGAAACTCATAAGGAAAACTTTTCTACAGTGTAGCCCTTAATCTTCTTTCCTCTGCTCCCACTTAATTGTCTCGCATTTTTGAATGCTAATTATAATTAGAAAAATTCTTTTTTCTAAATATATGCATCTAAATTCTGATTAACTCAGGAAAGCACAAAGAAAATACTTATTTCAGTTGCAGAAAGGCAAAGGTGATGAATCACAGCAACAGAGTAAAAATGCTCCCACTGAAGATACACCTCATGGTCTTCCTGCCGTTTAACTGGTTTGAATAGCATCTTCTTACCCTAGAGACAAAATCTATATAAAAAGAAGAAAAAAATAGCCATAGAAACTAGTTTAAACATTAATTTTTCTAAGGCATCAGTGCAAAATCTCTTTAATTTCTTCAATTATAGCTCAGAGATTCCTAAAGTGCCTTTCTGTAAATAGGAAGGTCCTTTTGATGATTTCTTTTCTTCCTTTTTTTTTTTTTTTTTTTAAAAAAGAAAGCAAGCTGGCTGGGTACACCATTGTTCTTTCCTTATATATCACTGGCCAGTTCACCATAGTACAGTTAACTCAGAGGTGGCACTCTAAAACCACTCTAAAGCTGACCTATTTAGCAGAAATGTAACATATCAACTCTCTGCTGTCCTTCATACACTTGGTAGTTTTGTGAAGTGCTGCATAAAAGTATTTCTAAACATAAGCAGTTCATTTCTGGGGCTGTCCTGCCTTAGGACACTAGGGTCTGGGCTGCTGTCCATGCGGGATGTGTGTACCGGGAAGCACTCGACTCCTAACAGTCTGCAGAGACGGAACTCAGTAAGAGCTGGGCGCTCATGGATGTTCACACGGGGTCAACCTCAGGACTGAACTTGGCAATGACCCGGAATTGACCTGCTCTGGGAAATGAGATCTCTGGCAGGAGGTTGACAGTCTCAAAGCTGCACCACCACTGCTGACCCCAGGACTTCACACCCTCTGCTGGATGGAAAGCTGAAAGCCCTCTGGTACCTGTTGGCTGTAGGAGAGAACCCCTCAAGCACCACATCTGCAGCAGGGGACTGCTGCTTGTCCCTTAAGGAGAAAAGGACTCCAAGACCGCTGTGAAGTACACACCAGACGTGATGTCTGTGCTTGCGCAGAGGTGCACTTCTCCCTCCACTACCCGCGCCAGTCCACACGGCCGATGGGAAACCCCACATAGGAGTCTGGAACGTGGTCTGGGGCTTTCTAGCTTCCTCCAGGCAGCGTGCAGTGACACTGGGTGGGGTACAGTGGAGTGGACATTCTGATAACCTTCTCCATCTGTATCTGAAATGCAGTTAGCTCCTGTAGGCAAAGATGTCAAATTGTATAATGTTTCCCACTAGAATTCTGCCTGCTGCACTGTTCTAATGTCATTGTTACTATACCTTTAGGTCATTTGTCTCAAACAGTGCTCCTCAGAAGCCCAGAAGCCATTCAAAGAGCATCTCCCAGTGTGCGATAAAGGGAACTCAGATCTGAATGTGGGCTGGGTGCATCAATTGGAAATAAGACCTAGTCTTGGTGGTGTTTAGAAGTGGAACCCAACTAGTGAGTGTTGTCACTGATCAGCATGGGTACATCATCTGAGTAGCTCTGTTCTGGGGAGAGTAGAGGAAGATTAACCATACTCTAAATGCCATACTGTTTTTCAGGAGTAGAGCCTGAAAGAATGGACTTGATTGACTCTAGGAAAATCTAGTGGCTGGAAAAGTCACTGCTTTTACTACTTTTCACATGTATAAATAAGTGTTCATAGGTATTGCCTTTTAAAATTATTTTAAGAGAAACTTTTTGGGCTGGTTGATTTTAGACATGTTGGTAATGTCGTTTGTATAGATGTTGTGAATTAAAAAGGAAAGTAATAATTGATGGAAAGAATATCCAATTTTTTTTAATCTAACATGGACTGTTAACTTTCCACTCTTTCTCTTCTTTTTCTTCTGAAACCTCAGAAAAGTGACAAAGAATAAGAAAGTATAAGCCATAAGGCAAGGAATAAGAGACAATAGTGAGAGCAGATGATTAGCTCCAAAAACCTTGAAGGGTAGAGAGCACTTGGAGGAACAGGAACCTGACTAGCAGAATTGGGAAAATAAGTTCCAAGAGCCGGCAGATCAGTGTACCTGTCCAACCCCATCCATGGTGGATATTGGGGTGAGGTGCAGGACAAGAAGTAGCAGGATCAGCAGAAAGTTTATATGTAGCACCATCATCAGCCAACTCTATTTCTGACCACCCTGTAGCCCTGCTTCCCAGAAACAAATATTTATTCAGCATAGTTGTTCTCTAGACAGACCCCATATTCAGGATAATAGGAATGGGAGGATAGAGGGAAGGTGAGGAGATAAAGTGAGGGTCTGCATACAGAACAAGGGACTCCCTCGCCCAGCTTCTGACCTGCTCCATCAGACACCAGCAACTAGATGTGCCCATCATACTCTAGATGTCAGAGAATCTCTTTGAAGAAGCTAAATAGACTCAGAGTAAGTACTTTCCAGTGTCTCTATGGTCAATCAGGAAAACAAATCATACTGGGTACTTCAACCGAAGGATTTAATATAAGCTGAAAGAGTGAAAAGGGGGTAATCCAGAACTGCTAAGTACAGGAGCAGCCTCTAAGGCTGGGAGGACGCAAGCGTGGAGGTGGAACCTATAGGGACCCACAGCTGCAAAGATTACCCACAGAACTGGGCTCAGATGACCAGTGGAATGGCACCATGTGGCTTAGAGGGGTACAGTGGACTCCTCCTGAGAGTGCAAAAGACCCTGGAGGCTGGAGTGGAGATTACTTTGGGAGCAAAATTTGCTCCAAGGGCAGCTGGCCACAGACAACACAGCAAGGGACATGAGTCCCTTCTCCCCTCCGTCTGCTGTCTAGTCTCCCTGTAGGTGCTCATTGGCAGGGCAGAGCAAAGTACTGGCTGGCAAAGGAATCGGAAACTAATCTGCCGAGCCCCAGTCAGATAACACTGGAGCAAGGAAGAGAGGGTGGGTTTGAGGCAGCAAGAGCATAGGTGAATGGTCCTCATAGAGGCCAATACAAAATGACAAGATAAATGGCTTGAAAGGTATAGTCTCTGGGAGTTTGACTGGGGGTCGCAGGGGTGCTGACCCAGAGGATGCAATGATTTGGGAGAGAAATAGAAGTATGGGGAATTAGCCTGCAGTCTCACAGGATTCTAGAACATCCCTGCTCGGGTTTGAATCATAGCTCCACTGCTCACCTGATGTGTAACCTTGGGCAAGTTCGTTAACCTTTCTCTGCCTCAGTTCTAGTCACAGTCTAGTTCCCAAGGTGTTGTGAAGATTGTTTAACATTTGTGAAGAGCTTAGAACAGTGTCAGGTAAGTAGTGAACATGTAAGTGCTGACTAAACGAATCACCCTAGCCATGGCTGATGCCATAGCCAAGCTGGTAGGTAAAACCAGACTTTAGGTGAGAAGGAACATAAGGCTGATAGGTCAGTCCACCTAGTGGAGCTCTAACTAGTGAAATAGGAATCCAGACACAGATTTAACCCTTGTGAACTGAGTTGAATGACTTACCTGTCAGGGCTCCATGAGGGAACCATGACAGAAACCATGTCACATGGGCCAGGTCATGGTGAAGGCATGAGGAGAGACTGACTGCGTGGCCTTGAGTTGGTGTAAAGTCTCCCAGCCCATCAGTCATGATCCCAGAACAGCGCAAGCTCCTACTAGCTAAAGGGATAAGGCTGCTAGTGTGATTCCTGCCTTGATCTTTATTCCTTATGGACCCAGAGGGAAGCTGAGTGGAAAGACGCCAGGTGGGGAAAGAGATAGGGGAGATGGGTGCTTATACCAAGTGCCTCAACTGCAGGAATCCTCCAATTCCCTCTTTGTGAAAGAATAGCTTTCGAAATAACTTTAATCAAAAGTGATCAGTTCAAGATGTGTTCTATGGATAGAATTCAAGTCTGGGTCCTTGAACAAAGCTCCGTACCTGGCATTGATCTGAAACTTGCATAGACGCTAACTAGGTCTGATAAAAATTGCTGGGCCCCAGATCATGCTGAACCCCTAGTTCCATGCCCCTAACAGCCAGATCCTGGTCTGTAGTTGCCTATGAAGGTGAGAGTCCTGCACCTTTCCCACAGAGCACTTTGACCTGCATATGTCACTTATCCCTTCCCTTGCTCCCCTCTTCCCTTTCTACATCATTCATTTCTAGTGGACAATGTAATGTTTCCATTCTCCTTCCTAAAATACTTATTCTTGAAGGTATGTACTGTATCTTCTCATTCCCTGACCTGTCAAACAGGCCCTGCAAATATCTGTTCCTCATACACTGATAAGCGAATTACATAAACAAGGCCTTTTAAGCACTCATCTTCTTTCCCACTGCCCAATTAAATATCCTTTCTCAGGGACCTATATATCTTTTTTTTTTCCTCTCTTTCTCCCATTTATTCTCCACCCATCCGTGCATCTGTCCATCCATCCATCTACCCATATATCCACACACTCTTTTGCCTCTCTGCCCAGTCTATCCATCACCCAACACACCCACCCATCCATCCATTCAGTTCTCTGAACATCTCACTTTGAGCTCATTTACTAATGTCAGGACTACAGCTGGCTCCTGGGTAGATTCCAGCTCACATTCCAGCCTACCTTTTAATATAGAAGACTTAATAAATGCATTTATTTGTAGCTTTCAAACATTAAAATAGCAACATTATAACAAATCAAGCCTTTCATATATGGGAAAGAAAAAGGTTTGCTTCACAATAATGCAGAGAAATGAACAGGAGGTAATGGAAATGAGGTCAAAGGATTCCAGAATTCTACAAATGGGATGATGATAAGAAGTGATGTGCTGTATGAAAAATATCTACCCAAATGTGGCTTTTAAAAAGTTATAGTAATGTGTAAGGGTTATTGGCTCAATATTTTGGTCTGCTATAAAAGACAACATATTTCTAAATTGTAGGTACTCCTTCCCTATTTTCAGATCCTGTAAATGATTCATTTACTTAGCTTTAAATCTCATCTTTTTATATTCCTGTGTGGAAAAAAAAGTGATTATTATTAATAATCACCTACACATAAGATGTATTTTCTAATGGCTAGAAAAGCCCTGTATTTGAAGAAATTCATGTCTACAAAAAAAGCCTGCCCAGCAATTGACATGACTAGCTCTGAATATTTAAGTGCACGGTGACAGTCTCTCAGCTGATGAAAGGCTTCCTTCGATAGCCTTCAGGTTTCTTTCTTAACTTTTAAGTAGACCCTTGAGCCTCTGCCCTTTAACAGCTTTTGCATCCTTCGTGTCTGTTGATTCTATAGTTATTGTCAGCAACTAAGCAATCTTGTTTTTTCTTTCGATTTGGGAAGCTATAAGCTGCATCTTTTTTTAAACCTTCCACTCCTCTGCCACTTACTGAACTGTTGGAAGCAAGGTTTAAACTATAATTGGGTGTCGCATTCAGAATGCCCATTCTTTAAGGGCTACACAGAAGGGGCGTGGGTGGGGCTGGAGTGAGAGTGGGAGGTAGGGCAGCAATTTTACACAATCACAGACACCTAGCAGTCACAAAGCTGGAAGTGTCTGAGACAGCGGAGGACCTCCTCCCTACTGAGTCTCAGAAGTAGTGTCCAGGAACAGGATCCACCCCATCTTGCTCTTTACGAGTACTCAAATTCTGGACGCCCTCTTGCTTGAGGGCACTCCCGTCAGCCTTTGCATTGGGAGTGGGGCCCCTGCCTTTAGCACATACCAAATCCGCCACATTTGTACATTATCTTTCCACCTACCCAACTTGCAGCTGGAAGTGAGAAACATCATTCGTGTGGTGGGAAGACCCGCTCCTATCCCTCGAGACATAGACACTCACTCTATTGAATCTTATCTGTAACATCCCCATTTTCGCTGCTGCTTCTTTCAAGTTATGTTTTAAATAAGAAGGAAAATGTACCAACAGCATGTCAATAAATCTGGAAAAAATAGAAGTTGAAAAAAAAGATTATAAAGGTATATGTAACAAGGGAATAACTGCAGGCTATCTCCACACTCTAGTTGACTGGCCCCAAAGACATCTGCTTTAGATCCTATGCCTGTTGCCCTGCATGATTTCTTGGACACTATACTTGGCTTTTAAGAAAAGATTAATGGGCTTACTATAAAAAATAATGATAGTGATTGGTTTGTCATAACTATCACACTGTTAAGTGTGGACTCTGTGCCAGGCAGTATGCTGGAAGCATTGCATGTGTTATCTCTTGCACAATCCTCTGAGACATCATTATTCCTTTCCTCAGATTGGTGACAGGGCCTTAGTTAGGTCAAGCAGCTTGTCCAAGGTTCGTGACACAGCTGACTGACTCCAGGATCATCCGAGCACATGAGATAAAACTTGTTGGCTTAGTTCTGCATTGTGCTCTGATGAGATAATCTACTGTGGCTGTGATTCTTTTCCTTACAGGAGTGTTGGACATGATGTCTTAAGAATGATGCCATTCCATCCTATTGAGGTTTGGTACTCAGCACCCCAGGTCCTTCCAAAGTACTGCTGAAAGGCACCAACTGAAACCCTAACAATCATTTTCTGAGGTTATGCCAGAGAGAGGGGTTTGAGGGCCTAAAAACAAGTAGAGTTCACAGAACTCCTTCATAAATGGAGCTTGTGAGGAGTGCTGGTATCTTTAAGAGCAAAGGAGGACTGGCTGCACGACTGCCATTTTTCTTTGATCCCTTACTATTTAAAGTCAGCCTTTCAGCTGGCCTTCTCTCTTCTCTTATGAATAATGAAAAGTTAAATCATATTAAACTGGAAAGTGACAATGATATGTCACAATCCATCACCTTCGATTGAGGGTTGAAACCTAATGTAAAATGTACACTTGCTGAAGTGTTAACTGTAGAAAGTATCAAGTGTCCTTCTTATTATCAAGTGGTAGGATAGAGTCACAAGAATGGGTATGTATTTTTTTTCTGAATCAAGTAGTAAAAGCTGTGAAATTGACTTATTATACTCAGAATGATATCAGTTGAAGGCCATCAATCTAACTTTAACTGTCATAAAAGTGTTTCTGGGAAGGTAATGATTCATGGTCAGATGGACACATAGACAGCATGAGAATGCTAAGTAATGGATTCATAACCTCTGGCTTTAAAAATCACAGACACTTGTGGGAGCTCAAGTAACCTGCTCTGGAAACCAGTAAAATGGATCCTCTAATTTTGTGCAGACCTTGTTTGGGTCTCTTGATCTGTTTAGAGACACGCCCTGCTTCTTGTGATATGTTGGAAAGGGGAAAAAAATGATTAAGGATAGAAAATAGTCCTGCTAAATGAGAGGGTGAATTGGTTTTTTTTTTAACTGAATAAAGAGAAGACTAATGAGGTCTTTAAATATGAGTGATGCTAAATAGTTTATACCCAGTGCCCAAATAACCAGATTAGATGGAAGAAACTTAAGTAGAAAGGGGTTTCTTCATCAAGAAAGTAACAGAACATAGAAGCAGATCTCAGAAATAGAGATTCTTTTCCCATTTGCATGTCCTTCTCTGGATCAAGGGTTTGCATCTTTTCCCACTTTTTAGAAAGTTGTGTTGGGACATTTTTTAGAGTTTCGTTAAACTTTTCAACTAAATCTTGAATGAAATGATATCTTTATGATCCTATAATCCTCTTGTCTAGAAATGTAGATGTCTATCTATTTCCCCAATTATTCTAGAAATCTCTTCTGACTTCTCCATGCTAAGGCATCTGAATATCCTATAGACCATTGCATCAAAATTGACAGGCAATGGTCCATTATTTTTCCCTTTTTGCCTGAGTTTACATGTTGTTCAAAATGTTCAATTTAGAATTGTTTTTGATATTCGTTTTAAAATTCACTGACAAAATTACTACATAGGGATGCTTGGTTCTCATTTTCTTCTGGTCTTTTCACTGTCTTCTTTTTTTCTAGGTAAAATTTTAGTTCTTGATTCTATGAGATGGAATGATATACCTTTCCCTGACCTATGTACTCTATAGATTCCTACAAAGGTTTCATTATGACTTTTAAGCACATGAACTAAAAATAATTAGATGATAGCAGGAGTATGAATGTGGTACTCACTCCCCAAGCTTTCCCTTGAGCAGTGGTCACAATAGTATACTTTCTGCTGTATGTTTTCATGGACTGTATTAGAAGCTTTCAGTCTGTGTATCTCATATTATAAGGGAATGGAGGAGTTCTATTTTAATTTTTTAATTAAAAAATCCATTCTAAAAATCTTAGAAAGATTGGTACTTGAGTAGTGTCATATTTGTATCTTTATTCTTATTATTTGTTGATGGAAATCTTTAGCTATATTGTGTGTTCTTCAGTCTAGTATTTTTTTTTTCTTTTTCTAAGCAGATTTCTGTTTCCTGAGCCATAAGTTACCAAATGATTCATAAAGTGTAGCAGTATTTAGAGTTTTTCTATCTGTATGACTCCTATGTACACATATTTTACTCCTACATTAAAAGAGAAAAGTCCTCTGTATCTTTTAGGATTTCTTATCGCCCTGCAGAGGTGTAGTGGACACCTGGGTATACCAGCAGGCTGAACTCATTTGTTCTTGGTTCTGCAGATCTGTCCTTGTCACGGTTCTCTGCTCTAGTTGAACTGACTCCCTTTAACTTCCTTTTCATATCAACCCCCTTGATCCTACCCTAAATGAAATTACCCAAAATCATATATTTGCACAATGAAAAGTAGTTTTTAACTATTTATTTTTACCAGTGCGTCCCAAACTAGCCTTGCCAACCTGACATAAACTAGCCTTGTCAATCTGACAATTTTTGAGCAAAGAAAGACACAGCTGTAGATGATAAAATAAGACCACATTACTATTGCATTTATGAGACATTATTATATAATTAGCTATTTCATATAACAGCTTTTTTTTTAAAATAGCCAGAAGTAATAATTTATCTCCATAACCTTTTTTTTTTCCCTGTTGTAGATTTAATGAAAACTTTTCTAATATGTCTCTACTTTTCTTTGGAGCATAGTGCATGTAATTTATTCTCTTTTCAATATCACTGCAAGGTTATAATTAAAAGCATAAATTCCTGTTCCATGACCCTTAGAGTCTACCCAATTGTTTAATACTTTTTTTTTTTCCTGAAGTTCACTAATTGGCCTTAGCTATGCATTTTGAGTTCTGATAACTGCTTTTATTTCCATTGTGGGTCAATGTGCTGTCAGTATCCCTGTCTCTTTAGCTGCATCTTCATTCCTGACTGTCTGAACATCAGGCTTTACCATAGCAAGCAAAGGTCTCCTCAGAGAAAGAGAAACTATGGGACCTTCCCATTGAAAGGACTCCTGACAGGGTCTGGCAGGTTCCAGGTGACAAGGCTGTTTCTAGCTCACTTCTCCCTCTTCCTAGGCCTCAGCCCCAACAAAGCTGCCTTGCTTCATGGCCTCTGGGCACCAAGGGGATTCAGTTACACAAACACCAAACATCTATTTACATTCTTTCCCCCTCCTTCCCCAAAATTTCCTGTAGCCACCCTGGCTTCTTTACCCCTTTCCTCGTCCTTTCTGGATCTATTCTTGATTTCAAAGGGAGCATCTAGATCTCTGTTACTACCCCTAACAGCTTGATTCACCCTAAACAGACATAGAAAGATTACAAATACTTATGATTGAAGATCTTCAAAGGGATGAGTGAATGAATGCCAACATTTTATCAAAGGAAGTACTAAGCCAGCCTTGCCATAAACTAAAATCTATCAGTGTGACAACAGAAAGTATAATGTTTAGTGTTTGCAGGGCCAGCTCCTACATGCAGTACATACACATACTTCAGACATTTTTTGACATATATAACAACTCTGTGAACTGGTAAGATCTCTTATTTTACAGTTGGGGAGAGCCAACGAGATTTTTATTGCTGCCACAAATTTTAAACTTTTAGGTGCCATAAATTTAGTGACTTAAAACAATACAAATTAATTTTGTGACCTTACTAGAGGTCAGAAGTCCAAAGTGAGTGTCAGGGCTGTGTTCTTGCTAGGAGAGTCTGTTTCTTGTCTTTTCAAGCTTCTAAAAGCATCCACATCCTTCAACTCCTGGCCCTGCCTCCTCCTTGAAAGGCAGCAGCACTGCACCTTCAGATCTCCCTGGCTTTGATTCTCTTGCCTCCCTCTTTCATTTTTAAGAACTTTGTGATTAATTGGACCCACTTAAATATTCCAAGATTGTCTCCAAAAAACCAGATCCTTAGCTTAATCACATCTACACAGTCCCTTCACCCAGTGAGGTAATGTTTTGAGGTTCCAGAGGTTAGGGCATGGCCGTCTTTGGGAACCATTATTCTGCTGGACCTAAGAAAGTTCATATATTAAACCTGAGAGTGATAGTCAGGGCACAGACAACTAGCAAGTTCAACTTCTCCTGCATCATCACAGGGCAAAAGTCTACATCTCTTTTAGGGAATTTCAAAGGTATTCACTTTCTGTAACTCTTGCAAAGAGTCTTTCATTCTGCTTAAAAACTAGTGTCTGGTTCATTTTAGGACATGGCTGCTCGGCAAACATTACTTGGGGCAAAAGTAAAATTCCTGTGACCAAAATGTGTAGAACAAATGAAATGTGACCAGAAGTGTAGAACAAATACATCACCACCTAGCAAACAAAGCAGTCCTCTAAGAAGACAAATGGAGGCAATTATGTTTTTTGTTATTGTGTTATGTTTATCGTGGAAATAGACGGTGTGGCAAGAAGTGGAAGCATTGGGGGAAGTGATTGTTATCCTTTTTTTCTATTTTCAGCCATTCTTCTTGTTTATATTTCCATGCAGGGTGTCTAGGCCCTGCGTTTGATATTGGCTACATGCATATGGCTTGTATCTACCGGGCGTGTTGTGTTAGAGCCACTGTGGGTTGGTGTGAATCTTACAGAAGGGCAAGGAGCTATGGGAGAGCTGAGATACAGTGGGAGAGGCAGAGACTGAGAGAGTGGGAAGAAGGGAAAAAGAGAAGGAACAACAAAGGGTAAAAAAGAAGTGGAAAGTGAGGCAGGGAGGGAGATGGGAAAGAGGAAAGAGAGAGATGAAAGGGGTTTCCTGCTCTTTCCGGGGAACTGCAGGCAACCTCTGTAGGGATGAAGGACCAGGGAGCAGCTAGAGGATCTATCCTGGGGGAGATCTGTACCAAGCAAATAGTTCCCTCCCACTGAAAATGAAAGCAGAAAACCCTGTCAGAATTCAGTGTCCACCTCCAAGCCGGTCAGCCTCTTTGGAATAGCTCCGGCACAGGTGTAAGGAAGAGGCTCCTTGTTCTCAACCTAGCCTGGAAGGGGCACCCTCTCCCTGGAGTCTGTTTAGTTAACAGTTAACAAAGGATGTGGTCCCCTTCCTGGTAGTTTAGTTTAGGGCTCTGCAAGTTTGCATAACTCCCAGATTTGTTTACAAGTTGGTTTCTCTGTCTAGAGTGTGTTACATGCCCTGGGGCTGCCCACAAAGGACAGAACAGCGACTAGCCATTCTGTCTGCATCCCAACCCCATGCCTAGGTGAGTGATTTTTCAGAAAGAAAACTAGCTAAAAGAAAAATCGGGTCTTCTAGCTTATTTTCAACTTCATCGTTGACAGAGATGTGTCCTTGAACACAAAGATGTTGCCCAGTAGTTTGGGGAGAGAGGTTTCCGAGACAGGTCAGGAGGGTCCATCACGGTGGAGCAGCTAGAATCTTGAGGCACTGACTCAGCCATGGCCAGCACGGATGCTCCTGGCTCGGCAGGCACCGCTTTGTCCCCTAATAATCAAAAAGAGTTGAACAAAAAGTCAGACCCCTTTGTGACAATTATGTTCCTTTAAGAGGAACTGATACTGTGTCCAACTTGAAAGGTGGAGAGCATGTATAAAAGCAATATCTCTCCGCTGCTGATTCCCCAGTCTCCCCTCTGCTATTGTTTGCTCTTATAGAAGAGCTGTCTTTCATAGTAGCTTCTTGTGCTTGATCCTGCCTTGAAGACATAATCCTTCGCAGACAATGGCATGCAGGGCAGGGTCAAGAGCTGTGCCCACAGCTCTTCTACAGAAGGGAAAAAAGCCTCCCTGGTACCTTATTCTGAAGAAAAGATGATATGGTGAGAAACAGACTTGTCTAGAAGTTTGAATCACCAGCCTTAGGCTTTTCTGCCTCAAAACACTTCATAAGAATGGCTAGGTCAACTTCCCCGTCCCCACCCTACCTTGAGAATGACAGGCTATCAGGAGGCTGTAGACAGGACACTGGTACACGCCACAAGATCCTCTAGCAGAGGTTCCTATAACCATGGGCTTGGCAGCCACTTGGTCCTGATACTCTTAATTTGAGGACAAGGATATGACTTTGTCATGGCAATTTCTAAATTTTGACTGATCTGTGTATTTTTATTTAATCACTATATAAAATGAACCTGTTTCCTCTTGGCTAATGTTCAGAGCATCTCAGGGGTACAGGACGGTGGACAGCCCACCTTTGGGGAGGCTATCAAGGTGCCCATCTGTTTTATAGTCTGTCTTTCCCTCATCTTTATAATGGCTTCAGGTTTCTATTTTATACTCTGGGAAAACTTCCCTGTGTAAGCTCCAAAGATCTAAGAACACACATTCCATACATTTGTTCGTCTTGTTTCTATTCCTTATAATTTTTTAAGATGTGGTACATATACGCAATGGAATATTACTCAGCAACCAAAAAAAGAAAAAAAAAGAAACACATGCCTTTTGCAGCAACATGGATGGAACTGGAAAAGATCATGTTTAGTGAGATAAGCCAGAAAGAAAAGGAAAAATAGCAGATGGTTTCTCTCATAGCAGGAATATAATGGACCAGGAAAGAAAATAATGATAATGATGAACAGCTATATACCAGAGACATTTTGTGAGGGTGGAGTGGGGAGCAGGATCAAAAACAGTGGGGAGAGGGAAATGCACTGAACTGTGGTGATGGCACACGGGTGATTTGGTGATGGGAAGCCCAAGGGGATTGTAACTGAGATGGAAAAAGGTACAAAATGATGTAAAAATAAACTATTATAAAATTAAAAATTTTTTAAATTTTTTTTAGCAAAATTGTCATCACTAAACTTCAGTTCTGTTTAAACCATCCTCATTCCCTCCATGCTTTTTTATTGTTGTTATAATGTTTATTATGATAAAGTATAAATAATAAATGGAACCATTTTGACCATTTTTGGTGTACAATATAGTATCATTAGGTACATTTAGTATCCTCTGTAACCAACATCACAATCTATTTCCTGATCTTTCTCATACTCTCAGAAACTGCTTCCACGAAACAATCATTATCAGTTCCCCATCTTGCCAACCCCAACCACAGCCCCTGGTGATTTCTATTCTACTTTAGAGTTTGAAGAATTGGACTGAAGAATTTGTCTGTTATAGATTACTTTTATAAGTGGAACCATGCGATATTCATCTTTTTGTGCCCAACTTATTCCACTTAGTGTAATGTTTTCAGTGTTAGTTCACGTGATAACATGTATTGGAACTTCATTATCTTTTGGTTTTCTGCCTGTGTGTAATCCATCATAGGTTGAGGCCACAGTTTGATCATCAGTTCATCTGTTATGGAGATCTTGTTTGCTTCCACCTATCGGTTATTATGAATAATGCTGCTGTGAATGTATTGGAGTTCCTGTTGTCAGATCTGGGTGTGTACCTCATTGTGGAATCACTGAGTCATCTGGCACTTCTGTGTTTGACATTTTGAAATACAACAATTTTTCCACAGAGGCTGCCCCATTTTACGTACTCATCAGCCATGTGAAAGGGTTTCCATTTCTCTACACCCTCACCAATACTTGTTATTTTCTTTCTTTCTTTCTTTCTTTCTTATTAATAGCTATCCTGGGGGGCAGGGGTGAAACTGGTAAGAATAGGTTTAGTATTGTAAAAAACTGCCCAAGTGTCTTCCATGTTGTAGCAATTGAAGTCTTTCCACATCCTCATCAGCATTTGGTATTAGTTATTGGTATTTTAGCCATTCTAGTAGGTATGTCGTGTGCAGTGGTGTTCATTGTTACATTTTTTCTCTTTTTTAAGTATTTTTATATATACTTTAAGCATCCTTGTTTATTATTAACTTCACTTTTTTGCCTATGATGACAATAAAACTTTGCTGTGGCCCTTTATTTGTGCATAGTGCTGAAACAATTAGCTAAAATGACATTAGGTCTCTGGATAAGTATAAAATAAGACTAAAATGCTTTTTTTTTTTTTAAAGATTTATTTGTACATAGAGAACTAGGGTACAGGCCAGAGGCTCAGGGCGATGAGAGGCTTCACCAGAGACAGAGTGGGGAGCAGAACAGGCAGATTGACGAAGTACACTGCTGAGGGGAGCAGCGGGCGGGTCAGGAGAGGTCTGCCACGCCATGTGGTCACCTCCAGGGCAGGCGGGAATCGAACTTATGCGGAAGTGGCTTTAGCTTCTTAGTGCTGTGCTTTAACCCACTGCGCCACCAGGGAGGGCCAAGACTAAAATGCTTTTTAAGACTAACTAGAAACTTGTAGAAACACTGCTATAAATAAACATTTTTCTGCTGGGTAAAAATCCCTGATGAGATACATCTTTCACTAGTTATGTCAAATTAGCCTGTAATTTCTGCCTTTCTTTTCCAGTGCTCCTTAATGTAGTGTCATTCCTAGAGGACAAGGATTGATTCCATTTGTGACATGTTAACACATGCTGAGAAGAGGCCAGATATTTCCAGAATTAAAATCTTGTGAAGGGGTTTTGCTGCTTGTATTTGTTAGCTGGATGGGGGAATCTGGAAACAAGTTTTTTCGCTAGTTATGTCAAGTTATAGTTCTGTCTTTTCTAAATCATTGCCCTTTGGCTCCTGAGCAGATGGCTTTATTTTAGATAGGAGCAGTATCAGATGATTTTATAACCATAATCCGATTATTCAGTGACCTGGCTGCATTTGTTTGTACAGACATTCATCAACTAAAACTCAGGATTGCACGTATTTGGTATTTAACCCCAAAGAGGATATTGACTTCACCAGTTTATTTCTTGCTATTCACACATTGCACTTGAGGAAACAGATTCAGATTCAGCAAAAAAATCTACAAACTACACATAACTATGTGTCACTCTCATTCACATCATGACCCAATTTGTGTACTGAAAAGGTCCTTTTGATAAAGTGCTGGTATTTCACAATAAGGAAGCCATGTAACAATCTGAGGAGCAGTATTAAGGCCAGGACAGAATGAAAGTCCCTTGCTCCATTCAGGTCATGCTTGTCTGATCATTGCAAGGGCCTCCCATATTGTGACAACTTCAGCCCCAGTTTTTCTTTAGTTATGTCAAGTTATGGCATAACTGCTTCTTATAAGCTAATATCTTGCTGGTAGAAAAGGAGGAGCTGTCACTGTGGACCTCCTTAACATTAATAGAGGCCTTGTTCTCTGTCAGGCTACCAGGTGCTGATGAGAAGAAACACCTGTAAGCTTTGGTCTTTTTTCTGCTTTGATTCAGAGAAAGACAATGTACAACCAGGAGGGAAGTCTCTCTCTGCTTCACTTTATGGTTCATCAAAGTTTCCTATCTGCTGCAGTTTGGCCTGATGACCAGGATGCACACCCAGTACCTGTGCCCCTAGAAAGTAGACAAGGAGCCCCAGGTGAGGCCCGGAGTCAGAGAGACAGATGGATGCACTGGAGACTGATAGGAGCTCTTGGCCAGAGCTTCAGGTGATAGGTGGTAAATGAGTAAGCAAAAGGGTCACCAGAAGTAAGGATGGTATTTCCTCCTAAGTCATTTCCAGAATTTGGTCTTCCCGCCCCTGAACCAGTAAATATCATCTGAGTGAGAGAGCCAGTCAGTCCTCCTAATTCAACACCCCCATTGTGGTTTACATTTTTTGAAGCAGTCATGGGATTAGAGATGTGGTTGACCTGCATGTTTTGGTATGATGAGTTGCCTACTTGACTTACCTATCCTCCTCTACAATTTTACAGAATATATAGACTTGCTTCACACATTTGGGACTTCATTTATCTACTGTTTCTCTTCTCATATCCATTGGCAGTCGTCTTCCCATCGAGAGAGCTCCATTGGTTCACTGACCACAATCCTCACTTTCCTTCCCTGAACTGTTCTACACATAGCAGGTGCTCCATGAGTACTTAACAAATGACTGAATTACTCTGCTCCTTGCCTGGCACCAAAATGTAGTTGCAAACTCAGAAAGGAATAGTCAGAACACATATGTGAATATGAATACCTCATGATTTTCTTCTTTTTCTTCATTTATTCAGCACAAATTGTTTGACCACATACTATTTTTCAGGTTCCATGCATAAAGTAAGATACTTGAGCATCTGAATATATTTCAAATTTAAAAGATTTTAAAGATCCAAAAGATTTACTGACTTTGAAATTCCACCCTATAGCATCTCCATTTATATCTTGACAGTCAATATAGAAGAGAAGAATTAAATTGAAAGTGAAGTTATATAAGTTATATAAGTTTAATTGTATGTTTTTATGTACTTGCCATTGTGAAATTAGCTATACTTACCACAGAAGAGGACCCCTACGTGGACTGAACTGAAATGTTTCCTACCAACTAAGTTAGTGGAAGACTTGAATGGTCCCTTCCTATGTTTAAGATTTTCCCTGTCCAATCACCTTTTGTTCTTTCTTCTACCACAGAAGGACAGTATGTCTATTACTGGATAAACATAAATGTCAAATTACTTGGCTCTCTTTCTTGTTTGCTTCTACATTGCTCTGCACTATAGTGCTAAATTGCAAGCCCATTTACCCAGTGCTCCTTGTCATGTATTCTGAGTGTTCCTGTCTTCTAGAAATTAATGAACAGCTCAGCTCATCATCTACATTGATTTGAAATTCTAAGAAACAGCTTTCCCAAACAGGTTTCTTCACTTGCTTTAAAAATACTCTTCTTGTACCTAGGGTAAATGGTCAGGAGTGAGTGTTTACTTTCTAACTAAATAAACATGTCTTTCGGGTTCCTTAACATTTATTGAGACTCATTATTGCAAAAACTACTTGGAAGCAATTTTATTTCTTGCAATTATACAAGTAAGGGAAGTTCATCAATTTTGAAGTTATCTGCCTTGAATTTGTTATTAAGTGATGAGACTTGAGATCCAGATTATACTCAGAGCATAATCCTTTAGAACTAAATTATTAAAAAGTTACTTAAGTAGAGAATATTTTAAATGCTTTTATTTCTTAAGATGAGAAAAATGTTCTGCTTTTTATTTATTTATTTATTTGGCTCTCTCTTTCCTTTAATGTACTTAAATGTCTTTTGAAGCTAATCAACTACTGCTTTAACATTTGTGATGGTAAAACCACAAATCCAAATATCCATCTATTTTTATGGTATTGGCAATGTTCTAATTTTACTGAATTTCCATCATAATATATACATCGGTATGTATACAATACTCAGTTTGTGTTGAAAGTGTTGAAGATCAAATTACTTATTGATAATCAGAGACTTCCAAACCAGAAGATTGGTTTCATTGTAAGTCTTTTTAGTAACCCTGGAATGCCTCCCTTTGGGACTACAACTCTAGTGGTTGGGAGTTTGCCAGCCCATCCCAGGGACACACTGAGGGATGGGATAATGGAGAAGGTTTGCGAGACAGGACTGCTGCTCAGTGAGCAGTCCTCTTGCTGTTTGTTAGTGTAATGGACACACATGATAATGTGACAGTGGCAGGAGGAGCAGGATCCAGGGGAGACAAAGGATAATCAGCTTTATGGGGGCAGGGGGGGACATCTCGGCCACGCATACAGGGACGACTTCTGTGCAGGTGCTTGGTGTAATTTCCGAGCTACTCCCAGACCGCCTCTGACCATTGCCACGGTCAGTCACTGGCGACCTGTGTGTCCCAGGCTCCGTCATGATGTGGGCCATTGTCTTAAGGCAGCCATGCAGAAGTGCCTTGGCCAGTTCTTTTGCACACACACAGGCGCATGGAGAGGCCATACACACACAGGTGCAGAGGCCCCAAGTGGTAAAGTGACCAAACACAGTGACTCTTACGGGAAAGTTATTAAACTGTTTCCTTTAACTTCTTAATAGTTTACAAATACACCAAATGTTTACAAATACACTGAGGATAAGCTCTATGGGACAGGACAGTTTGCACATGGTTCAAGTTTATATCCCCTCCTGGGAACTCAAAGCTGCTGACTAAATAGTGAATGCAGTTATTTGATTCTGCACAGCTTGTAAGTTTTTCTTCCCTGGTTTTGAGCAACTGTGTGGTGAACATTGGGCAGTTTTCATCAACCATGAATCTAGTATTTCTATAATTAAATATGTCAGTGTCATATCTCTGAAAGCTGATATCTTGCATGGCATGTGGATTGCAGTATCCCCTCATTTTGGGAATTTTAGCAAGATAGTCTTTCCCAACCCATACTTCAAATGCACAAAGCACAACAAGAGGGACTATGGTGATGAAGAACAGGTGAATTACTACTGGGGCTTTCGCGCGGATTACACCCAAAAGGATAAAGCATACATTGCAGAAAAATGAAGAATGATGTAAAATATATATAAAATAATAATAAATAAATAAAATTTTAAAAATGCACAAACCCTTGGGTCTAAGCATCTATCTGTTAAGGATATTTTCCTTTTTTGTGTTTTTGATCAAAATTAATGGTCAAAGACCCCAGAGAGCTCCTCTGTGCACCATGTGTCATCTTTTCTGAAATAAAGAATTTTTAACTTGTCTGCCACTTCACACAAGTGTTGCTACTATTTTAGGAAAATATTAGGAGAATCGAATGAAGAGCCAAAAGCACCTAGAAACTTCCCATTTGAAATTTCAGCAGCAGAATATACGTTTTTCCCCAAGTGCACACGGAACATTCTCAAAGGGTAGACCAATATATTGGGAAATAAATATCAATAAACTTAAGAAGATCGAAATTATACCAAACATGTTTTCATCATACAAAAGTATGATGTTGAAATCAACTGCAAAAAGGAAAAGTAGAGATATCTTAACTACATGGAAGTTAAACAACAGAATACTGAATAAATATTGGTCCACTGAAGGAATCAAAGGAGAAGTCAGAATGTTTCTGGAAATGAATGAGAAGCCACATATCAGAATCTTTGGGATACAACAAATACAATACTAAGAGAAATATATATATATAGCCATACAGGCTAATCTCAAGAAATATGAAAAAAAATAAAACAATCTAACCTTACATCTAAAGGAACTGGCAGGGAGAGGGTGAGAAAAGACAAAACCTGAAATCAATAGATTAAAGGAAACAATAATAATCACAGCAGATTAAATAGAAAACCAAAAATGAAAGATCAATGAAACAAAGAGATGATTTTTTAAAAAATCAACAAAACTGACATACCATTGGCCAAAATTCATTACAGAAAAGAGAGAGAGAAGACTCAAGTAAATCAGAAGTGAAAAAAGATGTTATGACAGAGACTACAGAAATACAAGAGATCATAAGAGATAACTGTGAGGTATATGTGTGCCATTAAATTGGAAAGCCTAGAGTAAAACAACAATTTCTTGAATCATACAAGTTCCTGAGACTGAGTCATGAAGAAACAAAAATCTGGATAGGCTATCACAAGTGAAGAAATTGAAATAGTTATCAAAAAATTCCCTCTCAAAAAAAAGTAAAAATAGGGACTAGATGGCTTCACTTGTGGCTTCTACCAAACATTCAAGAAAATATAATACCCATTCTTCTCAAACTTTCTCAAAAAGAAGGAGATGTTTCCTAACTACTTTTATGAGGTCAGCATAATGCTGATACCAAAATCAGACAAGAAAAAAAAAACAAGAAAAGTATAAGCCAATTACCTTGATGGACATAAATTAATTCTTCAGCAAAATATTAGCAAAGTCAATTCAATTGTACATTTAAAAGAGCATGTGCTATGACCAAATATTATTTATCCCATTGACACAAGGATGTCTCAACATATACACATCTATCAAATGATTCATCAAAATAACAAAATATAAAAATCAATAGAAAAGCAATAGAAAAATCAATAGATACAGAAAAAGCATTTGACAAAATTTAGCATCCCTTAATTATTAAAAAAAAAAAACTCAATAAAATGGATATAGGAGAAATATAATTAAAGATACTAAAGGCCAGATACGACAGACCCACAGCCAACATCATACTCAGTGGAGAAAAGCTGGGGCTTTTCCTCTAGTCAAAAGAAGAAAAAATGCCACTATTATTTAACATGAAATTGAAAGTCTTACTAGAGCTATTAGGCAAGAAAAAGAAATAAAAGATATTTAGATTGGAAAGCAAGAAGTAAAACTGTCACCATATGCAGGTGACATAATAGTAGATGTAACCCTAAAGACACACACAAAACTGCTAGAAATAATACAGTATGTTGTAGACATACAGCTACAATGTCACTATACAATAATCTGTTGCCTTTCTATATGCAAGCAATGAACTAGCAGAAAAAAAGTAAGAAAAGAAACACCCATTGTAATTAGTTCTCTTTTACTGAATTGCAGTCTTCTTCATTAGTAAAGTACCATTATTATAGCTAACTGATTGATTTTTTTTTTCTCATAAAAACTCTTACTGTGCTAGTAGTGGGTAGGATAGCAAGGAATCCTTTAACTTGGTCTTTATGAACTTGGTTTCCTGATTTCCTGAGCTATAGATTTTCACCCATATTATGCTAAGTTTTTCCCTTATTTCCTTCATAATTTTCCATTGGGATTTCATGTTATATTTGTGAGATTTCATTTTGAAATGTGGAATTAAGATAGAAAATGCTTTATATAAAGCCATACATGCATTTATTTTTAAAAACTTGGAATTAAGTAAAATCTCTTTGGCTTAATACTATAATTTTCCTATAAAGGCAATATATGTTTTAAATTATATCTTGGAATTATATTATAATAAAACCAAATAGTTCTTATTATAGGCAAAGTATTAAACTTTGCTACCATAATTGCTTAACATGCCATGGCATTCAATTTGAAAATAGTTCTGCTGATAACAAAAGTGATATTTTAATAACTTAAAATACAGAAATCAAAAGAAAATAATGTGCAGTCTTTCCACTCACAGCTAATGACAGTTAACAATATATGTATACAAATACATACATGTATATAGAAGGATTTACCTCCTAAAACACAGAGGACACGTATTTAAAATTTTTTCTCTCAAATACATGCTAGGATTCTATTGCATATTCTGCTTTGACTGTGTATCAGGATGCATTTGACTGCTAGTAACAGAACCCATTATTTAAGCAAGTTTGCAAGTGGATGGAGTGTGTTATCTTATGAAATAGGAACTCCAGACGTAAAATAAGCTTCACAATGGTTCATTGAATACATCAGGTATTCAAGATCATGGATCCAGGTACTTTCTGTTCTGGGTCCTACCTTCAGTATTATCAGCTTCATGCTAAGATTATTCTATTCATGACAATAAAATTACCACCATGAGCATCTGAGATAGCATGCTTCCTTATTTACATCTAGAGGAGAGAGAAATGTCCTGATCCCTATTAGTGGAATGGAAGCCTTGCTCTTGAGTCATCGAACATAACTTGTCCACCCCCAGAACAGTAATGGTTACCAGGTTAACACCAATCCTAGTTCCTTTGTCACTGGCAAAGGGAATTAGATTACTAGATAGATGAGTTGGGGTCAGTTCCCCAAAACGCACTGCTGCTATATAATGGTGGAGATACAGAACAGTGTTTGAAAGTCAGCCCCAACCTCAGAAACCTAAGATTTTCACTGAGTATTTTATGAACACATATGAGGGCCATGTTAAAAGATCACTTAACTTTTTTTCCTCATTGCCTCCAGGCTCTGGTATAATTTGTTTGGATTCTCAAAATTCTGTCTTCCTCCTGCTTGTTTATACATGACCTTCTTGGAAAACCTTCTTCCTGACTAGGATCCCACAAGAGGACCCCACAAGGGGATCTCCCTTCCCCCACAAGTATAGTCTTCCCTTTTGCTCTGATTGGTCAGAACTCAGGCCCCAGGCCTATCACCAGTTACCTTTCTGACTTTTGATGATCAAGATGTAAGCCTGGTGGTGGGCCTGGTCCTCACATAGCAACAGCCTGGGGAGAGTGTGGGCACCTCACCAGGGGAAACCCCGGGTGGATGTACGTGCCCACTGGCTATCTGCAAACATTGTTCTTAACTATCACAACAGTCGTCAGAATTTGAAATTAAGATGAATGTTTTTAGATATTTTAAATGGTATTAAAGAGATTAATTTCTTTTGTTGAAACTCTGTTCAGAAAGAGTTGGATAGGGGAAAAGAGTAAAGTTTTCTGGGAATTGATTCTAATATTCCCCAAAGTCTTGGCATTGTGGTGATGCTGTTTTGACTCTAGATTAAGTTTTCTTCATGAGTTTTGACTTAAACTGGTATAGAAATTAATCTAAATGAAAAAATAAACTTAAAGATAAACATAATAGATGTAAGCTTTATTATTGGTGCATTTTTTATTTCAATACCCTTGAAACAATGTCATAAATAATACAGAGAATTAATGGGTATTTTTGCACAATAATTCTGGGAAATAATAGGCACACTTAAAATTACTATGGCAAAAATCAGCTGTTGAAGAAAGGAGTTATGATATATTCAGTGTTTAAGTACCTTAACTACTATTAAATATATAACTTTACGTGTAGTAAATATTCATATTTAATTTTAGGTGCCAGTGTAATATATACTAAAATAAAATGGAACAATTTCTATGGTTCTATAAAGGAGTCTATAAAGGAGTCATAAATAATTATAGTAAAACTTTTTTGAAATATTTTATGGGACTAAAAATTGAAAATTTCCTAATAGAGAAATTTTCTTAAATGAGAAATGTGGTAAGTTAGTCATGGAGACATCAAACTGCAATATTTCCTGTGGGAACCCTGAATAAGCAATAACTCCTAATATAATCTTATATAATATATACAAATCAAGACTTTTTTGTAAAGGCTTTCCAAGAGATATCGGGAATAAAAAGGTTATTATTACGCTAAAATTTCTCAAAAGAAGTTACATATGTTGCATTCTTTTGCATTTCCAGAATAGAGGTCTTACTATTTTCCAGAATAGAGATCTTACTAATCTAGAAAGGCTATGATTATCTAGGGTTTAAAAACAAACAAATAGAACTGTTCCCTGTAGATAACACAATTGTAAGAAGTACACAAGTAGAATCCCAGGATATTTCTAGTGTTCTTGAAAAATAAAAAGTACAGACTAATATCTTGGTATTCAGAGTACCTTCTGTCTTAATGCCTGATTCACCAGCTGAGGAATAGTTTATTCACCTTTGTTTTGTTGTTTTTTCAGAACAAATCCCACCTCCCCTATGCCCTTAATTAGCAAAAGGAATACAGAATTAGTTAATTTGAGCAATGGTTACTAAGGCACTCATTTTAAAGTTGCTTAGATTTGTGGAAGTGTGGCTTTATTATTTTTCTTCTTTTTCTCTCAGATAACTAATCTCATGAGATCTGTGTATGGAATGGTTTGAATGGCTTGTGGGGAGACCTAGATATTAACCTACTGCATTGCCCTAGACAAATAACTTAATCTCTAGGATTCTCAATTTTCTTATTTCTAAAGAGAGGTTAGGCAGGTCAAATGTGTCTCAGGGATTCCTTTTTGTATGAGAAGCGGATGTAGGGGAAGGAATCGATGATGGTCAAGTAGACAGATTGTTTGTACTTTTAGGACACAGGTGGCAAAATGGAGCCTGGAATGATGGGAGACTTGAGTTGATGCCCCTTGTCTACAAATAGATGACATCAAGTTCTCATCAGGATCCCCAGAAAAATCACAATAAATTCATTTGCCCTGGTCCAGGTTTTGGTGGTCTCACCCTCTGTTTGAAAGGTTCGTGGCCACTGCATGATCAGATAGCTCTGACTGAGCCTCTGAGTTTCAACAACCCTGAATGGATGTACCCCAAAATACCATCTCCCTCACAACCGCATTGTGCAGCTCTCAGGCCCTCCTGGCAATTACACTATTCCAGAAGGTTTTTTTTTTTTTTTGAACTTTTGATAATTCTTATAGCTGGCCTCGTACATTCATCTTTCTTACAATAAGAAGTTTCCTAGAGTGGCTTTGACGCTGCCCCTTCTCTGACGCAGAGCCATCACGCTGCAGAATCAGCTGGTGATACTGGCGGCCACTGCAGGAGACACTGGAGCCTACTACGTGCAGGCTGTCAACGAGCGCAACGGGGAGAACAAGACCAGCCCGTACATTTCCTTGAGCGTAGCAGGTAAGTTTTGCAATTCCAAATGATAATTTTGAAAGCAATTCAATCTTGAGCTAATTAACAACAGCTATCTCATGGGACATTTTGCAATAAATCTTATTTTGCCAGTGTAGAGTTTATGGTTTAATGTTTGATCCAATGTCAATAGTTGTTTTCTGTGAACTGACATGCAGAAAATTGTGAGTACAACTGACAATTCTAAACACAAAATCTTATTTGTTTTGGGAATAAAATTAATCCATTTTTGATTTTATACTGCTACTATGTACTTTTTATAGCAGCAGAAAATAGTTTAATTATTAAGAAACTGTATCCATAAACCTTATGAGAGTAAAATGAACACAAGGTTATATTCTTTTCATTTAGTAATAAAATCCATTAGTATCTATACTAATGTGTTGAAATTAGCAATATTTTTAAGCTTAATCAGCTGATTATTTCTTCCACATGATTTAACTACAACTGAAAGGTGGGACTACAACTATCACAGTTCTATCATCAGTTTACTTATGGAAAATTTAGTTTAAGAAAACTTAGTTTAAACATTTAGTTTTTGAAAAAAGGTTGCAGAGAACGGGAAAGTGACCAGAAGAACTCTAACCTTTGAGATTAAAGCCACCATCTCAGAAAGCATGTCACCAAGTGTTTGCAGCATGAAGCTTCACAGTGTGAAATGCAGTGATTATGCTTTTGAGAAAGTACAGTTGGGAAGTGGTTATAAATTTCAAGATATTAAGAAATGTTACATGTAAGTGAATTAAGTCAATGTGGCTATATAATAGTAGATCTATGCTTTTAAAAATACCTTTTCCATACCTTTGTTCTCTGTATTCTGACTCCCTTCCACTTTCATCCATATTGCTGCAAATGTCATGAGTTTATCTTTTTGATTGATGAGTAGTATTCCATTTTTTATACATGACCATAGTTCTGAGGTGTATAGCAGGAGAGGGGGAAGGGACAAAACTAGAGAGGGAAGATATCAGGGGCTATAGTAATGTATCACAGGTGCTATGGTGGTGGCTGCAGGGACTCACCTGAGGAGAGAAATCAGCTACTCCACTCCATTTCAGGAGTTTTGATTTGTACCTGGGATTGGGTTATGGTGCCTACTTCTAGTGGTCCTAGAGGGACATGATTACTTTAGGGCCAGTAGGTTTTACTGGGCAAATGTAACAGATTTGGAGGTAGGAAGCTGTGGCATTAATTGAGCATGCCTTACGTGCCCAGCACTGTTCTGGTTAAGTGCTTCTGAGTTACCATCATCACAGTAGTTCCGAGAATTTGACTTCTGATCACTAGACTGTAGACTTGGTGAAGAGCTTGATTTGGAGAATTATATTATTCGATTAGATGTGGAGTTCACAAAATCCAGCATATGATATACTTCTATTTAAAGGACTCTGAACCAAGAACCATAGTAGAAATCAGTGTGATTCATTGAGATGTTTATTTCAATATTTGATAATAAAAGATGGAAATTGGACTGTCAAATATATTGTGATGACTTTAATGATTTCAAATTTTACAATTAGAGCTATTTATTCTGTTTGGCAAATCTAATCCAGCACTCAGTTGTAATGAACATAATAGGATGATAGTAAGAGGTCAAATCAGAAAAATACTGAGTCAGAAACAAGGAAATTGACCTCTATCTGCTAGAAAAGGGTGGTAGAATTCCACAAGTATTCTGGTTAATGTGATGCTAACATCACAAAGCTATAAAATAGACTGCGCCTTATAATTTTCCATATGCCTAATTTATTTTTTTTAAAAAGTAGAAAATAAAACTAATACAGTGAATTTGCAAACTGCCAAACCCATACAATACCATGGCATTAGGTAATTGGAATATGTAAATTTTTTCTAATAATTTCAGTTACAAATCCAACCAAGAACTGTATTGGAAGCAGCTCATAAATATTATAATTAACTGCCTTGCATTTTGTTCCCTTGTATATTTTTATCTTTTCCTTGGCACCAGGTAAAATGTGTAGAAGTAATATATAAGGAAGTTGATGCTATGGACAGGCTTATTTTAAATCTTAGGGGAAACCTGCATTCTGCTCCCTTATATATTCTTTGTTCATCATCAGAACAGGTGAAATGTGAGGAGCAAGGAGGTTGAGGGAACAATCTTATTTTAATTCTTAAGAGAATCTGACTGTTGACATATTGGATTTAGCTAGAAGTTAATGACACCCAATTATGCATCTTCTCACTATTTTGAAACCTAGAAAGATCAGAAGTCCTGATAATTCTGCAGAAAACCCCAGACTCGTATGGTTAAATTTTGCTCCTTTCTGGACAACAGGGACTGCTGTGCACGGTGGAAACCACCGTCCCCCACCTCAC
Source organism: Condylura cristata (assembly GCF_000260355.1). Classification (NCBI taxonomy): domain Eukaryota; kingdom Metazoa; phylum Chordata; class Mammalia; order Eulipotyphla; family Talpidae; genus Condylura; species Condylura cristata. The sequence goes on from NW_004567133.1 coordinate 1,728,949, forward strand.
TGCCAGCAGCTCTTGAGGCCGGGAAACACTAAATTAGCACTTGGGCTCTGCAGATTTATTATGGAATTAGAGTTTCTAGAGACCTCGCCATCCTGGAACTAAGATGTAGTATGTTCTGTATCTTTTTGTCTGATATGGTATTTGTAAAATCACCACATAAGATTGATGAAAAAATTTTAAAACTTGCCAGCCAGCATTTCTGAAGAATCAAAAGATATTAAAGTCAATTATCACTTAATGAAGACAAATTTTCCCCCTGCCTTGGGAGAATGAAGTAAGGGAGCTGTAAGTAGTGAATACAATCAAGGTGGTAGGGTACTGGAAATTAAATTCCTGTACTGTAATTAACTGAAAACCAGAGAGTACCATGTGGCCCCACCTCTCCTTTCCTGTTGTGTTAGTAAACCTTTCCTTGCTTTCATGCCTTAGGACAGCCTAGGGTCCAGGAGAAGAGCCCCAGCCTTGTCTCAAAACATCCACTTAGTTGATGGGCAATCACTTAGCTAATCGAAGGAAGGAAACAATGTGTTTTCCCAAACACTTTGCATCTGAGCAATCAAAGCCTCACCACCTTTTCAGTTGCTAAATACTTTGTTTACCCCTGAAACTTACAGAAAGCAAGAGATAAGAGGGTTTAGATTAAAATAAATAAATATTTTAAAAAGCATGACAATTAGAAGGGAAATGCAGTCCTGTAATGGTACCGCCTGCTGTTTGTGCATGTTTAGTAGATGTCACTGTTGTCTGTTAACATGTCTCCCCTTTTATATGGTTAAAAAGATAAATTACAGCATGTTCTGCACAGATAGTCCCTGTCAGGTAGGAGAGGACTTTTCTGAACTATCCATTCTACCACTACCAGGGAAAGCTTGCTGCCATCTCTGGGGTGGATTCACTTTGAAGTTTTAATGTGACGTGAAGCCAGCAGATGTTCAGGACATAGGTGGGATTGCTGAAGCATCCGCATGAATTTTTCATGCTGGCTCCCGCTGCTCAGGTGCACACCAGAAAAAGAATGGGCTGAACTTGCTTGAGTGTAGACATTTCTATTCTGAGGTCAAATCCAGGCAAGCTTTATAAACCTGTCAACCTGTTTTTGGTTTTCACTTTGAAGATTTTACATGGAGTTAACTTTTGTGGATCAGATCTTCTGAACTGAATTAATGTATGAATAAGAGTTTTTTTCTTTAAAAAGAAGGGAAGGAAAAGAGAGTTTGGCAATGAGAGCTCTGTAAAGTTATTAGTCAATCATTGTTTAAAGGCCATTGTACATACCTTAGACATATCATCGGAGCTGATCCAATATTCAAAATGTTCAGTGTAATGAGATTCTCTGCTAGGGATGAAGTTTAGATTAAAAAAGAAATGACTGCTTCTCTCCTTCCTGTTTTTCTCACCCCTTTCATTTTAATATCTCCTCTTCAAACAACATTTGCGGATAGGATATCATTTCAACTGATCCTCTTTCAGGCTGACAAAACCTTGCTTTTAATTCTAAAGACCACTTAACATTCTTTTGTCCTCTACAATGCTAATTTAACTGCAGGCCTCACATGTGTCTAGTAGTTGAAAGTGGCTTCCCGAGAATAATGTCTATGAGCAGTGAACAGTCCAACAGAATTGCCCTGTAAAACATGGCTTTTGTGTGCCCATAAAATTCTATCTTATTTTCTTTGTGTCTTTAGCGTTAAAGGAGAGCAGGCATAAGCCTTTTGAATCTTCTCTGACATGGTTGGATTCGAAGAGCAGTAGGGATGGTTTGAAATAATACATACTAAAACTCAACCTAGAGGCAGTAACCAGATTACAAATAACCAAGTTAGAATCCAACTTATACAATATAGCTTGCAGTGACTTTACTGACAGAATGTTCAGAAACATAACTAGGGAAGTATCCTGTATGGTAAGTAATAAGTTTAATAAGGTAGCACATGTTAAACCTGCTAAGTAAAGTGTGTAATGAGCATAAGCATGCACTGGTCTGAAATAAAAAGTATTTTATGTCACTGGCTAATCATGAAAGTTGCATTCCATCAATCTTCAGTTCGTGTCCCATGGCACAGTATGCATTTTGTGACTGGAAATCCATATTTTGCTTGATCTTCTTGATAAAGTTGTTTTTGGACCAAAGTCTTATGACATCCAATTACAGAGAATTGCTTATCGTGTAATATGGCTGATGAAGACCATGCTAGACACTCAAGCAGCAGTACAGCCATTTGTTGTCCTTCATGGGTGCTTGCCTAATGAGTAACTCACACCTGGCTTTTCTCTAGGGAATACTTTTGTATCCAATTATCTATTCTGCAAGAGTTAGTGTAGTTAAAGCTAAATACACAAGGACATATATGCACCTATCCAGGCAAAGGTGAAACCACAGCCCATGGGGAAATTCTGAAAGCAACAGGTATTTATGCACATCCTGTCCACCTCCTTGAGAAAGAGAATTTCCATACCTCCCTTTGGGATGACTTGCATAAGGTATACGACATGGACCATCCCTCCCAGAGAACACAGGAACTCAAGCCTAAAATGACGGCAGATAATTCAAGATGGAGGCTGTCATGCTCTTTATATGCTAGTCATGAAAATGCAGCATGGAGGATCACACCCTTAGCAACAAGCTGAGGTATATGAGTGGACCATAGTTCAACCCCACTCACTTCAACACATGTCTTAAAGTGGTGGGAGATGAGGTTTGAGTCAGTGCTTACTAAGGGACCATCATAACAATGAAGTACAATTTATGAGAGTGTAATAGTATTGCATTATAAATAAAGCGTTAGACACCATCAGGGCTACAAAGTAAGATATAGTCAGACATGCCTGGTCATGCTCCCTGTTTCCAAGGTGTTACTACTGAACTATTGCAGCAGATTTTGCTTACAGTGAGTAGGAGTACTCGGGGAGTAGGGGAAACATGGGAGAGAACATTAACCAAGCAGAATTGGCCAATGGATTCAATAAGTGAACCACATCTGTTCATTTATTTCTCCCAATTCTGGTATGATTATTTAAGGAATGTCAGCTAGTGGCTACTTCCTTAAGAGGATTTTTTACAAACTTCTTGATGCAACTCAACTTTAATAATTTCTCCAAGCCATATCTTTCCCTGCTCCCTTGTTTAAATGTTCTCATTTTAATTAGTACTCAGGTACTTAGGTGCAGGAATCTTTTAATTGTGTTCATTTTAGACTATAACTAGAAGTAACCCTAGTAATTTTTACCCTTGACTCTGCATCTAATTTCTTAACCTTAACCAACAGCCATATGTCTGAATTCAGTTGACAGAGAAGTGAAGGTCACTTCATTGTAGGCTAATAATATGTAAGCATAATTATTTTAAAACTTATACAGAGAATGACCCGACATTGTAACTTACTCACGCAATGAGCTTCTTCATACCTGTGACTACTTTAGATGCTACATTCTTCAAGAACTTTGTTCTCTCCATCACTATAATTGATTTGAAAAGATAAGGAATTTTTACAAGGGGCTGGAAAATTGAATTTTCTTTGCAGTCATTTTATAAACCCTAACATACATACATTCCACCTCTGGCCTGGGGAGATCCTAAACAATGTAATGGTTACTGGCTGAGATGAGACCACTGAACTAGTTGTTAGTTATAAATACAGTTTTTCCAAGAAAACTGTATTCCGTTTGTAGGTGAATACAAATGATGGCCATGGTCGGTTCCCTGGTGTTCAGCTTTTATTCCTGGCTAGGCAAAGTAATTTCACTCACACCCTCCGGGTGTTCTTTTCTGAATGCACTAATATTCTAAAGCTGCTAATTAACAAACATCGGTTTAGTTTCTGTTCAGAATTTTTGAAGCTTTCAAATTCTAGGTTATTATAACTAGATTATTTATATTATAGAATTGTCTTGATGTTTAAAATCTTGTTGAAGATTTTAAATCCATGTACTGCTTTGGTGTATGTGGCCCAAATAGTTGGCCACCTTTTTGATAGCATTGCAGGTCTACCATTACCACTTAGTCATAATGTTTTATTACTGATTACTGTAAATGATGTTCTTTTGACTCTTATAGAAAGCAATTATAGCAGGTAATTAAAATTGTAGATCTTTACAATGTGGTTGAGAATATTAAATTGGGTCTTAAGAAAATCAGGTAAAGCATCTGTTAAAATAAGAAACCACTTAGACCATTACGAAATCCAGACTTTTAGACTCCTCATTTTTCTAAGAATGCTTTATGTCTGAAATGTTAAAAGAAAAAAAAAAGGAATTTATATCAGAAATAAGTGAACCAGAAATTTATCTTAAGATATAAACTCTATGGGGCCATCCCTGGTGGCACAGCGGGTTAAATAAAGCACAGCACTAAGACGCAAAAGCCACTTCAGCATGAGTTCCATCCTACCCCGGAGGTGACCCACATGGCATGCAAACCTCTCCTAACCCACCTGCTGCTCCCCTCAGCAGTGTGCTTCTTCGATCTGCCTGTTCTGCTCCCCACTCTATCTCTGGTAAATCCTCTCACCACCCCTGCACCTCTGG